>NC_143250.1:116497115-116807884 GCF_984573655.1 Nuphar pumila
ATATATATATATATATATGTGTGTGTGTGTGTGCGCGCGCGCATGTGCGTTTTGATTGCTTCCTCTTAGGAGGGCACACAGTCTTTTATTTTCAACTTTTTCATTTTTTGTTTTCGTTCTTTTGAATTTAACTTTGTAGATGTGACTTATATGGTGTATTTGATAGGAATATGAAAATTTCAATCATTGATTTTTGAAGCCTTATAAAAGCCTGCTCTCATGTCACGTAATTGTGCGAGCATAAACACATAAAAAATGACATGAACACAAATATAAAACTATATAAAGTCAACCCTCAAGCATAACACATAAGAAGTGACATGAACACAGATATAAAATCAACATGCAAAAGCTTGTTATAAAATATTATTTGAAAAATGTAGAAGGTACAGTGAAAGAGAGTAGGAAGTGATAAGTAGGGGTATAACTGGGTCAGGTATACCCGAACCCCTGATGTCACAAACTGATTATAATCGACCTGATCTGATTTTTGGGACCATGGGATCAGGTCGGGTCCAAAATGTAGGCTTATAATAAAAATGGGTTCAGCCGTGGGTATTGTAAATGAAAACCCAAACCCGTTTAGATGCAATGTGCTTTTTATACCCCACCAAAAATGATTCTCCATAATGTAAAACCGAACTAACCTGAACCCAACCAAACTATATACCTGAACCTGTTTTTTTCTTAAACCGACTCGGACCTGATTTTAATTGGAACTCGGCTGGAGCTGGGTCTGGTATGAAATTTCACAAACCATACATGGATCCATATACTAATTGGATCCTTCGGGTTCAACACCAATTCTAATTAGACCACCTCCTTTATGACCAAACCTTGATCCTATAGGGTTTGGTATGGTTCAGGTCCAAGTCAAACCTGACCCATTAACACCCTTACAACCCTCTTCCCTTCAAAGAGTAAGGTTCGAAACGGGTCAAAAATTAGTCAGGTCAAGAATATTAGTTTTCATGTATATGAAATAGGCAAGTTGGGTTGGGTTGATCATAGTCTTGACAGGCTCCGAACTTATTGGTTATCTAATTTGGTCCGGAATCTGACTAACCTAACCTTATTTGTTTCAAGGATCTAGAATAGATTCTGATATGGATTATTTGGATTCAATATTATAGGTCAGATTTAGTTGGGGACTAGTTCAGTGCCCTAATCCTTTTGCTTCCTTATCAGAGAAATAGGGTTGGGCAACAGTCACTCCAACCAGTACTTATACGTACATACACACATAGCTAGATACATAGAGGAGGGATGGGTACGCCTAGATCCCCCAGAAAACCAAGTTTTTGCTCTTGAAAAAGCCAGGGTAAGTATGATGTCATTTGAATGGTGTATCAAACTAAATCTTAATGAACTAACCAAGTTTACAAATTTTGTTTTTTTGAAATAATGCTTTTTTATTGGCCATAAGGTATTGACATGGGAGAATACACTAACAAGTGGGCTGGGAATTATCCCAAAGACAAAAGGAGAAGCTTGAGGCCAAAGCCTCTACATCCACACTGAAAGACGGGAATCATACGCTAATAGCTCATGTCAAGCATCTCAACTTCAGTTTGTATACTTTCTTTGGACATTCGGGCACAAGCTTAATAAGTTTAAACTTGGTTTTTAACCAAGTTTTGGACAACATCCAAATGCTTCATAAATTCTCCAGTTTAATGTGTTTCCTTTTTATTGTTTTTTGGGTAAAAGCAAGCTGGGTTAGGCAGACCCCCACCAGTTATCATTCAAAGTACCATTGGGTTTTGAACCTGCGACGTCCCACCACAAGGAGACGTGCACTGTCAGCTCCTACCAACCACGCCCCATTAGTTATGTGCTTCTTTTCATGTGTGCATTATTTTCATGCACAAAAAAGAATTCATGTGATCAACCGAACAAAAAAAAGGCTAACGGATTAAACTGGAAATTTAGCATGATCTAATGGTATACAAAGACGAGGAAACATGAACCCTGTACAAAGCCCTAAGGGGGTTAGTGCAGTGGGGTGTGGCCTTGGCCACTAGACGGGTGGTCAGGGTTCCATTCTCATAGGCATCACCGCATTTGCATATTGCTGAAGCATGGCGACTCCTTAGGGTGAGGGCGCATGGGGCCCTGTTTTACATTGCCGGAGAAGGCCCCGTAGGCTGGCAGGGTTCACCAACACAGCCAAGGTCTCTTACTCCAGGAATGGCTTTCTCTGGTTCTCATCGAAAGAAAAGAGAGCTGTGTACAAGGTTTGGCAGGCTAGAATGAACAAGTTCATCGTGCCTACAAAGTGATTGCATGTTGGGAAAATCTACAATTTCAAGGGAAGTCCCTTTGCAGGGAGGCCTGATCTGGTACTGAAGCAGAGTACTTAGCAAGTACTCAGCTCACTTGATGGTGCCTACACATCCGGGTGACGAGGACAAATGATGGTCAGCTAGAGGGGGACTCAAGGGTGTCTTCTGTTAAGTGCCACAGCTATTTGACACAACCAATAACATGACAACATTTCATGTGGGGCCTGCGCAGTCTGTAGTTGTGGGCTTCATGGAATGCTGTCATGTGATTGGCTAGTGTTACATAGCCATGGCACTTAGCAGCTTCTTTGATCTCAACTCGGGTTTGGGTGACCACTATCCATGAGCATTTGTGAGCCCTTGCCTCAAGACAAATGGCACCATTAATCCAGCAAAGCGAGTGCTTTGCTAAGTAGTCTGCCTGACTACTAGATCTGCTCTTCCATACATGGAAGCATTTTCCTACATTTCTTTTGAACAATTGTTCATTTTTGTGGGTTTATTAAGTGGCAAACATTGTTGTGATGCAGATAAATAATGCAGGAATTGCCAAAGTTGAGGTAGACTGGGAGTTCGTGCAAAAGAACAACGTGGACCTTAGAACCATTCTGGTAATCTCTCTCTCTCTCTATATATATATATATATATATGTATATATATATATATATATATAAACTTAACATTAAGCTAGTTGTGTTTAACATTAGATAAATTCAATTTTATGAAAATGACAAATACCTTTAAAAGAATGATACTTTTAAAAAATGAGTGGTTATTTTTTGGACATTTGAAGTCTTTTAAACTTGAAGAGAATTGAAAAGTCAAACATATTTTTCAAAAAGGTAACTTTAGGAATTAATCAAATTTACCTTCTTGACTTGAAAAAGTAATCATATATTTTTAAAAAAATATCACTTCTAAGAGTAATCTAGTCATTTTAATAGGGTTGAATTCATCTAATATTAAACCCAACTATGTCTTAATGTTAGATTAACCCATATATATATATATATATATATATATATATATATATATATATATATATATATATAATGTGTGTGTGGTAAAATGGTGTTCATAATTTTTGGGGGAAAGTGTGGCGTTATGCACAGAAGGCACCTCTAACGCTAATATGTTGGAGCTGCCTATGCTACTGTGCATCCAAAATCCTTTGGATGATTGCATTCTGTACCTGAGATGGGTTCTACACATTTCTTCAGAATGATCAATGTTCTAGATGAAGCCATCTAGAACATACAATATGGATGGCTGAAAAAAACCTAAAACCTTGCATTTGGGAGGTGGTTCATCCACGAGGGTTTCAGAGACACCTTTGATAGATTATCATCAGATTTGACTGACCTGGTCCACATTCGGAGAGACTTGTGTAAATATCAAGGCAGACATTCTGGTTCAGGCAGGATCAGGTCAGGGTACACATGAGACTGGTCCTTCCGATGTCGTTCAATTGTGCAACGAGTGAATAAACCCAACTACCATGCATGTTTCATTTCAATGTGATGCAAACGATTGGGATTGGGAACAGTTTAATACATGAGGATTCAGATCAACTAAAAATTGCAAAGACCCCATCCAAGATCCAAACCATTTGCATCCCTAGCTACCTAAATGGTGTGTGGCTATGACATAAACTGTCACATGTACTAAGGAAAGACATCCTTTTTTCGAAGAAATGAACATCTTTGGAATAAGCTTCTTTGTACCTTGAACATATGAGCAAGCTAATTGAATAAGCACTTCAGTTCAAAAGTTTTGGGAAAGGAGACCTTCCAACCCAAGGAAGGTCCAAAATTTTTAACGGTTGATAATCAATAGATGTTCCTTTTCTAACGATCGAGTTTTTTTATCGGTGGGACTTTACACATTTGATATTTACCATTCTTTTAGTAACAACATGTTTTGCATTATGAATTTTGAATGTTTAGATGCATTTTTGAAAGTGCTAAAAATCAAAGGCCCACAATACTTTGCAATGTAAAGTTTTAAATGCATTGTGAGCTGTCTGATTTTACCTATGTTTTAAAGTCTGTAAAACGCATATTTCTTACTAAATAAGTTATATCTGCTCGATGAGATGCTCAAGCATTGGAGAAGAGCCGTGCTATCATGGTTGGCTGTTGATTATTTGGACCTTCCTTTGGTTGAATGGTAACATCTTAACTTTTCTGGTTAATTAAAATAATGGGGTCAATATCATAATTGTAAGTCTATATGGTTGATTGCCACCAAAATATTGAGAAATTTCCCAAGTTTGGAAGTAACCCCTATTAGATGTTTACATTTCACAATTTCCCAAAACTTGGGCGTTCCTACTTGTGTTAGTAAGTTATATTAGCCCAGCTAATTTTAGCCTGTCGAAGGCATCAAAATCTGTTCATCATTCTTATAAAGCTATCCTATTTATTTATTTTTTACTCGAAGAAACCGCACCATGCGCAGAGACCTAACCGAACTCACTCAACTTGCCATACTTACGGTCTCTGTCCATGTCACCGCCTAGCCCAGGGTGTCACCAAGCTTCGGCTTATGCAGGGGGGGTGACAGCCATGGGATTTGAACCTAGACTGCTAGCCAAACAGTCTAGCTCCCATCCCACTACGCCAAACCCCTTGGGTCTTATCTTATTTATTTCCTTCCACTACTTTAAGTATGTTTTGTTGAGAAATAAGTCATGCTGAAACTGAGAACTGAAACTTGGTGCTCCAGACAGATTTTGACTGCTTGGTTGGGATACTTCAAGAGGAATATGAATCAGCAAAGGAGAGCATTGACACCAACTACTACGGAACTAAAAGGCTGACCCAGGCTTTGCTCCCTCTCCTTCGACCCTCTCCTCACAAGCCCAGGATAGTCATCCTCTCCTCCATCCTTGGGTTACTAAGTGTAAATCTCTACTCCTCTCTCAAAAAATAAGTGCAAATCTCTACTAACCAATGTTATCAAACTTAAATATAATCTGTCAGCTGTATCGGGCCGATCCAACTGATTTGGCCTGAATCAGATATAATTCTTTTTTTTATTTTATGAATTTAAATTTTTTTATTTGTTTGTAAACAGACCTACTCAAAATGATTTGCATTAGATTTGGACCAATTCAGGCCTCTTTTATTTTTTTTTTTGAAAAACGGATTCAATTCAGAAACCGATTTTGATAACACTGCTACTAACCATACCTCTACTTTAGTATATCTTGGTTGGAACATAGTTTGAGGCATGTAAGAGTTTCATCTAATGCTGTCAGTATCGGTGTGTATCGTATATCGGTAGAAAATCGCTAAACTTCCCTCCTGAATCAGCTATTTTATAATAAATGTAAAAAATACTTAAATTTATTTTTAATATTATTTTAATGACTTTAACACCTGTCATGTTTTGATTGACACATAATATTTGTTAATTATTTTTTGGCTGCGTTATCCGCTGATTCAACTGATGAATCGTTGGCCAAACAATACAGAGCCGATACTGATACTGACAACATTGGTTCCATCCCTACGATGATATAATCTGCTGCTTTGTTTCAGCATTTAAGGGATGAAGAGTTGAGGAAGCAATTGTCAGAGATGGAGGGCCTGACGGAGCAGAAGATCGATGGGGCCATAGAACTGTTCCTAGAGGACATGAAGTGTGGGACGAAGGACATGAAGAAGTGGCCCCTCAAGTTTCCTTCTTACTCAATTTCCAAGGCTGCCTTGAACGCATACACGAGGTTGTTGGCACGTGAATTGGAGGGAAAAGCGTGCGTGAACAGTGTGCACCCGGGCTACGTGAAGACTGACTTAACGCATGGGATAGGTGATATCTCTGCCCCTCAAGGGGCAGAGCATGTGCTGCGTGTTGCCCTCTTCCCTGCCAATGGTCCTACGGGACACAACTTCCTCGAAAGCCAGCTCTCGCCTTTCTGATAGCCACTAAACGATCAGGTACATCTTGGTAGAAGTTGGGTTCGATCTGATATACACCCTCTACTGGTCAGGCGTGCTCAACCAGTGGGAGCTGACAAGTTAAAAATTTACTATGAATAGAAAAGTGTGTTCATTTTTCTTTCTCTTTGTTCGATTATGTACGTGAATTCGAATTTAGGAACTTATATCGTGAAATCTTGAGACTTGAGAATAAAAATGGACAGGTTTGTGTTCCACACATGAAGATCAACAACCATTTAGAATATGAGAAATTTTCAAAAACATGCTTAACTTAATTAGTGAGCATAATGAAAGACACACCTAAGAAACAGGCTTTTTTGAGAAGGTCAGAAACTCTACAATGTGGATACCTTCGACTGCTCCTTTTAAAAAAACATGATTCAGAATCACTTTCTAATTTGCTTGAGATTCAGAATCACACCGGTCTCATGTGATTTTGAATCTCAAGCAAATTAGAAAGCACTCTTATTCACTTTCTCACCGCTTAACTTTTTATGTTCGGCTGCTTATACGAATCAGATTCAATTTCACATTGAAATGAGAAAGTAAATCAAAATGATCCAACCCAGCGTGCCCTATATCATCCAGCTACCATTCCATTCCGTCGTCAAGGGTAGCAAAATAGCATGAAGCTACACTGAAACACCCGTCTCTGGCCAGCAACCATTTGATATCCAAAGGAGGATCTGCTTGGGAAATCGAACTCCAAAAGAACCCAAAGGCTTGCAGCCTTGCGCTTTTGGAAAAGAGAAAAACTCTCATATAAAAAGAAAGTTTTGCCTATGAGAGTTTTTGATACGAGCTCTCCAAAAAAACATTTTAGCTTGCTTGTGTAGCATGAAAAAATGGGACTGGAAACTAAAGAGAAACATTTTCTCTTGTTTGTTTGTGTATTGAAACATTTTTTCATGCCATACAAAAAATAATACATCCCATTGAGAACTTGCAATATCCAAAATGGTGAAAATCAACCACTCATCCATCAGCAATATGAAAGCAAATAATTGAATCATTGAAATGTGCAAAACGTTCAAATACGAATCTTCTATCCATAAAAAGCATGAATTTACATCTAGATAATAGAAGAAAATAATTCAGTGGCAGAAAATGATCTTCCATTCATAAATAAAATAGTGATAATGAATTTACCCCTAACTAGAAACCAACTATTCGGTGGCAGAAATTGATCTTCCACCCACTGATGGAGAATTCCAATGCAATTGCTTAAGAAGGAATTCAGTGCCGTTGATGTAAATGGCTCCTCCTCCACTCTCCCACTTTAGATGATCCCACACCACAAAAAATAGTTCTCTATTCTGATAATGATCACCATGATAATGCATTACCTTCCAAAAAAAAGAAAAAAAAGGGAAGGGTTCAAATCTTACCATGATATCATGGCCTCAATTTTTTATCAATGCTCTTGCAGGCTTGTAAGACCTCTTTAATATGCCCAAGTGGGGCAACACCTCTACCCTCTCATGCAACACTTCAATGGGTGATTGCATGCCTCCGCTGCTGCAATTACATCATTCCTAATGAAGCTTTCCCCAATGTTCAGGACCTTTCTCACTCCTTTTCACATTATCAAACTCTTTTTCATCCTCTGCACGTGCATCCATTTGTCACAAATAGATATATTTTCTATATAGGCAATCTTTGAAAACACAAAAAGGAAAAACAGAAAGAGAACAACCACCATTTCAACACACCAAAAGATTAAAAAAAAAATGAAGAAGAGGAGGATGTACCAATTACCAACTTAATGAGAGGCAACCAGAAGAGGATGTGTAGCAAGGATAGAAATTCACTTTGTTTCTCCTGTATAGAGAAAGAGTTGCAGGAAGGAATGTATTGGGGTGAGGGTGATGGCGAAGGAGGTGGGTCCGATGAAAGTGATCGAAATCTGATTCTGGGTATATTATCACCCACCAACAAATTCCTGCGTTTTTTGTTAGAAGAAAAGGATGGATTAGGCAACAACAAATCAACAGACAACCAAAGGATGAATTTGAGGATTCCTCCTTTTACTGTTCCTACGCATACCTGAATGCCTTGGATTGATGGTAGGGCTGTTTTGGGGGACGACCATGATTCGGTGGTTTCAGAGATGGCAAAGACGGTAACACAGGAAGGAGAGAGTAGTAGTCCGATTTTGCTGAAAGAGTGTTTCCTATCTGTACTGTTTTCAAAAGGTTTCTCAGGTTGTTTGGAATGGTTGGAAAAACGTTTTTTTTTTTACATCAATTCACTTTTTTTACGTGATTCCCGCTTTCAAAAAGTGCCCTTAGTCAAGGTTTTTAACACTTGCGATAAAAGGGGTGGAGCTAGAAATTTAAGCCAGGGTGAGCAGAGTTGCTGAATAGAGAGAGAGTGAGGGCCTGGGCTGCCTGGATGTGGGGTCACGGCGGGGAGGGCGGAGACACACCGGTGCCCATCCTAACCAGGTCAGGGTGGCAACTAACCATACTCCCCAGTAACCCAAACCCCTTGAGAGTTTCAGCAGGTCAGGGTGGGCACATGCCCGCCTCTGCGTGCAATCCTCTTTTTCCAACATGATTTTGAAGACTACTACAATGGACTCTCCTCTAACTTATATTTAGTCTTTAGATAAATATAAGTTAGAGGAGACTTCTTTAGCCAAACGCCACCACCATCGACAAAAGGAGGATGATGTTTAGATTTGCTAGTCTTCTAATGCCCAGACTGCTCCTATTTAGAGGATCGGACATCGGATCCAACTTATCAAGACCTTTGATGAGCCCGAACCCCCCCAACAAGAATTTGCTACAAATTCCAACAATTTTAGTTTCAATTTTATTGGGCATAGGAAAAATCGTCAGGTGATGCATAGGAAGGCAGGAAAGCATATGTCAGATTAGAATAGTTTGGTTGGGTTTCATAAATATGGTGTCACACAGGCATCAAACTTCCGCCTGATTTTGTTGATCTTTTTATCCTAAATGGGTCCCACAAAAATGTTCAGTCATTGATGTTCTAAATGAAGGGCATCTAGAGCATTCACGTGGATGAACGCTATCCGTCAGAACTACTTACGGTCCGGTCAGCGCTACATCTTAGTGGCCCTTCTGCATGTAATTCTTCTTTACAATGAATGAATGCACCGAACTATTGGGTGTGTACCCTTACCCACTTAGCTGTTCATTTAGGGTGCTTCAAGTTGTGAGGTCCATGATAAACATAAATAATACACCCATGGTAGTTGGATGTCATTTATAACATGAATGAATGGCTAGGAACAACACTTCTAAAATAAATCTATTATTGAAATAAAACTATTGAAGGATTATTAAAAGATTTATTACATAATACTTGTACATGCATTGATGTGTCAAGTGTCGTGTCATTTCTCTGAGACACAAGACCCTAGATGGTGTGTCCTTGTGACAATGGCTATCACAGTTCCGGAGGAATGACATTTTTTTAAGAGGGCATGAACATCTTCTTGGTAGAAGTTTTTTCGTTTGCATTAATCAGAGAAACATACTGATGGCCCCAAAGGCTATATATCTTCTATTGCCAATGGCCTTCACGGCTGCCTTCTACTCACCCTATTCATCCTTTCTTCCCTTCAAATCCTTCTGCGCTGCTTAGGAGCTGCCTTGTCGAGAAAGACAAAGCCAACCATGGTAAGGAAAGCTTCACATAACTCTAGTGTACTTTGTCACTCGGATCTGATCCAGTGGCGGAGTCAGAAGTTTTTTGTTGGGTGGGCAGACTTTGGGTCTCGGGGACAATGCTATGGTCTCGAAGAACGATCCATTTATTCAGACTGGTGGCGGAGCCAGAAATTTTTCGTTGAAGGCACAGTCGTTCGTGCAGAGATAAAACTTAAATAAGCATTTTGATGCGGTTGGTTGTCGTTTGACGGTGTTTTGTTTGTTGATTTCACTAATCTCAGACTGGGCCTGGACAGAAATTTGCAGTGTTTTTTGTGGATTTAATTAGGCTCTGTTAGAGAGCCTTGCACTGAGATGGAAACACCATGTCCATGTGCTGCCAAAATATGGCTTGCCAAAATGTGGCGTCTGAGGATGGAGTTGCCAAAATCATCCTTTGATGAATGTTCTTGAAATGTGATGTTGGGGCTGCCAAGTCCATTCCCAATGGAGTGTTTTGTGTTTTGAGAACACTGCAGCTCCCAAACAGCAGAGAGCATGAGAACACGGGGGAAGCCACAATATAGCCCCTATTGACTGTCACACGGCTGCTGCTGTTTCTTTAACATCGCGGGGAGGTGGCCTCATTAAGCAACCTGGTTCTTGGTGAGGGTTCCTTTGTCATAGAAAAATGCTCTTAAACAAAGCCTTAATGTGTGAAATGGCCGAGTCTATTGCCATGATGTCCAGACAAGAGAGCTGACATTCACGTTAATAGAAAGTTCAGAGACAAACCACAAGTAGAGCTTCGCTTGTTTTATGGACAAATACAGTTTGGATTGGGCATGGTTTCTTCCGTATTTGGGAGGTAGGCGTCGGAGGCAGTTGAAGAATTGTAAAAGTGAAAGGTCTTCCCCTATTTTCATGTTTTATTTTCCTTTTTTTTTCAGGATTTCTGGATGAAGCAAATCTTTAATTTATTTCAAGATGTTCTCTTGCCGAGAAAATCCTGATACTGAGATTTGTGATATTAGTTGTGCTTCACATTTTAGGTCTAGGTGCATGTTTTTTTCGAAGTTGCATGAATCTCCTGCATTGGACTGCTTGACAAACCCAGACAACATCAAGTTGGGATGAAGAGATCCATTTTTTTTTGTTTTGTTTCTAATTCAGGGGTGGGCGACCGCCCACCCATGCCCATCTCTCCAGGCAATAGAGGGTCAGTGGTGAAGTGAAGGGAGGGTCGCAGTGGTGACAGGAGCAAACAGAGGGATAGGGATTGACCTTTTTTTTTTTGAAAAACCGATTCAATTCAGAAACCGATTTTGATAACACTGCTACTAACCATACCTCTGCTCTAGTATTTCTTGGTTGGGACACAGTTTGACGCATATAAGAGTTCCATCCAATGTTGTCAGTATCGGTGTGTATAGGCAGAAAATCGATACGGTACACCCCTGAATCGGCTATTTTTTAATAAATGTAAAAAATATATAAAATTATTTTTTAATATTATTTTAATGTCTTTAACATGTGATTGATACATAATATTTTTAATTATTTTTAGGCCTATTCACTTGAGTATCGCGGTATCTATCGACAAATTCACCAGATGAATCGTTGGCGAAACAATACAGGGCCGATACCGATACTGACAACATTGGTTCCATCCCTACGATGATATAATCTGTTGCTTGTTTCAGCTTGTAAGGGATGAAGACTTGAGGAAGCAATTGTCAGAGAAAATTTCAAAATCATGCTTAACTTATTAGTGTTCATAATGAAAGACACACCTAAGTTTTAAAATTTGTTAAAAACACACCTAAACTTATGCTCTCTTAATCAAATCCATGTTTCTCTTTATTTATCTTGGATTAACACTAACCCAAGTTGAGGTTTCAAAAATAAATTTCATAATTTACCCCTCAAGGTTTTTTTCCTTTTGCCCCAATTTGGGGTTCTTTTCGACCAAGCTAAAGGTTGTTCTTCCCAAAGCTTTCATTTCTTTTTCACTATGCCCATCATACCTGATGTAAAGGGGAATGTAGATATCTTTCTCATGGTTTTCTTTTCTAACCTTTTTTAAACACTGAATTCTAGGAATGCAATAGGGCTAGGTTTCAGATCCCAAAACATTGGGGAGTGGGTCGGTTCAGATCTGAGACAGCTAAATTTTGCAAATTTCTTTTCATGGGAACCGACCCATTTGCAACCATACTTTTTTTTTTTGGATTTATAACCCGAAGAAACCACACCAAGCACAAAAAACTGGTCGCACTGGCTCAGCCTGCCATATATACGGTTGTTGTGCCAGCAACCCATCTAGCATCCAAGGCCCCACCTCACTAAGCCAATGCCCCTTGGGGCTTTGCAACCCTACTTAATTCATTGTTCTTAGATATTGCACATTGGGTTAAGTCTAGCAGGTTAAGATAACTCAAATCTTACAATAAACACAATTGAAAGAAGGGACTCAAGGAAATTACTCAAGTACTCAACTCTATTCGCATGCATGTAGTTCTATATTCTCAAAAAGCATAGAATATGAATTTTGTCTAAAATTACATAATCTACTAACATGCATAGAAAACTCAAAAATACATAAAATCATTCTTTGCATTATAACTATTTCATATGCAACTATTCTACCTTTAAGAATGTAAAAGTATTTACATCGTATGTGAGATATAATTGTATTCTCAAACATACCTAGTCTCAAGCAAGCTATTTCACACAAACAACAAATTGTTTGTTATTAACTAGACATGTTCATAATATCCCTTACCTTGAATGCGAGAACTAAACTCTCACCCTGCAATCAAGCTCTTGTAATAGTGGTTAGATATGTTCATTACACAAAATTTACTTAATTATTAAACTGACAATTCTTATATTTATAAAATTACCAAACTACCTTGCTCGAAGGTGGTCTATCAAACCTCAATTTTCATGTTACATGTTTGTAATGATATTAGGATGAGCAGATTCTTCTCTGGATCCTGATTTCAACAAAGCTAACCTCACCCGATTTTGAGTTCGGGGTGAGAAGTTATGACTATTTTACTAATACCATGTTATTAGGATATTTTGGTCTTTTATTATGTTGTGGGACTAACCTAACTCACTCCAGGTCAGAACGGGGCACGATCTGTCTTATATATATATATATATATATATATATATATATATATATATATATATATATATATATATATATATATATATATATATATATATATATATACTTGCATGTATATATTCGAATATGATTTGATCCTACTTGGTCTGGGCCTACACCAAGATCAAGTGTGTTAGGCTTTAAATCAACCCAACATAATTTTCTGACTCTCTCGCTTTTTCTTCACCAAACAAACTTGGTTTGGGTCCAACCCGAACCATGTGGGTTTGGTTTACAACCACTTTCTTTATTCTTAGGTAAACTGGATTAGAACCCAGTTCGATCCGATCTCTTATCAACCTAACTAGACCCAATTTGATTTAGTCTCTTATCAACCTAACTAGACCCGGTCTTAGTCCCAATCTAGTGCCAACTTGATCAGAACCAATCTTAATTGGACTGACCCCAATCACAGACACAATTGGTGTAAATTGGACCAGGTCCAGTCTTAGGTTGGTACCAAACTCGATCAGATTCATTTCAAGTTGGGTTTGATCTAAATTGGTCCTGAGACAGAGGGTCCAATTTCTATCTCATTGGATCCATGATACGAAACCCAGACCTAGTTTGGTCTGGGTGTGGTTTAGAATGAAAAACCAAGACAAAGGCCTAGCCCCCATCCCGTTTTCTCGACTTTTTTTTTTATACTTTCTGGACGATACTCGGTCTGGGTCATACCCAGACTGAGTCGTTCGGTCCTCAGCCCAACTTGACTCGGTCTCGGTTCACACCCAGACCAGTTCGGGTTGGGCCAATTCGGTCCAGTTCAACCCAGACCAAGTTGGTCGGGTATTGAACTGGAAACCACCAAGACATTTGTTCCTTCTTTTATTCCCACCGGCTCAGCCATCATGGTTGAGAAAGAGGGTGTCCACCCTCTATCTCGCCCCTTCCAGTTCACGACAGGGCCGCTGGTAACCAATGTGGTTTCTTGAGACTAAGATAGAGTGCACCACCCTTTGTCCCGCTCTCTACCTTTCTTTCCAGAGGCACCGACAACCCATGTGGTTGTCGATGATTGAGACGAAGGATGGCCCCTTCCTTTGTCTCATCTGCATCTTCTTCACCATATGATGATAGCAATCCGGTGGTTGCCAGTGGCTGAGAAAGAGGGTGCTACCCTCTATCCCTCCTATCAACTTAGAAATGCAAGGGTTGTCAGTTTTCTTGATATTTTTTTAATCTATGTTATCAGCAAGCACAGTGGTTGTTAGCCTTCCTCTGTCTCAACTTCTTCTCTCTCTCTCATCTAATGGTGCCGACAACCACTATGGTTGCTAACTGAGATAGAAGGTTTTCTCCTTATTTTGACTTTGTCACTCGTGATTGACTGACTATCACCGACAACCACCATGCTTGCTAGTGCTCTCTCTCTCTCTTTCTCTTTCTCTTTCTCTTTCTCTTTCTCTCTTAAGTAAAATAATAGAAAATGGGTGGGGGCAGTTATCTATCGTCGGCAACGTCTCCCAACCACTCTCTCTCTTTCTCTTTCTCTCTCTCTCACCTCTTCTTTTCTATGCAACTATTTTTTTTTTGAGAAGCCGATGGGGTGGAGGGGGTGCGAGGTTTCTTAAATAGAAACTTCACAGTTATGGGAGCCCCACACACTCCCACTCTCTCAAAATCGTGAGAGGGGACCCCCCACAATTCTCCTCCATATCCTGATATGGAACTATTCCTCAATATGAGGAATTGTTTCCTCAACATTTATCTCATTTTTTTTTACTTTACTGTACTTGATGAATGTTTTACAATTTTACTTCTCTTAAAAAAAGATTTGTCTCGAATCTTACCCCAAAAAAATATGGAAACTATTCTTGGACGTCTGTCTCACACTCTTAGGTTGCCTTATTCTTGTTGTGATGTTTCCATCTGACTAGTACCAGTGGTATGACTTTATTTCTCAACTTTTGCTCCTTTTTGTCTAAATTCTGAATGACCTTATCACTCATGCTCTAGTCATCCTAGATCTCCAACACTGACTCAATCGTATCCAATATGTGTAATGGGTTTGACATATATTTTTGCAACATAGAGACATGAAATACATTATGAATTCTAGACAAAAAGGGTGGCAGAGCTAAGTGGTAGGTTGTCGAGCCAACCCTCTCAAGTATCAAAAAAGGTTCAATATATCATGGACTCAATTTTTCTTTATGACCAAAACATATTACTCCTTTGAAGGGAGAAATCTTTAAAAATACATAGTCATTTTGTTTAAACTCTGATTCATGATGTCTCTGATCCACATAACTTTTATATCGACTTTGCGCAGCTATAAGTCATTCACGGATGAATTTAATCTGTTCTGCCATACGTCGTACCAACTCTGGCTCTAACAGTTTTCTCTCTTGAACTTTGTCCTAACACAAAGTTGTTTGACATCGACAATCAAACAATGCCTAAAAAAGAGTCATGCTTATGCTTACCTGGAAGTTGTTGTAGGAAAACTTCATTAGGGACAGAATGTCATTCCATAAATCACTATACTCCAAAGTACATGCTTGTAATATGTCTTCTAGAATTTGAATGGTCCACTCCGACTATCCATCTGTCGGAGGGTGAAATGCCATACTCATCTTTAGTTCTTTCCCTATAGCATCTTGAAAACTCTACCAGAATCGAGAAGTAAACTTGGAGTCCCCATTTGAAATAATTGAATCGGGTACTCTACGGAGTAAGACTATTTTCTTGATAAATTAAGCCAATAGATCAAAAGAGATGTCTTGCAAGCTAGAAAGTGAGTTGACTTGGTCAGCTAGCTGTTAACAATGACCCATATCGAATCCATCTCATCTTTAATCCTTGGAAGTCCTAAGACACAATCTATCGTGATGTCAGACCATTTTCATTCAGGTATGGAAAGTGGCTGCAAAAGTCATCTGGGTCACTGGTGCTCAATCTTTACTTGTTCACACATTAGACACCAATTCACAAATTATGCAATGACTCGCTTCATGTTGTTGTACCAAAATATATTCTTCAGATCTCGATACATCTTAGTGTTACTGGGACGGATAACATATCTCGAGTGGTATGCCTCATCTAATAATAGAGTGTGAACACCCCAAATTTTTCAAAGTTTTGTAAAAATGACCCTTTTTGCCCCTGACTCTATTTTCTGAGAAGATCAAAGTGATTTCAAAGCTAAATTTCAGTATTTCTTCAGATTTCTGGATTTGATTCCACATTGATATATTCAAATTCAACTTCAGGTCTGAACTCAGTATTTTAAATCCAAATCTGAGCCCCGTTGTCCGATTTCCAAAATAAAAAAAAACACGAAAATACCAAAAATGATTTTGAAAAGGCTCGGGCAGCTCATCCGGCAATCTGTTGGATCCTCGACCCTATATTTCTCAATTCGAAGTTATAAACCTCGAATATTTCTTAAAAATTCGGACATAAACCCATTTATGAAGAAATTTTCTCAAAATAGTTTCTAAAATTCTCAGAAAAACTCCTCTTGTAAATATTTTACAAAAACATCAAAAAAAATTAGTTTCAATCTTTGATTTCTTGTGAAGCTTTAGGATTTTATTCTAAGAATACAAAAAAATAGAAAAATAACATAAAAAACCAAAAAATCGAGAAAAGCTACAAAAAAATCTGATGATTTTCAAGCTCTTTGAAACATTTTTACCAAGAACCTCATTCCTTAACCAGTTTTTAGAAAATTCTTAAAAGGGAAACCACCTTTTGAAAATTTGGAAAAAAGTTCTAACGAACTCTTCTCGCGCCCCTTTTCTCCTCTTTCCATCGTTAATCTCAAAACCGCATGCTTCCATCTCCACCCTCAATTCTCAACTGACCTTCCTCTTCTCGAAGCTTCCATCCCCTCTTTAAGAAGAGGCCAGCTCCCGTCTTCCGGCCAGCGCTGAGTTTTCTTTGAGATCGGTTTTACTTGAAGTATCCATTGTAATCTTCCTCCATCAACCCTTCTGCTGGAGCCTCTGTTCATCCAAGATCAGAATCCATCTCTTCTATAACGAGCTCATTACAATCCCCGAATTTCAATCAGCTTTTCACCAACATTTCTCTTGATCAACATTTCGTCTGAAGGAGGATCAGACACTCACTTCACATCGCTCTCCACACCATCAAACTCCTTTATCTTCTTCTACTCCATTTTTATGGTAATCAGCTTTGGTCTCCTTGCAGAACAAAAGTAGGGAAGGATTCCCTCAGGACACCTCCTCCGCAGTCGTCTGAAGGAAGGTAAGCCACTCACTTTTTTTTTCCCCTCTCGTTTCTTTTTGTAATTCCCCTCTATTTTCATTACTTTGGTTCTCATTAGAAATTTAGTGTCCTCCTATTTTCGGTCTTATAATTTTTGGCATTGGAGTAGGGCTCGATCTGTATATGGCAGATTCGACCCTCTCATTGCAAGATTTTTTTTTTCTTTCTTTTCTCTATCTTTACTATGATTTTCACCTTCATCTTGATTTCAATACTAGTTAATTCAGAAATCAAATTGCAGTTTGTGTTTCAGATAGTCGATCTGAAAGTTAGGTTGATTCCTGTTGGATTTCTGAATATTGTCCCAATTTTTTTTTTCATACCTATATTGATCTCTCCCCCCCCCCTCCCCCTCGTTATGAGATGTTCAAGTGATCCTTATTAAAACCCACCAGGATTTCACCGTGAACATGAAAGAAAACCTGTCTCAGAGACCCCTAAAAGTCTTATTGACATAAAAAAAAAAAGGAGGAGGGGTATGGGAGTTGCTTCTGTTTCACCTTTTTTTTTTTAGCATCGCAACTCTCATGACTGAATCAACTTGAGAACCAAATAGATGGTTCTCTGTGTTTATCTATGTGCTAATGGTCCGAAAATCAGAACCCCAGAGGATCCCAGGTTTGTTTTCAATGCTTGATAGCCTCACATGTGATTCTAGTTTAAAATCCTTTTCTTTTTTTTTATTATTATTTCTTTTTATGCCCAGCGTCTGTTGCTTTCCTCAGATCTTTGATGTTGTTATTTGCGTTTCAGCTACACCTGTGTTTGCTTCCAGCACCATCTGAAAACCTAATAAAATAGCCATCAACGTAAAACTCATCTTCAGTATGTAAAAGTTTTCAGCATGTTAAAACTTTAAGCTCAGGATGGAATGGTCGTTAACGTCACTGCCATGCGTAGGTTCTGGTTGAAGATCTTCAGCGAACTCCCAAGAGCTCTAAAAAATTTCATCCCATCCCCTGTAGATGTCCAAAAAAAAAGAAGAGGAAAGGAGGGGCGAGCATTAGCATTCTTTGAATTTTAATGACCAATCTGACTTATTGGATTCGTATTTGGTTTGCTGAAAGCAAATCAAATTTTGATCCACTCTGCTAAAGTAGGGCGTTAACTCTTTCACGTCTGATTCCACTATGGAGATCTGGATGATAGTCCCTGTACATTTAGTGTGAACATCTTACATCTATCGCAGGCAGTCCAACGTGAGATTTATTCACAATGGCTTGCTCAAGAGATAGGATTCGATCATCCCTCTGGTCGATTCAAATATCACTGGCTGCCCTGACTCTCGGTGCAAAATCAAGGGGCTGCAGTATGAACCCGAGTTTCCAAAATGCAAAAAGGGATTGTAGCATAAGTCTGTTTGAATGATACCGTAGCATTTTTTTCAAATATCTTGCACCATTGTTTATATATCATGTAATCTCTTGCATTATTGAGTTTTTTTTTTTACCATCTTGTGTTTCAATTTGTATCAGGACTTGATAATTGTTGTTTCATGACTTTTATCTGCTATAGGGATTAAGGATTTCTCATCACGATTTCCATTTATGTTATTCCTTTATCAAGCTCGGTTAAATTTGAAAGCCCTGAGAAAATAGTTCCTGTTACGATTGCTCCTGAGAAGTGAAATCCAATGTTTTCCTTTATTGAATTATTGTATCTTTTCTTTGATGTTTCTTACAGTATGCTATTCTCATGTTCATATCATGTTTAGCGAAATATGTGATTCTGTGAAAATGGGGCACTCACAACAGGTAGGTAAGGGTTTCTGGAGTTGGGACTCGTCCCATCCTTAAAAGTCTGTTTGAGGGTGTGGATAGCATACTGTCTCTTCTGGCATTTCCAGGGAAATTTTTCCTGTTTCTTTCATCAGCATTCCCGGATTCAGATGATCTTTCATTTGGTTTTATTTCCAGCCCTTTTTATGGTATCTGATTATCAACCTCCATCATAACATTTGTTTATTTTCCATCTTTGTCAAATATATAATTGTTGCTTACAACCATCATTGGGACTTAATCCCAACTGTGCAACAACTTGATCCATAGCATATCATCACTAATCACAGTCACACAGCCCCTATTTTCCTTGCACAGTCGCCTCCATCGCCTGATTATTATCAAGCATTACCTATCCACCTCCAACAGCATTCTGCTGTTGCTACCTTCCATCTTACCCTTTCCTTCATATTGCCTGATGTAAGCATCTCAAACAACATTCTGCTATTGCCAACAGTAACCCATGGCCGGTACCATATCCCTTATAACTACATGCTGCATCCTCTGTAGCAGAATAATGCCCATCGATGGGTTGGGCATCACAACTCCAGCACTTACATCATCTCTAAATAACGATGCTTATGGATAAGTTGCGTCAAATCTCATTGCTGAAGGTATATTCCAGTTGCCTCAGCAACTCCATTTCCACCAAGCCCCGTGCTCTCTAATCTTCCAACATCATCGCCAGTCTTCTGCAGAATGCATTGCTCATCTTTACATTTAACCACCTGTGTGTTCCATCTGTCTCCTTCCTTATCTCTCCTGACTTAAACCGGTCGGATGATCTGTTGGCAGAGGTCATTATAGAAGTTCTTCTTCTATTGTAAAACAAGTGGCTGACCTCTTGAATGTTTCAAGCAGAGACCTCCAGATGGTTGGTATGCCAAGTCAAGCTGCAGGGTAAATAATTGGAGTCTCTCCTGGGTGACTGTACCCCCCCCCCCTTTTTTTTTTCTTCTCTCACAAGCTTTTCATTACAGCCTCCACTTACCTGTTAAACCCCCACATGGTGTAGGTGTCATTCATTATCCCAATTATGCAATATTTGTCTTAGCACTTGCTCATTTAGGAACACACAGCTGTATTTGCCACCATTTTCACTACCTTATTGCATTTAAAACCACAACATTTATGTTTCTGCTATAGCTACCTATATACATCCTATATTTTTGTACACCCTCGGCATCACTCTCATCCACCCATGCTGCACATAAAAAAAAAAAACATATATATGTACCTATATATATATACATATCCATATATATATATACATGTAGATATACATATATATGTATATACATATACATCATTTCTCACATCTTAGATCATAAAAACCGTGGTATATGAGTGTCTCATATTTGGCATGTTTGAAATGTGCAATTTTCTTTTACTTTCATATTAATTCTATTGTTTTTGCAAGAAATATATGAAAAGGCTATCTTTCTCCTTGAATTAAGATTTCAATTTCCAGTTAATGTTGTAATAGCTAGATTTGAATAAAAATTTACATTTTCCTGCTTTAGGTAGAATGAATGAGCATTGTAAATATCATGAATTACTTGTATTCCATGCATTTTTTTTGTATTTCTCAAAATCCCCACAATGGTGAAACACGAATGGCACGTGCACCATTTCGTAAGAGGTAAGTTAATTCTAAGTTGACGATTTACATCAACGGCCATAGTCGGGGTGTGAACAAAACTTAGAATTCTTATCTTTTACGAAATAACATTGGATCCACACTGGATCCACTTTCAAAATCCACCATATTTTCTAAAAATATTTTTTTCTTTTATCAGAATTTAACTTAGGATTAACTCAAAATATATACCAATGGCCATAGTCAGGGTATATTGAGGGTTGATTTCATTTTAAATTCTATAAAAGCACTAAAAATGTATTTTATTCTTCTTTTGAATTTAAATATAGATTATCATATAATACATTCAATGACCATAGTCAAGGATGTATTATATTTTCAATCTTATTTTAATTCATTTAAAGAATAAAATAGCTTTTCAAAGTCCAATTTCAAACTTATTCAAATTCATTCATCATATGGGGTAGAATTGCATCATATTTTTCAAAATTCTTTCAAAAAACCAAGTGATTTTGAACATCTTTTCTATTTTCCAAACCTATCTCAATTTCAAAGTCCAACTTGACTTTGAAATTTCAAAATTATTTCATATTCAAACTTCAAATTTCCAAACTCAATTCAAAAACTCAATTTCAAAGTTCAATTTAACTTTGAAGTTTCCAAATTCATCTTCTGATTCTGAATCCAGTTTTCTTCAAAGTTTTAAATCAAAGTTGAGATTGACTTTGAATCTCAAAAACCCAAACCTTCTCAAAGTTCAAATCTGGATCTTCAAAAACCCAGATCATCTTTAAAAATCCTATTTTGGACTTCTCAAAACCCAAATCCAATATCAAAATCCCAGTCTCAACTTGGATCCAGATTTCCGAGTATAGGACTCTATTCCACTTTGGATCTCCAATCATGGATCCAAATTCCATTTAGGATTCAAATCCTTATTCTACTCTGGATCTCCTATCACAGATCCAAATTTCATTTAGGATCCAGATCCTCATTCTACCATTGGATCTCAGATTCAGATTCAAATTCAAATTTTTAGGATCCAGAATCCAACCCTACTTTGGATCTCAGATTCAGATCCAAAATCCAATTCTTAGGATCTAGAATCCAATCCTACATTGGATCTCAGACTTCAGATCCAAATCTATTTTTAGGGTCCAGAATCCAATTCTACTTTGGATCTCAGACTTCAGATCCAACTCCATCTTCCAACCCTATCTTGGATCTCAGATTTTAGATCTAAATACCTTCTCGGATTCCAAGTCTTGAATCCAATTCCATTCAAAATTCCAAATCCAAAATTCCACTTTAATTCCAATTCTTAAAACCAATTCCATTTCATTCCAGATTTCAAATCAAGTTTCCATTTTTTTGAAATATTCTCTCTCTTCCTTCTCTTTTCCTTTCCTACCTCTATGTCCTCCTTTTGAAGGGAGAAAATAGAAGACGGAAAGGGAAAAGAGAAGGGAAAAGAAAAGAAGAGAAGAGGAATTTATTTTGCGGGTCTCACTTGACCTTAATTTGAAAATTTTTGAAATAACTCGCCTTCGTTTTTTGAAATATTTGCGGGAAACTGGGAGACGGGATCCGCTCGTCGGTACGAGGTTCGACCGTTCCTGGCGCCTTTACCAGGGGTAATCGAACCAAGGGTCGAATTAATGCCTTTTGCTTTGCTAAGAAATTATCTAAGAAATTATTCTAAGTCTAAATGCACAATGAATCATGCTTGTGCAAATGCAAAGATGCATGCTCTTTTTGAAAATATTTTTAAGAATTTCCAAGTGAGTCTGATAAAGTGAAGAAACGATTTCTAACTTAGAACTTAAGATTAAAGTTCTAAGTCTTTAGAATAATCATGGGCTTTGGGAAAATAAATCTGAATTTTGGAAAATGATTTTGAAGTTTTGAGAAAAAGGAATTTTCAAAGTCATAAATGGACTTTTGAATTAGAATAAAAATGAAAAATGGAATTGAATCAGAAGGAAAGATAGAATTGAGAATTTTGAATAAAATTGAGAAATGGAGTTGATTTAAAAGTTGGATTTTCAAGATGAAATCCAAATCCAATATCTGGATTCTGAATAGAGTTCAAAGAGAAGGAAAAATTTCTCAATTTTATTCAAATTTCTCAATTTTATTCAAAATTCTCAATTCTATCTTTCCTTCTGATTCAATTCCATTTTTCATTTTTGTTCTAATTCAAAAGTCCATTTATGACTTTGAAAATTCTTTTTTCTCAAAACTTCAAAATCATTTTCCAAAATTCAGATTTATTTTCCTAAAGCCCATGATTATTCTAAAGACTTAGAACTTTAATCTTAAGTTCTAAGTTAGAAATCGTTTCTTCACTTTATCAGACTCACTTGGAAATTCTTAAAAATATTTTCAAAAAGAGCATGCATCTTTGCATTTGCACAAGCATGATTCATTGTGCATTTAGACTTAGAATAATTTCTTAGCAAAGCAAAAGGCATTAATTCGACCCTTGGTTCGATTACCCCTGGTAAAGGCGCCAGGAACGGTCGAACCTCGTACCGACGAGCGGATCCCGTCTCCCAGTTTCCCGCAAATATTTCAAAAAACGGAGGCGAGTTATTTCAAAAAATTTCAAATTAAGGTCAAGTGAGACCCGCAAAATAAATCCCTCTTCTCTTCTTTTCTTTTCCCTTCTCTTTTCCCTTTCCGTCTTCTATTTTCTCCCTTCAAAAGGAGGACATAGAGGTAGGAAAGGAAAAGAGAAGGAAGAGAGAGAATATTATAAAGAGGAAAAATCTTAAGTTGCTCATCTTTAAGAATACACACCTTATCGCAGAATCTGAGAAGACCCTATTCGTCCACCTTGAAGTTTGACACTTTGCCATTCGAAACTCCTTCTCTGACCTTTTCCAATTCTTGATCTGAGGGTTGTTTTTTTTTAATTTGATCCCATAGATATGATCTTAAGGTAGTTTGCAAGAACAATAATCAACTCAGTAAACACTGAGCTTCTACTTTCTGATGAGCGACTAAAGAAAATAATCCTAATCTGCGAGTGTGATCAATGCCCCTGACTTTCTACTGACGGCATTAGCGACCACATTCTCCTTCCTCAAGTGATATTTCAATTTGAAGTCATAATCTTTAGAAAATTTAAGTTAGCTCCTCTATCTTAAATTCAAATTTCTTTGTGAAAACAAGTGTTTTAAGCTTTGATGGTAAGTAAACACTTTAAATTATTCACCATATGGATAGTTTTGTCATATCTTGAGCGTGAAAACTACAACCACTAATTCCAAGTCATGCATTGAGTAATTCATTTCATGCATTTTTAGTTGGTGAGATACACATGCTATCACCTTACCATACAACATCAAAACACAACCCAATTTTTTATATGAAGCATCACTATAAATGGTGAAACCTTCTGTCCTAAAAGGTAAGACCAAACTGGAGCGGTGGTCAGACATTTTTTTATCTCTTTAAAGTTTTGCTCACACTTGTTATTCCATTCAAATTTTACGTCTTTCCTGCTGTGTTTTGTCATCAGGGCTACCAACGTTGAGAACCCTTCAATAAATCGTTGGTAATACCTAGCTAATCCCAAAAAACTATGAATCTCTGTATCATTCTTGGGTCTAGATCCATTGGTGATCACTTTAATCTTTGCAGGGTCCACCATAATTTCATTTTTGGATATAATATGACCATGAAAAGCCACATGATCCAAACAAAAGTCCCACTTTGAAAACTTGGCGTACAACCGATGTTCTCTAAGTGTCTGCCGAACTATCATCAGGTATTACTCATGTTGCTCCTTTGTGGTCGAATATATAAGAATATCATCTAAAAATATCACTATAAACTTGTCTAAATGTGGCCTAAAAACTTTTTCCATCAAATTCGTGAAAGTTGTTGGTGTATTAGTCAGCCCAAAAGGCATGACTAAAAACTCATAATAGCTATATCTTGACTGAAAAGTTGTCTTAGCCACATTCACTTTTTTAATTTTCAACTGGTGGTAACCCGAACGTAAATCCAACTTCAAGAAACATGTTGCTATGTGCAGCTGGTCAAACAGATTATCAATCCTAGGCAATGTATATTTATTCTTGATAGTCACTGTGTTCAACTGCTGATAATCAATGCATATTTGCAGTGATCTACTATTCTTCTTAACAAACAAAATTGGAATACGCCATAGATATACTAACAGTCGTATAAAGCTTCTCTCCAATAATTCTTGAAGTTGCTCCTTGAGTTCCTTTAATTCTATGGGTCTCATTCGATAAGAACTCTTAGAGATAAGTGTTGTTCTCGGAGCAACTTCAAGGTCTAATTTCATCAGTTTACCAATTTTTTGATAAGGATATGAACATAAGCATCAATTACAATTTGTTCAAAGTGTTATTTCATATTGGCATTAAGGATAGTTAGATGATTTAGTGCATTCACGTCACCAAAGTGACTGAATACACGTATGTTGTCGAAAAGTGTCAATACTATTATACAGTTTTTAGCCAATATTAACATTCTACTTAGATTTGTGAAACGATAAATGACCCAAAGGTATTTTTATCGTCTTTGACATTTAAGTAGGGTGGAATAAGGTAAATGTGTCGAGATATATCACACATGTGTATCTAAAGGTACCTTGTGTCGATGGTCTAACTTCATAAGAACCATAGTTTTACCGAATATAGTCGGTAGGCGAAGTGATTTCGCGTGTTAGAGCTCTTACCAAAGTAGGACTCCGATGACCCCCTTCACTCGCCTGAAAATAAGCATATTAAGAGTCTTTATTCTTTTGCTTTTTCTATTAAAGTTTTAGTCTCGTACGAATGCATTTTTGATACATGTCTTTTGTCGTGCAGTTTCTAGTTCTGTGATTTTAGATGGCTCTAGCAGTATACCTTTTCAAAATAGATCGAATTTTAGTTATTGAAAAGAGACTATACTTTTTATATTAGGGTATATGGATCTGGATCTGTCCTTAAGAATAGAACTTGTTGTTCTAACTGATCAAATCACTATTAATCAAAAGACTGCTTTTGAGAAGTGGGAGCGCTTGAATAGACTTAACCTATTGTTTTTGCTATCTAAGGTGGCTAAGAATATTCGTAGTGTCATACCACAATGCAGGACAATTAGAGAATTTTTAAGTGCTATTGAAGCACAATTCATGAGTTCAAATAAGGCCAGAGCCAGTACCTTGATGTCTAAACTCATATCTATGAAATATACTAGAGGAAAAAATATTCGCCAACACATTTTGGAAATAAGAAACATAGCGTCTCAGCTAAATGACATGAAGGTCACCATCTCTGATTCTTTTCTAGTGTATTTAGTTCTAGCGTCCTTACCCTTGGAGTACAGACCTTTCAAAATCTCTTACAACACACATAATGATGAATGAACATTCAATGAACTTATATCCAAGTGTGTTGAAGAAGAAGAGAGATTGAAAGGAGAGAAGGTGCAGAGTGCACATATGGCTTCTCATGCACCCACGATAGGACCGAAGAAGAATGCATTTAAGAAAAATGCTATGAAGAAGACAATAGGGGATAAGTCATCCCAAGGTAAGCAATCTGACTCTGCTCCCATAAATTGCTTCTTTTGCAAGAAGAAGGGACACATGAAGACAAATTTCATAAAATACAAGAAGTGGTTGGAAAAGAGAGATAGTTTTTCATTTGTTTCTCATGAATGTAATTTATTACAAATTTCTGAAAATAGCTAGTAGATTGATTCTTGTGCTACTGTTCATATTTTTAACTGTCTACAGTTGTTCTTGAGCAGAAGGAAACCAACAATGCATGAGAAGAGCATTTATTCGGGAAACAAGATGCATTTACATATGAAGGGCATTGGAATCTGCAGGATTACTCTAGATATATGCATAGTTTTAGATCTTCCTTGTGTCTTTTATATTCCATCATATAGTAGAAACTTAATTTCAATGTTGAAATTGGATAAATTTGGATATTGTTTAAGTTTGAACATTTCAAATTGTTCATTTATAGAAATTCAATTGAAATTGGTTCTGCATCTGTTTATGATGGTTTGTATAGATTGAACGTGAAGATCCAAACTCAGGAGTCTCTGACTTCTCAATATGCATTGGTTGGAAATAAACGTAGCTTAATAAATGATAAATCTTACATGCTTTGACATCAAAGGTTGGGTCATATCTCTTAAAAGAGAATAAAGAGACTCGTAAATAAAGGGATCTTGAAATCTCTAGATTTTACCGACAATGACCCATGTGTTGATTGTATAAAGGCTAAGCATACAAACACATATAAAGAAGGTGTCAAACGCAGTAGTGAGATATTAGACATAGTTCACATAGATGTATATGAACCTTTTACCCCTTGTTACACAGACGAGAAATATTTTGTCACCTTTATTGATGACTATTCACGGTATATGTATCTCTACTTGATTTTCAAAAAATCTAATATTTTTCAAATGTTTAAAGAATTTAAGAAAGAAGTAGAGAAACAAATCGATAAAATTATTAAAATAGTTAGGTCTGATAGAGGTGGCGAATATTATGGTAGGTTTACTGAGATAGGGCAAAATGAATGACCATTAGTGCGATTTCTAAAAGAGGAAGGCAGTGTGCCTCAATATACCATGCCTGGTAGTACCTACCAGAATAGTGTAGCTGAAAGGAGAAATAGAACGCTTAAGAAAATGGTCAGAGCCATGTTGAATTATTCAACACTTCTCATGAAGTTGTGGGGTGAAGCCTTAAGGACAGATGTGCATATTTTAAACAAGTTACTAACAAAATTTGTGTCTAAAACTCCCTATGAGTTGTGGACAGGTAGAAAATCATCTTTGTCTTATATGCACATATGTGGATGTCCTGCAGAGGCTAAGTTATATAATTCCCACATTAAAGCCTTTGATCTAAGAACAATCAGTGGGTATTTCATTGGTTATCCAGAAAAATCAAAAGGATACAGGTTTTATTGCACATCTCACTCACCATAGATTGTTGAAACAGATAAGGCAAAATTCCTAGAAAATGGTTTAGTAGGATTAAGTATACTTCAAAGACTTGGTTTTGAGAAAGTACAGGATCCATTTTCGTCACCTGTTAAGGAAAACACTGAAAGATACTGCATTATTATTCATAATGATGATGTGGTTGATCATTCGGTTGTTGATGCACAAATCCAAAGTGAACCTATTGTGGATAATGCAGAAGAGCATGAACAGGATAATCAGGTTCAATCTAAGCCTGAAGAATAACATGTTTGGAGATCCATAAGAATTAGGAGATCTGCCATATATCCTGATTATATGGTGTATTTTCAGGAGCCTGGTGATTTAATAGATATGGATGATGACCCGTTGACTTTTATGGAAGTTGTGAAAAGCAAACAATCTACACACTGAATAGAAGCAATAAAAGAAGAGTTAGACTCTATCGCTAAAAATCAAGTGTGAGATTTTGTTGAGTTACCTAAGAGAGTAAAGCTCGTTGAGTATAAATGGGTCTTTAAGACCAAGAAGGACTCTAAAGGTAACATAGAGAGACATAAAGCAAGATTGGTTGCTAAAGGATTCACTCAGATGGAGGGCATTGACTATAATGAGATATTTTTTCTGTCTCAACTAAGGAGTCAATGAGGACAATTTTGGCCCTTGTAGCTCATTATGACTTAGAGCTACACCAGATGGATGTGAAAACATTATTTCTTAATGGGGATCTGAATGAAGTGGTATATATGGATCAACCTCTTGGTTTCTTTGAAAATGATTGTCTCGTTTGCAAGCTCAACAAATCAATATATGGACTTAAACAGGCCTCCCGACAGTGGTATATTAAATTTTCTGAAGTCATTGTGACTTTCGGGTTTATAGAAAACATTATTGATCAATGTATATACCTTAAGGAAAGTGAGAGTAAGTTCATTATATTGATGTTGTATGTGGATGACATTTTACTTGCAACCAACGATATAAAGTTGCTTTCAGAGACAAAACAGTTTCTTGCTTCACATTTTGATATAAAAGATATGGGTGAGGCTGCTTATGTTCTTGGCATTGAGATCCGTCGAGACAGAGTAAAAGGTTTTCTAGGTCTCTCTCAAAGATCCTATATAGATAAGATGTTAAAGTGACATGGGATGAAGAATTATTCTCCTAGTTCAACACCCATATCAAAAGGTGACAAGCTGAGCCTAAAGGATTGTCCATAGGACGATATTGACAAAGTACAGATGAGTGTTTATCCATATGCATCAGTTGTTGGCAGCTTGCAGTACGTGCATACATGTTCTCGACCAGATATTTATTTTGCAGTTGGGGTGCTTTACAGATTTCAGTTTAATCCAGGTATACCGCATTGGAAGGCTGCCAAGAAAGTCTTGCGGTATTTACAAGGGACAAAAGACTATATGTTGACGTATCATAAAGTTGATCACCTCAAGGTCATTGGCTACTCAGATGCAGACTTAGGAGGTTGCCTTAATAGTAGAAAATCTACTACTGGGTACGTCTTCTTATTTGCTGGGGGTGAGATCTCTTGGAGGAGTGGAAAGCAGACGACCACTGTTGCCCACACTATGGAGGCAGAATTCATAGCATTGTACAAGACTAACTCGCAGGCTATATGGTTAAAGAACTTCATATCACATTTAAAGGTGATTGATTTTATTGGGAAACCACTAAAGGTCTACTGTGATAATGAAGTTGCGGTGTCCTTTTCGAACAACAACAAAAGTACTACGACATGTAAGCATATTGAATTGAAGTGTTTTATTGTTAAAGAAAGGACGAAGAATCAATTAATGCATATTGTTAATATTGGTACCAAAGAGATGATCGTTGATCCTTTTACTAAAGGGTTAGCACCAAGATTATATTCCGAACATATAATGAGGATGAGCTTGTTAAACTCTTTTTGACATATGCATATAAACAAAGTGATCACTTTCGGTTCATGATTCTCATTATTTTTTGTTGTCAATTTTATAAGGATTAGAGATTCAACTAAGGACCTACAGAATAGAATAAAAAGGCCATTCTATTCATCAAGTTTTTCACATAAGTTTTTTCTGGTTAAAAGGTTTATCATTGAATCAAGTGGAAGAATGTTGGATTAACCACCACGATTTACGTGGTGCTTATCCACGATGTAGATTCATCCCCATATCAGGGATGACCTCTTCTGATAAACCTGTATAGGATCGATCAAGGGGGAACGGTTACACAAACTGTTCCCCACCCTATGCCCTATATAAGAGGGTATCATGAACAACCCTCGTAAAGGAGAAATACAGGGAAATCAAGAGAGAGGGTTTTCTTCCAAGTTCTTACCTCTTCGTACAGTCGATTTCCATCAAGAGGGAACAAGTCTACTCACTGACTGCCTAATGGAGTCTGCGCTGGTGGTGGTTGCAACCCAGCTGAGCAGATAAATTCATTTTGCCTGATCGATCACCATTGGACTGGTAATGATCTCCTATGCTCCAATTGAACCTCACCACCGGCAACAGCAGCCCATCAATGGCTGCCTCAAGTATAACAGTCACCCCTGTTTGTTTTGTTTAACACAGTTTTGTTGCGTTTTCTCTATCTCAGTGTAGGGCCACCGCCATTAAGGGGAGGTGATACCGGACAACCCATCACTCTCCTAATGTGAGAGACTTCAATCCGAGTTTGACCCCAATGGTTGGTAGTGAACGTCTCCCTATGGTGGGACATTGCAGGTTCAAAACCTATGTGGTACATTGAATAATAACTTGAAAAAAATGATAGATCTTGGCAATTAGTTTACCACCAAGCAAATTTATTTCAACTATACATTTGGGATTGCAAAAATCTTGGGTTACCAAGTATTCAAGATTAACGTTACCTAATTGATATTGTGGGATTCCTATTTATGAACATCCGTCTTTATTTCCATCGTGACATCTTTCTTAATTTTGGGTCTTGAGGATTAAGCGCTTCAAAGGTTTCCTTTAAGACTTGTACAGGAAGCAAACTTTGAGCAGAGCAGATTTCTCTCTCTCTCTTTTGACTTTTTTAGAGGTTTATGAGACTTTGGAGTGAAAAGATCAGGTGCAATGTGATTGCACCTTACGCATCTGCTCACCCTCCATCTTAAAGACAGGCCTGTCAGTTGTGGGCCCTAAGTCCAGATGGAGGGTGATCAAGTCATTAATGCACAAATTGTATGGTGTATAATTGCACCTGATCCGGACCCGATTTTGGAATGCCTGCATCCTCTGCAGTGCACAGTAAGATCTCATAATGACTGTCAGTTTGTCTTTCGAATAAAGTTCATTGGAAGATATGCGTGTCAAATTTAGGTTTCAAAGAACCAAGTGATGGTGTCAATACATGACTATGACAAAGAAGTTGCATACGAAACTATTGCAAGATTTGGATTTGTCCATATCAACAAACGGAAGATTCTGGAGTACTGCTGGGCGTTCACAGAACCTCTGGTAATTAAATCACTATTAAATATGTTTCATGCAAGAATTATCCCAAAAATAACCATTTCTAAGTTGGTGTATCGGGAGAGGATCGAAAAGCAACTTATGCTCCGATTGGGAGCTGGATTTGAGAGGAGGATAGGACTTACTGAACCCCCTACTGCTGTTTGGGTGCTCGGATTTGGGAGATGGGACTGGAGAAGAGAGTGGAAATAGAAGTGAAGATGGGCTTCCATCTCTCAATTTCAATTATATCTTGACCGTGACTTAATTGGCAGCTCCACTTCCATCACCCTTCTCATCTTCATCTCCGTTCCGATACCGGCTTCCAAACGATGCATTATGATATTTGGTTAGACCTTAAAGGGTTACCAAATAGGAGCAGCTAGTGCACGCCACCTTGTGTTGGGAAGGTGCAAGTTCAAATCCCAATGATATCGTTGTATAACTGGTGGGGACGTAGTGCAATATGACTGAACAAATATTTGTGCATTAAGCACCTGATTACCCTCCATCTTAGTCTTAGGGAGAGGACCGTCAGTTGTGTGGCCCAAGGACTGATGCACATGATTGCACTCGATCCGGACTCCCCCAGCCTGCCTTTAAAAAAAGACCTTGAAGGTTTACCCACATGATATCATTGACCTGAGTTTTGAATCCTGGTGTGGACACCCCTTCTGCAAGGGGATGCTGGAGGCTCCCTGAGGGTTGAATGGGGTTCCCTGTGTATCAGGTGCAATCACATTGCACAAAAAGTGTGTCGCTGCACCTGACCGCCTTCCTTCTCACTGTTGGGCCCACACGCTGTAATGCCAGGGATGGAGGGCAGTCAGGTGCCGCGGCACACTTTCGGTGAGCAATGTGATTGCACTTGATCCGCCCTCAGTCAACCTGACACTTTTTACTATGGTAGGATAAGACCAGCACAGCCAAGCTTCGATCCCGAAATGTAATTAAAAAAAGAAGGAAATGCATATGGTATTTGGTCCCCCCAGCAAGACCCAGACTAAAAATGCAGTATCACGTCCCTGTTCGATCGAGCCCATCACAAGACAATTAATGGTCCATAGTAATCCCTCCATGCTAAGCATTTCCAACTTTGTGGTCTTTGTTCTAACTTTTTGTAATTCTAGATTATCAAACACTATGATAGATCTCTCAACAAATGCTTAAAAATGAACAACTTTTGTAATTTGGAAACGTCATACAAACAAATAAAGCGTTACATTGCTAGATTGTAGATTGAGGAACGGAACCCTAGTTTAATTGTTGCTTGCGTTGGGCACTTCGTTTTTACAACTCATTCTCTCCTCTTTTCTCATTGCCCAACTTCTCCTCTTGGTTCCTCATCTGACTTGGAGAAAGAATCAAATGAGCTAGTCAGACAAGAAAAGCAGGCCTAGTAGAGATGAACTAAGCTTGAATAAGTGTGACAAATATCGCGAAATTTATGAAAATCTTGCCATAATATCGTGAGAAATTGCCTGAAAGTTTAAAACGGCAATTTCTTGAGAGATTTGCAAAATATCGTGATATTTTTGAAAAAACATAAATACCACAATTTAAATGCGATATTTACATTTTAAACGGCTATTTATTGCAAAAACATCATGTATTTTATTTTTAAATAATTTTTATTAATATTTTCTTATAAAAAATATTTTTTATATTTTTAATTACTTTTTTTATTATCAAGATTTTGCCAAAAAAATGTGAGATTTATGGATTTTTTTCAATTTCTTGCGAGTTTTTTGAAAAATGAGAAATTACCGATAAAAACGTTTGTCACTATGGCTTGAATACATGGAAAAGGCGTGTGATATATATATATATATATATATATATATATATATATATATATATATATATATATATATAGAGAGAGAGAGAGAGAGAGAGAGAGAGAGAGAGAGAGAGAGAGAGAGGTGGCAAATGAAATATTTGAGACAAAGGAAGGTGGCTTGGTGGACAGAAACATTTGGAGGGGAATAGCAGAATAGGCGGGCCTGCTAGGTGTGGGGGTACTTGGTTGGGTGTGAAAGACACATGCACGTTAATCAAGGGGCATTTTCCTCGAAGAGGCACTCACATGCACCATTGCCTTGGGGTTCACAAGAAAATGGTAATGCTCTTGGGCCTTGTCAGTGGAAGAGGAGGAGGTGTTGGGCTATCATTTTAGACTCCCTAGTCCTGTCGGAACCAGAAAGGACATATTGTCTCTTTTTCTCTCTCTGTCTCTGATTCGAGACGACTCTTCTTCCACCGGAACCGGTTCCTTCTTTCTGGTTGAAGCTGGGCCATGGTCCTTCCCAACTTGGCACTTGGCCAACCTGTTTTAAGCGACTAGAACTGGACCTGATAGAACAGAGAAATAATGTATGTCAAATATAAGGATAATTTTATGTATAGGTACCTAATGTATGGCAAATTTACCAGCAGACGCTTTAAGTATCAAATATTCAAGACAAACACCTAACTTTGATTTGAGCCCAAGTGAGTCTAGTATAATCTTCCAACTCCAGTTAACTCCTGAGCTAATAAGATGGCTTTTCAGATAACCAAAAAAGTGGTTTTGTTGGGGTTTTGAGAAGTTGATACATGGAGATTATAGAAGTCATTTGGTTGCAGAGGGATAGCCATATTGTACACCATCTCTCTCTCATTGAGAGAGAGAGAGAGAGAGAGATCAAAATAAGGAATTTCAAAAGGTAAAAGTACTTGGACATTTATTCTAACTATTTCAAACTTGTGGCATCTAACCATAAAGTGATTTTTACAGATATTTTTAATTTACCAGTGTTTATGGTAGCGTTCAAGAAATACTGTATCCATTGTAGGAGAATATCCGATAGAGCAACTAAAAGATGGGTCTATTAAAAGCCTGAACCATTTATACCCGAACCCATTAACCCATAGAGGTTTACAATTTCATTCATGCCTAAACCCCAACCTGAAAATTAGGTTAGGTCAGATCCAACTTTTGTGCCCGATTAAAAACCATATTTATTTGAAATCCGATCCTTTTACCCGTTTTATACCCAAAACTATTAACTCATGCAGGTCTATAATCTAGATCATACCCAGGCTCGAAACACAACCCAAATCAAATTGGTTTTGGTCTGGGTGTAATTTGTAGATCCATTAAAAAATGGGTCTGACATAACCTGATTTAAACTCAGTTACACCTCTAAGCTAGAGTCGATTCAGAATTATTAAGTTTTGGATTCGAATGTAGAATCCTGAAATTGAATATGAACCAACTGACTAACTGTATACGCAAATGTAAACCAATGTCTGATTAAACAGGCTCGATCGCGTCAGATATCATACCAAACCTGTAGTGCCCTGCAAGGTTGCGGGTTTTCTAGCTCACCAAACTTGGCTCAACCAAACTTAAGCCAGATTGGATGGTGTCCTCAGCTTAACCTAGGTCTGATGTGCTCTCTTTGGTACTGGGTTGATTGACCAGCTCCGAATCTAGTGGGTTATATCCCATGGTCCCCAATCTCATCCCACTCCTTTAGAAGCAGATCTGAATCTAAATTTCTGCCATTCATGCATTGAAAAGGATCTCATGCATGTGGAAAATTAAGTAGGATTCCAATTTCATTATTGATTACGGGAGTGCCCAAAATCTATCCATCATTACGCCTTGTACCCATCAAGATGAGGTTTGCATTTACGGGAGTGATTTCTCGATTCTTTGTTGTCTAAATCCAAACACTTACGGCACTTTTGCTTGGCCTTTCCAAGATTCTCATAAGAATCATTCTCTCACAGAGGGTCATTTCCTTGAGAAAATTCTCATGAGAATTGAGTCACATACTCAAACCTTTGACTGCTCACTATGAACCCAACTGATCACATGGTTAAGGCGATGCATGGTTGTACATTTTCTTCCGTACATCTCAAGATTGATTCTGCATGTTAAAGCATTAGGAGCATTTTCTTAGCGAACGAGAAGGGTGGGCATTGGAGTTTTACTATCTAAGCTAGGATGTAGACTGCATGCATGGCTTTTGAACCCAACCAGAATGGTCTGACATTATGGACACATTTTCTCTTCATAAAAAAGGTGTTGGAATTGAATTTGAGAACACACGCTGCGAGATCGATTAAACAAGGCAGAAAGAGCACACAGAGATTCAACGTGATTCGGCATGTATCCATGGGGCAGCAACACGGCTATTCTTCTTTACTACGAGAAAAAGAAAATTATAAAAGAAAATAGCACCTAAAAATCTCTGTCCCAAGAAAGGCCACACGTTCTTTTCAAAAAAAACCCAAAAAACTCCCTCAAAGAATTAGTGACATTACATCTCATCTAAAGCTTTTTTTTTTATATAACCCACATACATGTGCTAACCAAGTCCCATTACAACTCATCACTGAGGTAGTATCCCATGTCACAAGCGGGGTCTTGTGTCAGGCTATGTTTCCTTGAGAATCCTACAAACTTGACTCTACCTCTTTGAAATCAGGTTTGTGATTAACTTGGTTTGAGTGGCTTTCCTTTGGAGTTTTGCAATCTCTACTCGGATCGACTTTTTTTTGACACTTTCAATACCTTGCGGTTTTGCAATATTTTGGCTTGGACCTGAATTGATTTATTCCACTCTTTTCTCATTTCATAAATATGCCCCTGGCCACCATTGCATCAACAAAGATACTTGTACCTAATTTACGGCAAGGTGAACACGATCAACTCAATGTTGAGATCCTTAGTGTTTCATGATTCATAATCAATTCATCCTACGAATCAAGATTAAATACAACAACAATGCAACTTTTTTTTAGATTCATCAATCTTGACTTTTACTGATCAAATAGTTGATCAAGTTGTTGAAGTCCATCATTGAGGTGTTCTTCCAACAAAGTGCCTTATTTCATCTTCAAGTTGTAAAGTTAACTATGAAGAAAGATCTTGTTGGATGGTGTGAGTTTTGGAAAATGATTTTTAAAACAATAATTTTATGTAAAAACAAGTGTGAAAGTCAGACACCAAAATATATAAAAACCAGCTCGCACGAGTGGTAGAATTCGGGTCGATCTCATAAAATGGAAAAATACTTTGTATTTAAGCAAACAATTAACTACTCTTTATTGCCAAAAATAAAAAGAATTAATTAAATAAATAACTAAGAGAGTGTGGCACTCTACAAAGGGTTGAAACTAATAAAATAATAGTGCCTTATTACAAATTTAATTAATAAAATAAAATAAATCTTAAGCTAGAAAGAAGAGAAAAGTCTTCAGTGCTTCGAGTCTCTGATCCCCTTGTGTTTTCTTGAACTTTTGCTTTTCTTATTTCACAAAAAAGGCTCTTGAGTGGCTCTCTGAAGGGCCTTTTCAGGACCTCAGAGGGCTCTTTGAGGGTACGAAAATGGGCTCTCGCACGTTCGATCGCTCTCCTGCAAAAACAAAAAATGAAATGTAACAGAACAAAAAAAAATAAACTAAATCTAAAACTTAAAATTCAGCAAAAAAAAATAAACTAACTAATCAAACTAACTACACTAAAAGACGAATTAGCAAAACAAACTAACAAACTTAAGTAACAAATTTCGGAACTAACTATTCTACTTGAATATGAATATAGAACTAATTAAATCTGGAATACTAAGAACGTATAAATGAATTAATCTATGAACTAACAACTAATTAATAAACAACTAATGAGTTGAACAATTAATAAAATAAACCACTAATAAAGTGCAACAATGTATGCTATCAATAAAAATAAAAATGTTAATAAATAAATAATGCATGGACTAAACGATTAACGAAATAACACACATGATCTAATCAGCAAATGCAATATGCTATGAGCTAATGAAATATGTAAAATAAAATAAAATAAAGAAACTACTAATACAATGCAATGTGTCAACTATAACCTATCCTAACCAAAATAAATCAGCATCAAAACCTAACTTATAACATCAATGTACAAGAATGAATTTTGTACCTAACCTATATAAAACAAATTAATTGCTAACTTATTTGAAAACGTTAATTGGTAACCTATTTATAACATGTAAATCGACTTTAGCAAAAATCAATATCTACATTAACAAAAAAAATCAATGCTAGCACGCTGGTTCTTTGACAGCGTCAAACACGAAATCTATTCAATCATCGATTGAGTTAATCAACAAACAACAGGTTTAATAATCAAATGCATGCAGATCTAATAAAAACTATATGCTGGACCAAATAAATTTTAAAACATGTCAGCTACGTTTATAATTGATTGCTCACGGTTCACGTGAACCACTATGTTGCAGCAACGACTACTGCATGATCTAGAAAGAATCACGTGAACAGCGTGGATCACGCATTTGCTGGAAATCCAATGCAACCCCTTTTTTTATTATTTTCTATTTTAAAAAATGATAAACAATAAATTATCTAAGATGCATTATACTGAAAATAAAATGAGATCAAAGCATGCAATATGTGATGAAGATGATAAAAAAAAAACTAACTATGATGCAAGCCATGGTCCTAAATACTATGTAGATAGAGGAGAAGATGTAAACCTTGATTGCCTCCGATGGAGGGGTTGAGAAGAAGACTGATTTTTCTGTTGAGCAGCGCACGCTTTCATCGAGTAAGGCAAGAAGAATTGACGACAGAAGAAAGTTAGAAGCACGATAAATCAATGGGGAAAACAGAAGAAATCAAGAGAGAACCGATTATGATTGAGAAGGAGGAGGAAGGGAAGAGAGACGGGAGAAGAAGCTGTATTTTTTTTCAAGAGAGAAAAACGTGGATTCAGCTATGAAAAATACTATTTATAATATGAGAATTAGGTCTACACATTTTTTTCAGAAAAACTGCACTTAATTTTCAAAAATTTCAAATGGTTCGTATGAGAAAAACGTGTTTCACAAAAAGGGGTTTTTCCTAAACTAATTAAAATTAATTAATTAAGTCATAATCTAACTAAGCTATAATTAAGAAAAAATCTAACTAATAAAAACATTGAAAAACGTAGGGTAAGCTATGAAAATGCAATTTTTTTTTGAAGATTTATTTTAAATCAAATTCTCAAAAGCAACTATAACGATGAGTTTTTAAATATGATTTTATCATAGATCGTGCATGAATAAAGATGAATAAAATGCAAATATTATGCATGATCATTAGACATAGGCTTTTCTTAATAAATGTTTCTCAATTTTTCCCACAAACCCTTAACGGTAGTTTAATCAAACACATTGAATTATTATTGCTATTTGATTTTTCTTATTAAAATCATCAATCTTGACCAAAACACCCAAAGAAGCACTCTCAAAGAAGCTACGTTAGATAAAGCTCCCCTTTTTTATCTCACACATGCCCCCTAACCAAGTTCCATTACAACTCTTCCTCACCTTAAAAAGGGATTTTTTTTTTACACAAAGGAGTACTATAAATAAGACACCAAAAACATGACTTTTACAAGTACTATTTTAAACAAGACACAACTTACCATGTACAGAAAAGTCAAAGGACTCTCCCTCCTAAATTAGGTTTTTACAATGACTTAGCAAAGTTGGTTGCAAGTTTTTCTATCTCAACAAAAGAAAAAAAAAACTACAACATGAGACTTCAGCTCACATTTTAAGAAAGAATCGATCACAATTAATTTATTTTATCACAGCCTCATTTTCTCATGTTTTCAACTGCATGAGAAAATGAAACTTACATATGAAAAAATGATTCTCACATGGGGCCAAGTAAACATATTTTTTGCTCGTGCAGTAACTCTTCATTTCCCTCCTTCGTAAGTACTTTAAAAAGCTGCATGTGCTGTAAAATCATTTTAAATTGTCCGTGGATATTGAACCCCATAACTTAGCTTCAGTTTTCATTTACATAATTCAAAAGCTAGAACTAGCCTTAGGATCATCTCCGACATGTTCAATTTACTATATATTTTCTCATGGGAAAGTTTACTCCCATGTGACGTTTAGGCACATTTTTATACCAACCTTAGCTTCATGAAATGCGAGCCATCTATTTTTCAGCATTTCAAAATTGAATCTTGTTGTATGTTAGATATCATCAAGCCTATCAACATGGTCAATAAACTATGTTAGGCTTATCCATATGGCTTAGAGTCAACATTAATTTGGTCAATAAACTATGTTAGGCTTATCCATATAGCTTAGATTGAACATGTGCTGGTTAGATTCATGTAAGCAAGAGAATGAACCAGGCGTAGCGGGATGGGGCCTAGACCGGGCAGTTTAAGTTCAAATCCCTTTGGGGTCACACCCCGTGTAAGTCGAAGCTTGGCGACTCTATGGTGTCGAAGGGTAAGCCCTCAAAGTTTTATGCCGACATGGACAGAGACGGTCAGTACAGCAGACTGAGCTAACGCGACTAGGTCTCTGTGCCTGGAGCGGTTTCTCTGAGTAAAAAAAAAAAGAGAATGAACCGCCGTGTGGTAATGTGGCTAAGATTGAACTTCTCAGAGTTGCAATGGAGAGTCGTGTCCTCATATTTTTTTAATGAAAAACTGCACAAAGATTACGTCTTTATCGTTTTTTTTTTCTGTCGTGTCCATGTGACAGCATAGTGTAAACAAATGCTGCCTGGCCTAGTCTGACGCATCTAGACCCGGTTAAACGTAACAGCATAAATTTGATCTGAGTACGGGAGGTAGCTGGGTTGGATCCTGGTCAAGCATCTGGCTCCAGTAAGATTTAAGGTTTGGTAACAAATGAAGGGGTTAGATTAAATATCTGGGTCAAACACACGAGATCCGATTAACATACTAACCCAAATATAATTTGCAAAATTCTATACCGAACCTATGTCTGATGTTGGTTCCCATTAAGATCTGCAATTTTCAACGTAAAAACCCCAAAAAAAAAATTTTATTATACTGAGTATGGACCGGGTTTGGTTTCTGTAATCTTCATCGGATCAGGATATGGTTTTTATAGAAGATCTGATTGGTTTCGGGTCCAGTTCTGGTACCAGTACCTCTTAATCAGATCTGAGTCTGGACCCACCAATTTCTGTGAAGGTACGACCTGTTGACAGTTTGACCAACATGCACAAAATAAGAATCGGCCACCGACTCTGGTAAAGGCGAGTCGGTTGAGATACAATCGAAGAGACACCGAGTCGAGTCGAATCGAATCGGTTGAGACCCAGTCGGCGAGGAAGGGAAAGAGATCTTCATCATGAGCTAGGGTTAACTTAGGGCAACGAGAAGGGGTGTGTGTGTTTCGGATCTGTGTGGGGTCCACTAATTAAGTGGGAGAAATGTGAAGGTGAGGGAGAATGGGCCCACTAAATAAGTGGGAGAAACTTGAAGGTAGAGAGAGGGAGATGGTGATTGGGGGCATGTGAGTTTGACGTTCATTTTGAAGGGCTCGAGGCATTCTAGAAACTTGTCTTTTTATGCGCAGAAAGCAGGGCCTGTCTCCTTCCCCTTCTTAGATTTTATGCTTAGATCTTTGCAGAGGGGAGGGAGGGAGCAGAAAGCCAGGAAGGAATTCTCAGGGAACTGGGTTGGGTTGGGTGTGGTGGGGAGCCCCCTCCCACTTGCAGGTCCCTCTCCTGAGTCCTGACTACCTCTGAGCATTTAACACTCCCATCCTCTCCCACACCAACTGAAAGCCCACGTCCTACACTTAGGTTCACCAAAGTGCCACTAAGGCCATTATAATGGTGCCCTTGTGGAGGGCATGTCCCATATTTTTTTATGGCCCCTTTTGATTGACCAAGGTGGTAGAGCCATGGTTCATTGGATGGACCCGGTCCATACACTAGGTTCAAAAGTACTCGAGTCTAGGCTCGCGGAGCTAGGGATGTAAACGGGTTGAACTCAGATCGGATCCAGATGTTATTGAGTTCAACCTAATCGCATTTATCATGGTTCCAAAGTCGGGCTCAGAATCAGACTGTGTGCATTAGCTAAAACTGAACCTGGATCCAACTACAAAAAAAAAAAAAAAAAAATCTGGCATTTACATTTGTTCAAACTTTATTCAGTCTCAGACTTGGATTATATATGGTGCAAAACTCGATATCTGATTATTAATCCAATCCAACTTTGGCTACACAATCTGACTAAATGGATTTAGATTCAGCCAGATATCTGGCCTGAATCCCAAATGGCATCCAAGCCCTTAGGTCACCTAAGGCACCCACACACCTAGTGGGAGTTGCACCTTCTCCTCAAGTCTGCTACCACTCAGGCGACCCGGGTAAGTAAGCCCCCGGTTATAATTAAGTCCTTAAGTTTGCCTGTTCCATGGAACTTGATGGCCTCATATAACTCAAGGCCTTACTTGGATTCCATGAAAAAGTTCCTTCACTTGTAGAGTTCATAATCAAACAAACCTTAGATCCTCTTGCTTCCTAGGGGGCGTTTGATTTGCGGATAATGTTGGATAAGGACACTATGTTTTGTTCAGTTCTGTTTTAACCCTCTACAGACAAGTTACATAGTGTATTTGTCTAGTGTTTGCATTGACCATGTATTCTCTATTAGACTTATCATCGCAAACAACTTGGACACAAATGTTTTAAAATTTTTGTATTTTGATAAAAAATCATATTATAAGCATTACAAAAATTGAATTTAATATGTAATACGAAAATCTAAAGCATATCCAAAAATATAAAACTCTTAAAATCTAAAACATATAAAAAAACTCACCATTCACTCAATAAATTGCACAAACCCTGAAACCACAATAGGTCACCAGGAGGAAGCATGTTGCACCTAATCCGGCCCGTATGCATCCCTAAAATCAACATGTAGGGCATCAAAGGGTTAGGTTTGGTTGGGACTTGAGTGAAACCATACTTGGCCTCAATTTTTGGGTGTCTAGTTTAGACCCGTGTAATCGGACCCACAATAAGAAAAATCATACCTGGACCCGAAAAGAACTACATGAACAAGGCCATACCCAGTTAAATAATAATTTTTATTATTTTTACATTGAAAATTTGTGGGTCTTAATCGGAACTCGGGTTGTGCCCTGATTTGGTATAAAATTTTACAAACTATACCCGGCTCCATGTATCAACCGGACGTTGGAGTTTAGACCCAGGTCTTAATCAGGTCTTCTTATTTAACATCATACCCGGACCCTATAATGTTTGGTACGGGTCAGGTCCAGATAAACCCGACCCGCTGACACCTTTATTCATATGGTTCAAAACAGTAAATCTTCTGTTAACGAGGGCATACACGTTTTTTCAACTTGAGGGCAGAACTGAAGCCTGAAGGCTATGACAAGGTTCAAACGGTAGTTTTCTAGATAATGAAGGCACAAAAGTGTTAAACACCTGTTAATTTCGTAATTAGTGTCATTAAGCTCTTCATTCATTGCCCATGATAGAGAGAGAAAGATTGAACCGCGCGAGGCACAAAAGTGTTAAACACCTGTTAATTTCGTAATGAGTGTCATTAAGCTCTTAATTCATTGCCCATGAGAGAGAGAGAGAGAGAGAGATTCGAAATTTAACCGCGCCGAGTGAGAAAAGGGAAAAAGCACAGCCGAAAGAGATCTGAGTACGACTAACGACGTGTTTCATGATGATGAAGCCACGTGGCACAAGAGGGAATTGTTTATTCCCCATCAAGCACATTAAACGTATAAAAAGAAAAAGAAAAAGGAAATGGTTGACTGGCAGTTCTTGAAGGACGAGAAACAAAACATCGATTTGGGAAGCTCATCGTAATAAGCCTTCCCCCATTCCTTAGGCAGACATCATTGGCTTTCTTGTTTTTCACATTTTTATTAACCAAAAATTTAACCTCACCAAAAATTTTGAAACTAAAACATAAGATTTTGTGGAAGCTGTTCATGCATAAGATTATACTCAACATAAGCAACTTCAACTATACCCTAATTTAGATTATCAAATTTCGGATACTTTTTTAGTTGATCAAAACTTATAGATATGATCTATAGGCATTATTTAGTAGAAAATAAGTTTTGGATCATGTGATTATAGAAAGCTTACAATGTATCAAAATTTCTTGACTTAAAAATTCTACTTTTATATCAAAAAACATGATCGAAAGCATGATTCCAAGGTTTAATTGAGAAGATACAATGATTTAGAGTATATGAGAGTAAACTATGTTAAGCACCTTAGCATTACTCATAAAAAAACAATCAAGTTGCTGATATCTTTTTTTTTTCTTTTTTATACATAATAAGAATGCATGGTCAAACTTACATTTACTATGCAAGATCAGGTGCAATATGATTGCACTAATAATTATGCATTAAGCACCTCATCACCTTCCATATTGGGAACAAGCCCGTCACTTATAGAGCCCAAAGCCTAACAGAAGACGATCAAGTGCTTAATGTACAAAATTTGTGCCATGTGATTGCACTGGATCCAGTCTCCTTTCCCCATGATGCCAAGCACACCATGAGAATGTGTGATTCGAATTCGGCCACCATTGACATGGATGCTCAAAAAACATAGGTAAGAGCTGGTCAAAACTTGTGGGCATTAAATGTTCTGCCATGTATATGATACTTAGTATGAATGATCTGCTGAAAATTTTATATTGAACAACTTTTGATGAAATTTATGGATATTCAAATATTGTTGTGATTATGTTCATGAATCGTTGTTTTAATATTGTATTCCATTTATCATAGTTTTATGAGGTTGCAGGATGAGCTCATCTAAACAATTATATAAGTAGTGTTAATTTAGACAGGAAAAAAAAATCAGCCTTAGAACTTTACATAAACTACCATTGATGTCTCACAAATTATGTTAGGGGTATCTGTTTGAGTAATGTAATGTTTTTTATTGTTTTTCTATATTAAGTTATCTTGAAGATGATGCTTTCAAGAGATAGACATACTTACCTGAAGAATCAACAAAGACCGTGAAAAATGTGACACATAAGCCTGTAGTAATCTAAACATTGTTTCTCTATGAGTTAAAACAATTTGATATGCACAAAGGCACCCTATTGAGAGGTAATATTTAATAACCACACTTGTTAGTGTCTTTCAAGATAGGATTAGCTACACTAACTTTGGTCATAGACAATCAGTGTATCCTATATTAGTATCATATGTCTATGTATTGGGTGAACAAAGCTTTTTTAAATGCTCCTAATGGTAGCTAGCATGAGCACATTATATTGTGGTAAGACTTCTAGTATATTTTTCAATATGGTACAAGTTACTATACTAGTAAATATGCATATAATGAGTCAAAGTTGTGATTATCAAACAAGATTTTCTGTACATCTTATTTTTTAGATATGTTTATAATTATTGTGTTTGATAAATTTAGTTTTTTTATTCTTAAAATCTCTATAATTTTTAGAGTAATATTTTAATTAAATGTATTATATAATAAGGGATATTCTTGTCAATTAAAAAAGTGTTGTTGGGTGTTGGCATCAATTGAAACTCATTTTCTTAATAAGATACTAAAGTTTTCATACTTTAAAATTAGAAGGACTCACCTTAGGGAGGAGCGATGGAGAAATTCGTCTGAGTAGCCTTAAGCTAGGTAACCAATAGAGAAACCTAGTTTTGTTTTATTCAATGTGCTTCTAAACCTAGGGTGGACACAAAAACTCGAGCCTAATTCTAGTTTGATGATTCAAGTTAAAGTAAGTCAATCTAGCCTTATGTTTTATTATTATTACTTTTAATCAACATGGATTTGAGAGCTTTGGCAAGTAAATTATACATTATTTCTTTATCTCTTTATTAATGTCATTATTGATTTATGTATATTATTTATTCAAATTCATGTTTGGATCCTAAATTTAGGGTGAACAGAAAAGCTTGAGAATAATTCTATTTTGGTGGTTGAGGTTAAAGTATGTTGATTTAGCTATGTATTTTATTTTTTTATTTTTTTAAATCAACATGAATTTGAGAGCTTTGGCCGGTAAAATGTATATTTTTTCTTTATCTCTTTATTAATGTCATTATTGATTTATGTATATTATTTATTCAAATTCATGTTTGGATCCTATATATCAGAATTTATTTAGGTTAGATATTCATAACTCAAAATCGGATAGCCCTTGACATAATTAGCTTACATAAGTCATAACTTTGCAACCATATATCAGAATTTAGTTATTTTTGATATGTTAAAAAATTTATTTAATTATCTAAATTTTATTTTTTAAGGTAAAAACAAATTCTTATAATGTCCAAAATTGCATGACAATCAAATGTTTTATGTTTTGGCATATTGAATTGATTATTTGTTACACATTTAAATAAGCTGGATCTTATTTTTGTTCTTAACTAAAATCACATTTATTATGATTATATATTTACTTTTAATCATAAGTATTTTTTATTTAAAAATTAATCAATTTAGATAAACTTAAATATTTTAATTGATTATTTATAATTATATATACTAATTTAGAACATCAATTTAGTAATAGAGATTTCAATTGCATATTTAAATTGACATGTCATATGAATCCGTGAAAATCCGTCTCACCATTGGCCATTAGTCTTGGTAAGCTTTCCAACTTTTGCTACCATTTAGCAACCTACCACGTGATCGTTGATAAAACTTTCTACCCCTTTCACCCTGTCGTAAAACATCAACCAAACCTCAAACAGAAAAAAGCCACAAAAGCGACCAGTGAAAAGACTACATTTTCTAGCTTTTTAGCAACTCTATGTAATGCTGAAGCCCGTTTGTTTAATAAGAAATAGGTCCTTTTTCATATGAAAAAACGTCCTCTTTTCATGATTGAAGCAAACACCTCGGCAAGATCAAAGGAAAAGTTTATGGTAACAGCTGTGGGTATCAAGTTTTTCCTCGTGTTGTACGTGAAATTCCATTTCCACCTTCCTTTTTGAGAAAGGTATTTTCATGAGATTTTCTGAAAGGTTTCACCCTAGAGAGAGAGAGAGGGAGGGATGGGTACCCTAGAGTGGTATCTCACTTTTGGCTCTATGATATCTTAGTTCGGCCCTCCTGTTATATTCATAAGAGTTTATTTAGTGGAGAACATATTGTAGATGAAATATTTTTTTTATCTTGAAATATGTTCTCGGAGTTACCAGAGATCAACGGCTTCTCTTAGTCTAAATTTGGTATGAAATAAAACAGAGTTTTTCACCAAATTATTTCTATCCAGAACGATTTTAGAGGGCATTTTTATGCAGCAAAGCTGCAGCCCCATGGCTGCTGACAGCCACCCATCTCAATATTTCTCGAGATGAAGACCACACCATCTCGAGAAATGCCAAGATGGGTGGCTTCCAGTGGCGCTGCATCATGCACCACCGGTGCCACTGCATATAATGTCAACACTTTTTAGAATCACAAGTTCTCATCAATAAGAAAAACTTTGGTTTTAAAAGAACTGTTAGGAGATGGAAAGGGTTTAACCATGTTGTCAGTATCATTATCCGGCCCTGAATCGTTGGGCCACCGATTCAGCTGTATCAGTCAAATACCTATAATCAACTGAATCGTTTTGTATCGGCCCAAAAAAAAAAAAAAATATATATATATATATATATATATATATATATATATATATATATATATATATATATATATATATATATATATATATATATATATATAACACGTCAATCTCATGTAAAAAGCATTAAAATAAAATTTAAATAATATTAAAAAAGTACTTTTGGGTATTTTATAATTTATTAAAACATAACCGATTCAGGGCCGATACCCACAAGGGAAAGCTGTGCGTTTTTTGTTTTCCAAAATCTTCGAGAAAATCTTACCCCGCAAACGACGAAGCCAATCGGTGAACTGGGAACGCGATCTAAGAGCAGATCGTGTAAGACAACACGTGTGGAGCATGTGGGATTGAGGGACAGCCCCACTTCATGCACCAATAATGGCATGCGATGTATTTAACCAAAAAATAAAAAATAAATAATCCCCTTCGGGGATACGGGAATGATAACGAGAGTGCGTTGCTCACGTAGCTTGCGGTGCGCCACATGATGCACCCTCCGATCCGTAAAGATCTGACAATCCGAACGGGCGTCGGTACCTCGCTCCGTGGCTTGAAAGGGAAGGTCAGTGGATCGCAGCTCATATTAAGATACATGGGCGCCGAGCCCACGCAATCATAAGTCCTTAAAAAAATATGATTCGTCAAGCTGGGGTCGAATATGTTTACATACTGTGCTCAGAGGGTGAATCTAGAGAGCCAGTTTTACGGTTTCCACCCTCAGCTTAAACAAAATTTACAAAATTACCACCCTAATTCGTCCGTTGGCTAAAGTTGGTTTGTGCCAGTATGAGCGGGGGCGAGCGTCCTGGCTAGCCACGGAGTTTTCTCCATTGGAGGGTCGATCTGTGATGTACCCGTTCTTAGGCCTTGGGTTTATTCGTGTAACTAAATAAAAAAAATGTTAATTTTATAATAATGTACTACTATATAAGGAGGTTAACGGGTCAGGTTTGGTTAGGATTCAGGTGGTACCAAAGCCAAACTTGAACCCAGTTTCGGGTTGAGTCTAATCGGATCGACTATAAGAAAAACCATACCAACACTTTAAGAACCACATGAATTAGACCTGGACCATACATCGTAAAATCATAATTTTTTTATCATTTTTACATTAAAAAATAGCAGGTCTTAATCGGAACTCTGGTCAGGTATAAAATTTCACCAACTATACCTGGGTCCATGTAATAATCAGACCTTCAGGTTTGGACTTGGGTCTTAATTGGGTCTTATTATTTATCACCATATCTGAACCCTATAGGGTTTGGTTTGGGTCGGGTCCAGGTAAATCGAGCCCGTTGACACCCTTACTAATAAGGGTGCATCTAACACAAAAGATAAAGCCCACTATGTGATACAACAGTCCCCCCTACTAGGAGGTTGTCCTATGTTTACAAAGCTCAAGAACAAGTTCAAAATGGCACTACCACAATGCGAGCATCGTGGGCCAAGCCGACTTGTCCGCCCATAGGCTGGGTTTGGAACAAGGTTTTAGGCTTGGGCCTTTTAGGCATAGTGCTGAACCCGACCCGTTATATATGTGGGCTAAGCCGGCCCGGCCCAACAGGGCCTGAGTTATTTTTTAATTTTTTAATAATATAAAAAATTTGAAAATTAACTATTGTATAGTTACTTGGTAACTATTACTATTTACCTAATTTGTTAGATTAATTTTATGAAAAACTAGAAAGATAATTAATTAAGTGCTTGGGAAGTTGGGAGCTTGTTTATTATTACTATTTACAAATGAATTTGGGCAGAGCCAAATGGGATCTGGTCTGCTTCACATTGGCCTGTTGGGCCAATGAGCCGGGTCATGGGATGCTATTTAAACCCAAGCCTGTTAAGAATTGGGTCAAAACTCGAGCCGGGCCGGAGTTAAATCCTGGTGGGCCAAGTTCTAGACTGGCCTGGGCTGGGCCGGCCTGATGCCCACCCCTACCGGTGGCTTGCCATTTAAATGGGTCCTAAGTAGGGATACCAATGGATCAAATCCGAATCAGCTAAATACATAAGAAAATCAGAACAGAATCAGGTTGAAACAACCAAAACTCATAAAAGTTTCATACTAGATCCGGTAGGGTGCGATTGAATACCTCATGTATCATGCATATGCGTATGATATATCTTAGGCTGATCCTTCCCCACCATCAGACTAGTGATCCATGTAATGAAATGTGCATTTTGGCATGTATTTCCATCTACACACTTAGATATCAAAGGCATTTAAATGCTACCCTAATAAAGTATCTTGGCTAGCTATATAACCTATTGGCGACCATCAGGCCGAGCCTTCCCACCCACTCAGTTATGCTGACACAATTCACCCCCAAAAGTCGGTGTCTTTTAGGGATAATGGATGGGATTTTACGTGATGTTGTACTAAATTTGACTCTGTTTAATCATAAATAAAAATATAAAACTATCTGAATATAAACAAATGTGGAGATGGTTTCAGTGTTTTTCTACTGATATCTGAATCCGTTTGCATGCAAAGAATTGAATTTTGTATGAGTTTTTTTTAACCTTTCTTTTTCATAACTTTTTTTTCATTTTCATAACCGGCCAATGGTGTAGTGGGGTGGGGCCTTGGCTGCTAGATGGGCAATCAAACCCCGATTCTTATGGGCATCGTTTCTCTAAGCAAGCCAACGCGTAGCACCTCAGAGTTTTATGCTGTAGGAACGACGACAGTAGGCATGGCAGGTTAAGGCAGCTCGATGAGGTCTTCCACGCGGTTTTTTCGAATTATAAAAAAAAAAAAAAATCATTTACAGTTTAACTTGCTCTGCTAATTAGCTTTATTCTTTCCTATCACATCAACTTAATGCAAAAGGAGGAAGGAGCCGTCATTCTCACCCGGATTTGAACAAATCTGACCTTACCATCGGTCAAAGACCCACCGACTACTAATCTAGATATGGTATCCATCATCATATGGTTGTGGTCCAATCAAGTTGGGCCACGGCTACTTAACCAAAAAGAATTCATGACCTTTGAACTAAACATCCCTTTCAAAAGCTAAACAGTGGATAAGCATAAATTCATCTACTCAGAAACAAGTAATCAGAACAGACAATCCTGTAAAATAAAACTAACAACAATATTTAAAGCGGAAAAAAGGAAACATATGCCCTTGATGACCCATTATTTAAGAACCCTAAATCATTATTGAATGGCTAGGGTATCAAAAACTTGTTAAAAAATTAAAATACCATTTGCTTAGAATAAAACCTTCTTATTTATCAGTTTAATAAATAAAGTGCAATAGACAAGTAGGAATCTCGGAGTTGTATAATTTCCTCCCCGACCAACTTCTACGATGCCATGCATCTGTCTATGCTTCTCGGCACCCCTATAAGAATAAGTTTATATATATATATATATATATATATAGAGAGAGAGAGAGAGAGAGAGAGAGAGAGAGAGGAACCATTCAATCAAAAGAATGTTCAAAATTTACAACCAATGATAAATGGAATGGGCGTCAGCTTGAGAGTTATAATTTATTTAGTAAGAAATATGCTTTACACAGATTCTGCGACATCTAAACATATTTTTCAAAACATGAAAAATCGAAGGTATGCTACTTTCCAATACACGTTGTTGTGGGCAGTTGATTTTAGCACTCTCAAAAAATACATCTAAGTATTGAAAATTCATAATTTAATTTAAAACACGTTTCTTGTTAAAATGAATGTTTAAAATTCAATATATAAAGTTCTGTTGGTGAAAAGCTCAATCGTTACATAAGAACATAATAAGTCTTCAGGGGTTGTAGAATTTGGACCTTTTCGTTGAACCCTAGAAGAAACTAGTGTCATGTTAACTGCTGGATAAATGCGTTGATAATTAAATGTAACAAACGAGATCTTTATAGCAATATATTACTCTTGGTTAAATGCTTTGATAATTAAATGTAACAAACCTGATCTTTGTAGCAATATATTACTCTTGGTTAAATGCGTTGATAATTAAATGTAACAAACGAGATCGTTGTAGCAATATATACGAGAAAGGAAGCTACCTATAGAGAAGGACTCCCTCACAATGATGTGAAAAGTGGGAAGCGTACTTAAGTTTATGACAGGAACTAATCAATGCAGCACTATCTTACAGCAGAACAGAAAGGCCTATAGTTTTAGATGCTTGCAATAATTTACCCTTCAATAATGTGTAGAGGGCATTTTTCTGGTTTTAAGTTGAATTTAGCAGAGTGACCGGCCGTCCTTTTTTTGTGAGAGAGAGACCGGTGGGTAGTGGGTGCAGTGTACTGTGTACTGGTATTCCTGTTATTTAGTAAATCAACGAGGGTATTTAGTGGGTAGGGCTTGAGAAAATCCAGAGTGGTCCTAGGGTTGTCGCAGAGAGAGAGAGATTGGCCTCAACCGCGTAGGTCGCTGCCTGTAAAAGTTAACATTACTCTCTCTCTCTCTCTCTCTTTCTTTCATTGCAGAGAACGAAAAGGTAAAGCTCCGAACTTTTCTCACCCACGCCGACCTCCACCCGCCTCGTAATTCCGACGGGTCACAGTCGAGAACTCCCCAAGAAGAAGAGAAGAGAGAGAAGCTTTGGCTGAATTGGTCGGCCACGAAGGGGGGAGGAGGGGGAGGGAAATGCACAAGGAACGAGCTGCATGAGATTGCCTCGTTCATGGCCACCGTTCCCTGAAGCCGGGCAGTCTCGGTTCCCCCACCGGCCCACCCAGGAATTTGATGCCCCCCTCCAGCCGGAGCAATTTGATCCCGAGATCAGGGTGGCGAGGCAGGGTGGTGGCGCTGGCGGAGAGAGACGGATATGGAGCATCCCTCCGGAGCTCTGCCTCGGCTTTAATGCCGGAGGCGGAGATGGTGGAGGAACCGCTGGAGGAGGAGGAGGATGGGTCGGAAGGCCGGCGGGATACGGCTTCCCCGAGATGGGTATCCGCGGGTTCCAACCCCTAACGGCCGGAGCCGCCGCCGGAGGTGGCGGAGCTCTACCACCTTACGAGCAGCAGAACCTCTCGGTGGCGGCGCAACAGCCGCTCCAGTTCCGAGACGTCGTCGTTGTCGGCTCAGCGACGTTCCACCACACCACCGCCGAGTCGGTCATCTCCGTGCACAGCGCCGGCCCGGCGTTCCCCCTCCGCGGTGCACTCGAGGACGAGCGGCGCCGGACCGGAGGAGGTGAGACGAAGGGAGAGGCGGAGGGGATCGCGAGGGCCAGGCAGGAGGTACTCGGCCGGACGGCTTACGTGGGAGGCAGCACATGCCAGGACTGCGGGAACCAGTCGAAGAAGGACTGCGAGTTCCGGCGGTGCCGGTCCTGCTGCAAGAGCCGGGGGTTCGAATGCGCCACCCACGTCAAGAGCACCTGGGTGCCCGCGGCCAAGCGGAGGGATCGCCAGCAGTCGGAGGCCGCCTTCGCCGCCGCCGTCACTGCTGCCGCCACCGGCGTTTACTGCTCCGGAGGCGCCGCGCAGCAGGAGCAGCTGCAGCTGTTAGGGAAGGGATCGAAGCGGGCACGAGCGAGCGTCCTGGCCGCGTCCCACGCTTCCACCTCCGCTAATAGTTCTGACATCAGTTCGGCTCAACAAGGCTTGAGCTTTTTCTCTGGTTTTCGTTGTTTATTGTTCTTGTGTTTGCTTTTCTTTCCTCATTCGGTCGGTTATTGCTTCTTGCAAATCTCTTTTTTTTCTTCATGGGGGGCGTTATTTCTGGTTTGCATGCATGGTTGAACAATAGTTGATCTCTTTGGTGGTTTTCTTTAGGATCTTTTGTAAGAGGTCTCACCTCACTTGTTCGCTTATTACTAGCTCGTGGTGACTCGTTTCTCAAACAATTTTTTTTTAGAAATGAAATTTTCGAGTTAGATGATCCGTTCTCTTTAGAGTTTCTAGCTCGTATAGTGCATACGCATAAGCGGTCGATTTGTTGGGGTGGTCGTGGTTTAGTGTTTTAGCGTTTTCTTTGTGCACGTCGTTCTACGTGGGGGATTGTGTCGTTTCTCGTTGTGAACCTTGTCTCGAGCTATGAGAGACTTCATGGGCTTCTTTTCCCGTACTTCTTTCTGCACCATGAGTTTCGTCTCTTGATCCTTCTTTCGTTTTCCTTTTATTGATCTATTTTGGAGCTCCTTGTCCACTAGTTAGAGAAGTTTGATGTTTGTATTACTTTTCTTATGTTTCGTTTAGTAACGTCAACGAATGGTCTGAAGTGTTTCTACCAAACAATACGCTATGTGCATCGATTTTGGTGCGGTTTATTCTCTTGCATGCATGATCTAAGGCGGAGAACATGTAAGAAGTTTTTTTTTTTTTTTTGGGGGGGGGGGGCGGGGGGGCGTTGGGGTTGGTTGGGGGTTGAATCTTTGTAAATGGTGTTGTTGGCTGATTTGCATAATTTTTGAAACATATATATATTTTTTATAATGTTAGGCGTGTATTATTTTCTTCTTTGAAATGTGTATGATTTTCAAATCTTGTCTGACAAATGTTTGACTTCTTGCTTTGGTTGAAAGATTTTCATGTTTCTGTATACGATACGCTTTGTGAGAACGAGTGGTTTCTTTTGATTTTTGTTGGTATGAATCTACTTCTGACTTTTGTTTTCTTCTGTCTTTGTTGTAGATTTGAGCTTTAGGTCGGCCTTGCCTGCTCAAGTTCGAACTCAAGCAGTCTTCAAGTGTGTTCGGGTCAGTCCCATTGATGATGGGGAGGATGAGTATGCTTACCAGGCAGTTGTAAAGATTGGTGGGCATGTCTTTAAGGGTGTCTTATATGATCAGGGGATCGATACTGGGGAGTTACCGGATTTTTCTGAGCTCCAATTAAGCGGCCGGAATTTTAACGTAAATTCTACGTCCCCAATCTTGCATCATGTCGATGTTTATGGTGGTGGGTCGGGGAGTGGTTTCGTGGGAGGTACCAGCTATGCTGCGGGTAACTCGGTAAACTAATAAATAACTTGATGCTGAAGTTGTGAAGGTGAGATTGGCAATTGTAAATTATTGATTTGGTGATTGCCATCTTCTTCGATGATTTTTATCTTTCTTCTTGAATGTCTGTATCTTAGCATTGGACAAATAGTTGGTACCCTGATATTCATGTTTTTTAATGTTTGATGCCATTCAGAGAATGGCAGGCCCAAGCTGGAAGTCTTCTCTGATGGAGGCAAGTAATAACAGTGATGAACAGAAATTAAGCTTTCATATTCAGTGTTAGAGCAACTTGTGAGCAGAACTAACAGGTCATGCCCATAATCATCAGTGATTCATCACCGGAGTGGCCTATAATCCATTCAATTCATTATGTGTTTAAACTTTAAAGCCTTCCATTGTTGCTCTCACCTATGCAGTATAGTGGTTTGCTTCGTCAAATTATTTCTGCAGGATTTTACAGTTAGGTTCTTCTTGATTTCTTGTGTGATGGCCCAAAATTCATATATATATATATATATATATATATATATATATATATATATATATATATATATATATATATATTCACTATTGGATTGGTTATGCATCCTATTTTGATTTGTATCTCTTGCAAAATTTCAGAGATGAGACTGTACTCGTTAATGACTCGAGGTTATTTTTTTTGTAAAAATTACTTGTTATTCATTTTTATATGGATCATATTCATTATTTTGTAGGTTATAATGTTTGTATTTTTATCGATGAATCAGTATGTATTAAGTGCAAAAGGGAACGCGACCTCGTGGATTTGAGATTGTCTAATTCCCTCAAATGTTAGGCACCTTAGTTGAATTTTTATAGCAACTACTGAAGAAATGTCCATGTCATGTATCAATTATAAACTCAAATTACTGGTTTTGGCAATAAAATACATATAAATGTTGTGTGCTTTACTTCATGCATGTTTTGTTCAGTGAGATATATAATTTTATGTTGAAAATTTCTTGGGACCTAGTGTCATTTCATTAGAACTGGAATTTAGTTTAGGTAGCTCGAGGGAGTCGCTGCAATTTGTATCACCATTTTGATCCTGTCTCTTGCAACTTGTTATGCTTCCTTTATACTTCATTAGATGAGCCAGATTTGCACTTAGAAACCAAGCTTCCAATGTTTAATAACCTTATTGAACTTCCACCTATTAAACTGTATGGTTGATATATATGCAGCCTGTCTAGCCAACCAAAATTTTACCCAAGTTCCTCAAGTCTGTTTAATAATTGTGAAACATCCGTGCATATGTTGTGGCCATGTATCCAACATTATAGGTTGTTTTTCTTCCCAGTATCATGGGACAAAGTTTGACTGGTGATTTCATTGGGGCAAATCGATGTTTATAACGAATTTCAGTATATAATTATGCTTCTGAAATTCGCTTATTACAAAAGTTATTTTGTTAGCGATATTGTATTTTTGTAATCCATGTATTTCATATCAGTTATAGCGGCGCCTGTTTGTGTTGCTCATTTCCACATTTGTCTGCTCTCCATTTTATAGGAATAGGATTTGCTGGTCACAGGAATTGATTTTTGCGCTTCACTAAACTATACCCTGTAGTTTGCGTATGTCATGCCATTTATAATGGGTTCCAATTTACATTAGTTTAATTTTGCTTCTTTCTTCTTCTACCAATTAAAAATAATTTAATAACCAGGATCTAGCCTTTGCGAATTCTTAAATCTTCTCTTGGAAACTGTTTTGTTTATATTAAGTAATTGAGCACGCACGTTCATGGTTCCACATTTTGTAAAAATAAATGTATTCTCTTTTTTGAGGGGGAATGAGCTGTGCAAATTTCTGGTGTTGGCAGATCTGTTTGAGATCTCTTTGGTGTCTTTCTAGCTTTATGTGGTTGTGAAATGCACAGGACTTTGTTTTGCCTATCTGAATTCACCATTGTTACTCTCTTCTTCCGATTCATTGGGATTGCTGTGTATTTTTTATGCTTTTGCTCTCGTAGCGTGAGAGAGAAAGTGAGTGTGTTTGTGGCTGTGCATGCCTGTCTTCGTCTGAAGGCGTTGCATGCATGTCATAGGTACTATTTTGTTGTTTGTGTTTCAATAAATATGCAGGGGTTATTGTTAGTTATGTTTGTTATAACTTTTACATGCCACAAAATGCATAGGTTTATATACTTATGACTAATGTACTTTTGTCCCGGATTATGTGGAATGGCTAGAAAGTGATGCATGCTGATTAGTGGTATCATCAAATGGCTACTGTCTCTAATGTCATTTGTTTGTAATAAAACTGAGATTTAGGTTAAAATAGGATAAGATGGAACGGTAGAGTTTTCACTATCTTGACTGAGGTGTCCAGCGTACTTGGTTATTAGAAGGAAGAAAAATAGAAATGTCCAATATATCATTGTGGGTTGCTTGATTAATGGTTTTCTTGATTTTTTTTTTGTTGAAAAAATGACGCTTAAGCTTTTGAAAGACTTAACTTGAATTGAACTATTTTAATTAAAACCCAGATTAGGATGCCAATTCATCTATTCCACTCCAAAGTAGGTAAACGTATGGTTCGGAGAAGATTAATGGATTTAGTTCTCCGTGTTATAAAAGAGATTTCATGTTTAATTGTGATCCTTTTGTTTGATTCGTTCTTATGCCTTGCAAACATTGCTGTGGCTTTCCACCAATCTTTTGACTGCTGCAATTTGCAAATAATTGAACAAAGAGTAGGTGAAGGACGACTAGGCTTCCTAGGGGGCAGTTGTGTTGTTTTCTTTCATTGAGAGTGGGTTTGTTTTCTTCCGGAAAATTCTGCCTTGTATGTCGGGCTACGGTGTAGAATTAGTGTACTGCATGAGTGCATCCCTTGTGTCATTGTCTTGATGTGATGCTAAAGTGTCTTCGTGTGTTTTTCCAGTAATTTTAAAATTTAAGGCAGCAAACAAAGTCAAGAATTTTAACACCTTTAGCACCAACGGTGCACGGCCTTTTTTTATTTTTTACTGCATGCTTTGTATTTTATATTACTGGAAATAGTTGTTGCAATCCAAAGAAGATCGAAGTGAAACGTTACTTGTTTGGAAAAGGAACATGGACTAGTTTCACCATGGTGTTTAGATGATTATTTTTTTAATTTCAGTATATATAGTTGGTGAACATTTATCATATTGTACCAAATGCAATGCATGTGTGCATGCACTGAATAAGGTCGTCTTTATTTCTGTGCCTCCATGTGTTTTTAGGGTCTGAGGTGCATGGTTGAGGTTTGGAATTTGGACGTTGTATTGGCTTGGATTCACCTCATGTTTCTATTCGCAGTTTCTCCATGTGAGTCTATGAGTTGGTTAGGGTGATGGTTGGACTCGGGTTGGGTTTAGGCATTACCAAGTCCAACTTAATCGGATTAGACCTAATCGGGTTCTGTTTTGGATGGAATTAGATAAAACCTAACTGGAACCGACTAGCTTAAAACCTGTAGGTTTTAATCAGGTTCTGGGTTTTGTCGGATTTGGGTTTGGATGCAATGCCAAATCCAAATACGATTAATATGTTCTAAAGTTTTCTACTGTCTTGAGGAAATGGGTTTGGATAGTTGGGGTATCTGAACCAGACCGAACCCATTCTGTTTAGTTGGTTAGGGTGAGTGTTGGGATATTCGTCAGCCTCACATCACAAGTTCTATTCACCATCGGTCAGTCGGTTGGGGTGAGCATCGCCATGTTGGTGTCTGCACGTCACAAGTTCCATTCTCCTTGGGATGATCAAACTCACAAGTATAGAACAGCATTGTGTGAGTGGCTGGTTGGCTCTTTATGGGTCTTACAATTTATACAACCCATTAGGTCTGGCTCCATTTTGGTTGGTTTTTCATCATTTCGGATTTTTTTTTTTTGAGTGGTGGTTGCTCTCGATTAGGCCAAACCATCCTAACGAGTAATGTCTGAGGGGAGAGGTAGTTTGTTTGACATGCTCACCGGATTGAGCTGTAGTGTCAGAAACTCCATTGAACCGTTTAAACTCGGTTGTTAATAGCAGTCTTTGTCGGGATTTATTCATTACGCGGTTCGAGGCATACATCTGTTTCTACTTGGTTATGATACCCAAAATATAGCCTTCCTGCTGCCCTCAGCAACCTGTAAAAGTGTTCCTGGTTCACGTTTTTTAGCCTTATCATTGTACGTCTGGAATAAGGTGTCACTGCAGAAATCAGAAGGATATAAGAATGCTGGCCAAATTTAGAGCTTGAGAAGCCTCTTTTTTAAAAATAAAATTAAAAATAAATAAACTATTACTTCATCTAGTCTGGGCCTACGAGCAATTCACAAACGTCGCCAAGTTGACAGGACGGGTGTGCATACTTTATCACCAAGCTAAAGCTGGGTGTACAGTGTACTCCTTAGTTGGTATGGACGGTGTGGGGTTTTAAGCCAACTCACTTAATGAGCGAGGTGGTTTTTCTCTGGTTATAGAAACAAAAACTAGTTGCGGACCTATGGAAGATTTCATAACAAGGGTACATAATAAAAGCTTTTGCTTTTCTGGGTTTTGTTTGTTGCATGTGGTTTTAGCTGAGCCTCTCGTAGAGTTGGTATACCGTGCTTTTGGTTGGTGATTGTTTGCCAAATATGAGGTTGCCATCAATTCTTGAGGGTTGGTTTGAAAGGTGAAGGCTGCTACGTTTTCTTGTGACTTAGGTATGGTGCGATGATGTCATGATAATTAGAAAGTAGTGTTTATTTGATGAAGCTATTGTAAGAATAGCAGCAGGGATGTATTTAATGTAGGGTTGCAAATGGGTCGTGTTGGTCAGGTGAACATAAAAATCTGTTCAGCTTAGGGTTCTCACGCTTTGATTAGTGGTAACTGGACTACCTTGGGCACTCCCTGGCTGTTTTGCACGGTTGGTTGCAGGACAAAGCTGTGGAGAATTATTAGGTTCTTCAGTCTCGTTTGGAATCATGAATGCTGTGTCGTATCAGAGACCATATAAATGAAGCATATCTTCAATGAAATGCTTCTGTAGCAACTTCGGAGCTTCACGAGCATCACTCATCCTTTTAGGTCATCGCCAAAATCTTGCAATTTCTAGCTTTTCTGTCTAGGTGATTTTCCTTTCATATGACTTAGCGGGTGATAATCTAAAGTCTGAGAGAGAGATATATTTGGGCTTCATGGAAAACTTTGATGTCTGACATCATCGGACCTGAACGTGAAAGGCATGCTCATACTAGGCGTGATGAGTTCAGAACTCAATTTTGAATAAATTATATTTAATTTTTGCATCTTGTATTTTTATTTTTAAATTAGGATAGTTTTGATAGCCGTTAGGATTTGTTTAGGGCATCCAAGGGTGTTTTGCTGGTTTTTGAATCATTTTTACATTTTTTTGTATTTTTTAGCTTATTTTTAAAATGCAGCCATGCTGGACCCAAACTGGGGTGGGTATGGATCCAACATACCACTGGATCTGGTCCAACAGGGGGTGGCACAATTATGCCCTCCACCTGTTGGACCCATTAGTGGGTCCTTGGGGTGGTGCTTGCAAAATCGAGAGAGAGACATTGGAAACATCTCTCTCCCTCTCCCTCTCTCCCTTTGGTTTTTAAGGTCATCCCCACTTGTGAAGCCCATGTTTTTGTTGCTGCTGATTGAAAAAACTCTATTGAGAAGTACATGAGCAAGAGGATGTTGATCCTCTCTTCCCTACTGATTTTTCTACCTTGTGTGGCTGCTACCGGAGTAGAGCTGCCCACGGGAAGTGCCCGGCTCTGAGACCTTTGGTCCAGTCACATGCTGAATTAGAGCTAAGGCGTGGAGATCTTGGCCAGCGTCTGTCGTCGAAGCTAAGTCTCTCTTTTTTCCCCTTGGCCAACACCCCTATCTTTTCTGATTTCTTTGTGTTTTCCCTGTTGTGCTGATTTGTTAACGAGCTGTTTGAGATAGATCTTAGCAAAACATAAAAGTGTTTCTGTTTTCACAGTAGACCGAATGTTGATCTCAGGATCAGCTACTTTCTAATGGATCAGATTTCGTGGAATCTTAGATCCACATTTTTGGGAAGATTTTTGTTTTTCTGTTGTAAACAACTGTACATAATTATCCTATATTTACACTCATGTATATATACAAGTCTTGCTCTGTAATACAAAAATAACAATTTTTGTGCTTCAGTTTTTCTTTGTTCTCTTATTTTATCATGGTATTAGAGCCTGTAAAGTGAGCTCTCGTTTTGTTTTCAAAAGATGAGTACCGGTATGGATTCTGCCACCGAGACTCATACAGAGGACACAAGTCACTTCTTCCTGCATCATTCAGATAGCCCAGGTACAATCTTAGTGTCTCGGCCTCTCAATGGAGAAAACTACTCGGCCGGGAGCCGAGCAATGATTATGGCTTTAAGCGCCAAGAATAAACTTGGTTTTATTGACGAAACAATAGCTCAGTCAGCAGTTCCATCACCAAATTATGCCTTATGGATAAGATGTAACCATATGGTATTGTCATGGATTATAAACTCTAATTCTAAGGAGTTAGCAGAAAGTGTTATCTATGCATCTTTTGCACGAGAGTATGGAACAACCTACTCTTCAAGAATATACCAAATTCGAAGTGCCATAAGTCAGCTCTCTCAAAAGACATCTTCTGTAGCAACTTATTTTTCAAAACTTAAAGGCTATTAGGATGAGTTAGCATCCTATCTCCCTATTCCTTCTTGTAGTTGTGGATCCATGAAAGTCTTGATTGAACAACAAAAACAAGAAAAAGTTCTACAAATTTTTATGGGACTGAAGGAATCCTACGCCACAATAAGAGGACAAATTCTCTTGATGGATCCATTGCCTCCCATCAGAAAAGTTTATTCTCTTATCTTGCAGGAAGAAAAACAGAGGGAGGCCTACATTCCCTCAAGTAGTAAAGTCACCTTTTTCACCCAAGAACCAACAACTATTTCTCGACCAGATAAACAAAACTTCAAAGGCAAATTTGGACGTCAAAGATTTGAATGCTCATATTGTCACAAAGGCGAACACACAAAAGACTGTTGCTATCAGCTTCACGAATATCCTTCTGGACACAAACTGCATAAACACAAAGCAACGACTGAAAATGCAACTGTTGGAAAGCACTCTTTCATGCAGGGTGGTGAGTTGTCCAACGATGAAAACTCTTCAAGTGTCGTTCCAACCTTCACCTTGAAACAATACAATAAGCTAATGACATTAGTCAATGAATAGTCACTCCATTCCTTAAACCTTGTAGGTAAATCTCACCACCCTTCTTCGATATGTCGGTCATGGATTATTGACACCGATGCTAGTAGTCATATGGTTTTCTCATTAGACATGCTATTTGATATTGATATTAATTCTTCACCTATCCCCATTCTTTTACCTAATGACTCTTTTGTCTCAGCCACTCACAAAGGAAATTGCTTTCTTTCTTCTCAATTACAGTTGAAAAATGTCCTTTATATTCCTTCGTTTAAACACAATCTTTTGTCTGTCAGTAAACTTACTCAGAATTCTAATTGTTATGTTGTTTTTCATGTTGACCAATGTACTATTCAGGATCTTGCAAAGGGGATGACGGTTGAAGTGGGTGAACAAAGAGAAGGATTATACCATCTTCAACACCATCCGGTTAGCAGTGTTTATTTTTTCCATGCGACTAAGATGAATATTTGGCATTGGAGGCTCGGTCATCCCTCTCAGTCTAGGAATAATTTGTTTGCTAAATATAACATTTCTATTTCAAATGAACCATGCTTATTTGAAATTTTTCAAATGTCCAAACAAAATAGATTACCTTTTCCATCTAGTGATATTGTTTCTCACAAACCTTTTGAACTTATTCATTGTGATATTTGGGGAGCTTATTCTCAGTCTTTGTTAAGTGGTGCTCATTATTTTTTAACTATTGTTGATGATTACTCTCGGTGCACGTGGACTTATCTTATGAAACACAAACATGAAACAAAAAGACTAATAAAGGAATTTATCAATTTCAGACAAGTGTTCCAGCCATTCGATCTAACAATGGAGCTAATTTTTTTTCTACTGATATTATTACCTTGTTGTCCAATCTCGGTATCTCTCATCAACATAGTTGTACTGACACACCACAACAAAATGGTGTGGTTGAACGCAAGCATCGACATCTATTACAAGTGGCTCAAGCACTTTGCTTTCAAGCACACCTACCTTTGAAATTTTGGGGAGAATGTGTCAAAACTGTTGTTTACCTTATCAATCGTACTCCAACCCCTCGTCTTAATAATCAAACTCCTTATGAGCGGCTTTTTAAATGCAAAACCATCTTTTTCTCATTTACAGGTCTTTGGTTGCCTTTGTTTTGCTATTAATCTAAATCCCACTTCTAAGTTTGACACTCGTGCAAAATGATACATTTTTTGGGGGTACTCATATGGTCAAAAAGCCTTTTTAGTCTATGATTTGAATAATAAAAAACTTTCCAGTAGTCGGGATGTAGTTTTTGAAGAACATGTTTTTGCTTTCTCCTCTATGACTGATAGTACCTCTATTGTGCTTCCTTTGCCATTTAATGAACCTAGACACATGGAGCCAACATTCATTGCTCCACCATTACCCACTTGCCCTGAAACAAATCCACCAATTGAACCATCTTTCCCTTCTACATCACCTCCTTCATCGGATTCCACCATTGAACCATGATGCTCATCTCGAGTTTGTGCCCCTAGTACACGCCTTAAAGTTTTTTATTGCTTCGTTGCTACGAGTTCACTCACTACATCGCCTCATTCTCCAAGTAAGGCTCTTAGTACATGATTTCCAATGCATAACAATGTGAATTTCACTCATTTTTCTCCTCAACACCAAGCTTTTCTTGTTAGAATTTCTCACATTTCAGAACCTACTACCTTCAAACAAGCGGTTCAAGACTCTAATTGGCGACTTGCCATGGAAGTTGAAATACGGGCACTTGAAGACAATCAGACTTGGACTCTTACTACCCTTCCTTTAGGGGGTGCAACCCATTGGTTGTAAATGGGTATACAAAGTCAAATATCACTTTGATGGCTCAATTGAACATTATAAGGCTTGACTAGTAGCCAAAGGTTATTCTCAGCAAGAAGGGCTTGATTACCATGAGACATTTGCACCAGTGGTTAAACTTGTTACAATTAGGTGTCTCTTAGCTGTTGCGGCCTCCCAAGCTTGGTCTTTACATTAAATGGATGTTCACAATGTGTTCCTTCATGGTGATTTACACGAGAATGTTTATATGACTATTCTGCAAGGCTTTGATCGAAAGGGGGAGAATGTGGTATGCAAACTTCAAAAATCTCTATATGGTTTAAAACAGACACCCTGAAATTGGTTTGCAAAGTTCTCTCACGCCTTAAAAGATTTTGGTTTTACTCAATCTCAAGCCGATCATTCACTCTTTACTAAAGCTCATGATCACAAGTTTGTCATCATTCTTGTGTATGTAGATGACTTAATTCTTGCAGGAAATCATGAAGAAATGATTCAAGACGTCAAGAAATATTTAAGTCATCAATTTCATATGAAAGATCTCGGTTTGTTAAAATATTTTCTTGGCCTTGAGATCTCTCGTTCCAAGCAAGGAATTGCTATATCTCAACATAAATATACTCTTGAAATCCTTGATGAGATGAGTCTTTTAGGAGCTAAGTCAGACGAGTTTCCAATGGAGAAAAATCTATCTCTATCAAATTCTTAAGGAGAGCTACTAGTCGATCCATCAACATATCGACGTCTAGTCGAAAGACTGATTTATCTTATTATTTCAAGACCGGATATACTCTTTGCAGTTCATGTTTTGAGTAGATTTATGACTGCTCCTCGTCTCCCACACGTGAGGGCAGCCTTGAGAGTTGTTCGATACTTGAAGAAAAGCCCAGGTCAAGGCATTTTGCTAAATAGTAATAGCCCTCTCAATCTAAGGATATTTTGTGATTCTGATTGGGCAAGCTTCCCAGACACTCAATGATCAGTTTTCAGATACTGTGCCTTCCTTGGAACGAATCCAATTTCATGGAAAACAAAAAAATAGTCCATTGTATCTCGCTCTTCAGTTGAGGCTGAATATAGAGCTATGGCCAATGCAGTCTGTGAAAGTATATGGTTATTGAGTCTGTTCAAGGACCTCAAAGTAGACATCAAAAAACTAGTCACAATGTTTTGTGATAATCAAGCAGACATGAAAATTGTTGCAAATCCGATTTATCATGAGAGGACCAAATACATTGATATTGACTGCCATATTGTGAGAGAAAAAATCCAAGAAGGGGTTATCCGCACAGATTACGTACCCTCTAAAGATCAGGTTGCAAATCTCTTTACAAAAGCTTTAGGCAAAAATCACTTTACTAAGCTCGTTTCCAAACTAGGTATACAAAATCTCTATACACCTGTTTGAGGGAGAGTGTTAACGAGCTATTCGAGATAGACCTCAGCAAAACAGAAAACTATTTTTGTTTTCACAGTAAACTGAATGTTGATCTTAGGATCAGCTACTTTCTGATGGATCAGATTTTATGGAATCTTAGATCCACATTTTTTGGGAGATTTTTGTTTTTCTGTTGTAAACAAATGTACATAATTATCCTGTATTTACACTTATGTATATATACAAGTCTCATTCTGTAATACAAAAATAATAATTTTTATGCTTTAGTTTTTCTTCGTTCTCTTATTTTATCATGATTCGTGAATCTGTTTATATAAACAGACTCGGGTATATTTTATTTGGATTGAATTGAACCGTTATCTTATTTTTTTAGAACTATTTAGCTAAATATGAATTCAGTTTCGTAGAACACATTCTGTTAAGGGAAAACTATATTCAGTTATGGTGATTTGATTTGATTTCAGATTGTTATGAGTATGAATATTGAACTGAATTGTGATGGACTAAATCTGTTTTTTATTGTGTGAATGCTTGTATCAGCATTTGGAATTGAATATATATGTTGTCATGAATTTTTTGTGTTGAAAATTTCAAAGAAAACTGTACCAAAATTCTATTTTTGAATCGCTCATAAAGTGTTTGGTAAAACAACTCAAAGAGCTCGAATGCATTAAATAGAACTAATTCTTTTGTTGCATCTTTATATTATTTTAATATCATATTTGTGTGTGTTTGAGCATTGTTTTATTTCATTTGGGTGCTCGAATCTACTTACCAAAATTGATCCATAGTTAGTTTCTTTAGATCTTTGCCTTATCACATTTGAGTATTTGAGTGTGTTAGTGTTCAGTTTCATTCCCATCCCCCTTGTCCTATTAGGTGTTTTTAGGTTGGTATCACAAACCGACTCGTCGAGTTTCTTAATTAAATGTGATCCATTATCACGATGTCAGGAGGAAGACATGGATGAAGTCTGTACATGGAGCGAGGGAAAAATAATGTGACCCGAGAGTTGCATAGGCAGAACGTTGAACTCCACCGCCAAATGGAAGTTATGACCCAACAAATAGCATCATTGAAAATGGAGTGTTCACATCGAGATGATGAGGACAAGGATAATTGTTACTGTGTGAGGTATTCTGCATCTTCTAATAGCTTGATTTGCCTTAACAACTGGGTCGTAGGCGGTGTGAGTTTTATAAAAACGCTTTTTAAAACAATATTTTTAATGAAAATCAAGTGAAAGCCAAACACCAAAAATATAAAAATCGGCTCGCACGAGTGGTGGAGTTTGGGTCAAACTGAGAGAACGAGAAATACTTTGTATTTAATCACACAATCTAAACTACTCTTTATTGCAAAAAAAAAGAAATAATTAAATAAAATAAACAAGAGAGTACTGCCCTACACAGAGGGCTTAAACAAATAATAAGATGCCTTATTATAGACCTGAATGAATTGAATTGAATTAAAAATAAAAACCTAATCTAAAAATAACACTACAACAAAGCAGTGGATTAGCGACGACCTCATTCCATCGCTAATCCGTCTCTAAGAGGCTTAGCGACGGATTAGCGACAGATAGCTTACATTGCGAATTTTTCGACGCTAACTGGCGACAGAATAAATCTGTCGGCAGTTTCGTCGCTAATTGTGATGAAAAAACGAATGATGTATTCCGTCGCAAATCCGTCGATACTAAAGGACGACCTTGGCTTAGCGACGAATTTACAGTCATCGCTAAGCCGTCGCTAAATTATATGTATAGTGACAGATATATCAGTCGCTAATCTGTCGCAAACAAGAAAAAAAAATTATTTGAAAATTAAATATCGAGAACGCTACAATTTATATTGCCTGTATAATTTATATTTCCTGTAAATAAAAAACAAAGTACACATAAAATTTCATATAAAAGGAAACTAAAACAAGTAATCGTTCCGGTTTAATTATTTACAATTCAACAATTACATTTTCGAAACAAAAAAAAAATAGAACAAATTCAACACATTAATCTAATCATCACCAAGATTTTGTGTGTCTTCTTGTTCATTGCCTTGATCTGTCCCTTCAGCTCCGCTACACTGATTATCGCTAGCAACCTACACAAGAAAAGAACAGTCAGTATTGATAAACAAAATATATTAAAATAAATTATACACTATATGTGATTCTATCATGTGCTCATATGTGTTCTAAGACAGTAAAAAAACTCTATATGTGATTCTATCATGCTCATATGTGCTCTAAGGCAGGCAAAAAACTCTATATGTGATTCTATCATGAATGATATGTGTTCTAAGGCAGTAAAAAAACTCTATATGTGATTATATCATGCTCATATGTGTTGTAAGGCAACCAGAAAAACTCTATATATGATTCTACCATGCTCATATGTGCTCTAAGGCAGGCAAAAAAGCTATATATGTGATTCGATCATGCTCATATGTGTTCTAAGACAGTCAAAAAACTGAATATGTGATTATAGCATGCTCATATGTGTTCTAAGGCAGTTAAAAAAACTCTATATGTGATTCTATCATGCTCATATGTGCTCTAAGGCAAAGCAAAAAACTTTATATGTGATTCTATCATGAATGATATGTGTTCTAAGGCAGTAAAAAAACTCTATATGTGATTCTAGCATGCTCATATGTGTTTTAAGGCAGTCAAAAAATTGAATATGTGATTATAACAAGCTCATATGTGTTCTAAGGCAGCCAAAAAAACTTTATATGTGATTCTATCATGCTCATATGTGCTCTAAGGCAGACAAAAAACTTTATATGTGATTATAACATGCTCATATGTATTCTAAGGTAGGCAAAAAACTCCATATGTGATTCTACTATGCGCATATGTGCTCTAAGGCAGACAAAAAGCTATATATGTGATTTGATCATGCTCATATGTGTTCAAAGGCAGTCAAAAAACTTAATATGTGATTATAGCATGCTCATATGTGTTCTAAGGCAGTCAGAAAAACTCTATATGTGATTCTACCATGCTCATATGTGCTCTAAGGCAGGCAAAAAGTTGTATATGTGATTCTTGCATGCTCATATGTGTTCTAAGGCAGTCAGAAAAACTCTATATGTGATTCTACCATGCTCATATGTGCTCTAAGGTAGAAAAAAAGTTGTATATGTGATTCTAGCATGCTCATATGTGTTCTACGGCTGTCAAAAAACTAAATATGTGATTATAGCATGCTCATATGTGTTCTAAGGCAGTCAAAAAAACTAAATATGTTAAGGCAATCAAAGTTACATGAAATCTAATGACATGCAATATATTGCAGGAAACTTTCATACCTGAGAGGGACCTGCAATCGAAGTTCCCCTGTTCAGCAAAAAACTGTTGAACTCAGCTCGAAGAACGTCAGCGATGGTTTCATGGAAGTAGTCACGCATTGTGTCCTTAACGATCTGACGTACATCATCACCGAAAAGAATAGGATGCTGCTTGGAGCTTATGTTGATGGAAGAAGTCTATGAGCCATAATTGGAAGAAGCAATAACAGGTGAAGTGTTCATATTACTCCCAAACTCAAACACACGACCCTTTTTGGGTTCACCTGCTGCAGTCACCCATGCTGCAGGATCAAATGATGGATGCTAAGTAGCGTCATCGCCATATCGCTCTACCATCTGTTGCTCATATGCCTCCTGCAAAATAATGTTTAAAGTATGCATTAATAATTAATGATAACATTATGATAACTTGCATATTGCAATGATTATTAATATAATAAATACATACCGTTGTCGTTCTCACCTTCTCTGATACGAAGTCTTCCGTGGTCTTCCGTTTATATGTTTCAACAAACACATCCTTATATGGTATAATGCCTCCTTTTTTTGCTTTCTGCGAAGTTAAATGATAAAAGATTTAGTTAACAAGTTTGCAACAATACTTGTAAAATTAATATTATATATTGATGAGTTACAATTTTCTTCAGGTGACTCCCAAATGACTTAGATCCACCTGTGTGTAGATGGGCTTCGGGTATTTTCGCTTGATTTTGTGCAGCCTTCGCAGAGCGATTTCGAAATGCATCCCCCACCCACTTGTCGCACATTCCATCCCAATAATCTCTCCTGATAGTAATAGGGTCATGGCCCTTCTACTGTAGTGGATCATCTATTCCGCCAGATGCTTTTTTTGCTGCAGTCTTCATATTGTGCAGCATGTCTGCAAATCGATTGACAGCCACCTTCTGCCACACCTTGCTTGCATCATTTTCCTCCACCGTAGATGCAAAGCGATTTGAAGCTTACAAATATTTTCAGAAAGTTAATAGACATGACTATCCATACCCGGTGGATCGAGTTTCACGAGTCAAAGCATAACCTTTAATAGTTGTTGCTGGGGTAGCAGTGTCCAATAAAGGAGCATAACGAGATACAGACCCCGATCAGTCAGTTGCCCGAGTGGTATTTTACCCGAAACCAGTTGAAGCAGCGGCAGAAGCATAAATGAGGTGCCAGATCGAGATAGAGCAACAGTTCCATGGGAAAGTGCAGATTTGGATCCAGCTCGAGCAGATTCCTATCCAGTCCCAGGATCATCTTAGAAATTAAATATGAAACACATTAACTATGAGAAACAACTGTATACCGTGAATGGGGACCACAATCTATCTATCACCTCTTTTGGATACTCTTTCCATTGAGCGACTGATCCTGGTAGATGTCGAAGAAGTGAATTCCTAATCTCGCGTACTACTTCTTGTGGCTCAAACCTGGTGTTGTATATGAATTGGTACATAGTAAATATTAATATAAAATATTTATAAGATATGCAATAATTGAAAACGAAATACTTACGGTCGATTATCAATATACACTATTCAAATGAGTCTTCTTGTGCCAGACTGAAAAGACCCTGCATCCTGTGTTGGCTCCTAACTTGTGTGATCAACTGGTGTAGGTGGGTCGTGTACAGGCGAAACATCATCTGTAAAAAAATACGTTAGAAATTCTCAGAATGCGCATTTCAACTAATCAAGCATCCAATTAGTTAAATGATATACCTATCACAGGAGCTCGTGAAGATAAAGGTTGGGTCTGGCTACTACTGGATGAACGACCACTGTAACCTCCATGAACCATATTATAACAAATAACAAATGTCATACAATACATTCAAATAATTTGTATCAAGTATTACAATACATTTGAATAATTCACATCAAGTATTGTAATACATTCAAATGATTCGCAAAAAGTATTACAATACATTCAAATAATTTAAATCATTCACATCAAGTATAATACAACTCATTCATTCACATCAAGTATTACAATACATTCAAATCATTCACATCAAGTATTACAATGCATTCAAGTAATTCACATCAAACATCAAAATCATTCATATCAAACAAATGTCAAACATGTACCTGCAACAAACACACTTCACTATTTCACTAACTACAACCATGCCTAACATGGAATTCGTACTCCAAAAATAAGAACACTTCTATTCTCATACATTAAAATCATGCTCAGCATGATCTCCGAACTCCAACAAAGTAGCCCTAGACATCAACAACTAAGTGAGTGTGTGAACAATAAAGTGTTACATCTAATAAATTAAATAACATGTGATACGCTTGCATCACTTACTCACCATGGGTATTTACCCGATTTGCATTATTTTTCTCACTTACTTACCACGAGTGGCTGAGCACAAGCGGGTTCCGTTGAGAAATCTGCAAAAACACTATTTTAAAATTAAGTCACCACCTGTCGAAAAAAAATTGAGGCAAATAAAAACATCTTGCATAGGCCTTGAGAAGCCCAACACCCAATGACCTACCGAAATGCATGGGGTCGACCCCCTGCCGGAAAACGCAGGGGGTCGACCCCCTGCCGGAACAGCGGGTGGTCGACCCCCTGCAGGAACGTAGGGGGTCGACTCCTTGCCGGAACTGTAGGGGATCGACCCCTTTGCCGGAACAGCAGGGGGTCGACCCCTTGCCGGAAACCGCAGGGGGTCGCCCCCCTGCCGGAACGTAGGGGGTTGACCTTCTGCATTTTCGATAGGGGGTCGACCCCTTGCGGTTCTGGCAGGGGGTTGACCCCCTGCCGGAACAACAGGGGGTCGACCCCCTACCGAAAACGCAGGGGGTCGACCCCCTACCGAAAATGCAGGGGGTCGACCCCCTGCCGAAAAATGCAAGGAGTTTTAAAATTTACCTAGCGGTGGCGGCGGAAGGCTGATGGGGATCAACAGCCGGCGACGGTGGGGGCCGGAGAGAGGCCGACGGGAGGAAGAGGGCGGCGTGAGGGATAGGGCGGCGGGAGGGAGAGAGCGGCGGACGGGAGCGAGAGCAGCGAAAGAAGAAAAGAAAAAGAGGGCTGGGATTAGGGGTTATGCGACTTTTAGCGACGGATTAATTCCGTCACTAAGCCGCCGTAAATCAAAACACGTAAATGGCAACAGAATATATTCCGTCGCCAATTTCGTCGCTAATTAGCGATGAAAGATTTTCCATCACAAAATACGTCGCTAAATGGTGCATCCATTACGACAAAATTTTCCCTTGCAAAATCCGTCGCTAATTAGCGACAGATAAGGCGGCGGGATATATTTCGTCGCTATTTTCGTAAATTTCTATAATTATAACGACTGATGTGTTTCGCTCGTTAATCCGTCGCTAACTAGCGACGGAATAATTTCATCGCTAAATTCCGTCGCTAATAACCTATTTTCTTGTAGTGTAAAGGCAAAAGTCTTAAGTGCTTGAGTCCTTGTATCCCTTTATGTCCCTTACAGGTTGAACACTTTTGTATGGTTTGATTAAGGACCCTCTGAGGGCTTGAGGGGACCTCAGAGGGTACTTTAAAGGCACAAAAAGTAATCTACCGCATGTTCCAATGCTTTCCTACAAAGCACAAAAACAAAGCAAACAACAAAAATATAAATCTATAAGAAAATCAAAGGTGAAAATGAAAAAAAATCATAAAAACATTAACTAATTAATATGAACTAAACTACTAACATGAACTAACTAATAACATGCTTGTAACAACCTAACACTAAAAGACAAAATATTAAAACTACCTAACTAACAACTCAAGAAACTAAATTGCAACAAACCATGATTAACTAATACAAGAAATCAAGAATTCAAGAAACTAAAATACTCTAAAGAAGTCAAGAAATCACTCAGCTAAGCTAATTAATTAATTAACATTAACAAGTTGATAAAGAAAAACAATTAGCAAGACTAGAGAAAAATGGACTAAATGAAACCATGCTACTTGGTTAATTTGAATAATCAACTAAGAATAATGCTAACTATATGCAATATGGATAATAAAATGAAGCCTAGATTAGCTGAACGTGAATCACACAACATGTTGGACCTAATACCCACTAAAAGACAAAATTATGCAATTAAGTAATCTAACCTATGCATGAGAAAAAATGAATAAAAATATGAACTACTATTAAATCTAAAACTCAGCCAACATGAATTAACCTGATTTGAACTAAATAATGCAATAAATTAATCTAAGAAATTTATTTACAATAGCACGAATTGACGTGAATTTACACTAGAACACGTTTTAAGAAAGTAGTCTAATATAATTTAATAAAACCGATGGTAAAAAAAGTTCTCTAAACAAGACTAAATCGGTTAAGCTAATGGAATTGATAAAACATAAATTCTGGTTAGAATCCGACTCTAATTTCATCTAACTACTGAATGAAAACTTTCTAAAGAAAAGAAAAACTAACTGATAAAAGAAGGCAATCAAAATTTATTCTAAACTATTCAAAAACGATAATCGAGTAGTTTGGCTAGAAAAAAAATCTACTTAATCTACCACATCAATCTAACCTAGATCTATTGACATTAAACAAAGAAAAAGAACCAATTTACAGACTCTAATTACAGAATTAATCATGAAATAGTAACTAATTAAACCAACTAAAAAAATGATAATGAGTAAATTGGCCAACACTAACTCCATATAAAACCGCTAATTACAAGATAACAATCTAATAGCTAACTTAGCATTGAAAGTAACGATTCTGGAACTAGAGTTTGCATTAACTAAACTAACCTAATATTAACTTCAAACAAAAGGAAATCAAATCTATTTAACGACAAGAATAAAATTTCAGAAAATGGTAAAAGCTAATCGGCTAACAAGAAATATTTACATGATAAAAAAAATTATAAAAACATGATTCCGACTATCCTACACTAAATTTAATTTAGAACTAATCTAACACTGATCAAGAACTAATAGAAAGATGAAAACCCTATGTTAAACCTATCAATCTATCTAAATCAAGATTACCAAATATTTAAATCAAGAAACGACTATACTATCAAAATGAAACATATTTTTTGTTCTTTTTATTTTTTATGCAAAATTTAAAATAAACTAAATTAAATATGCACCTGATGTGATAATCTATGAAACTATATGCGATGCAAAACCTAAATCTACATTGAAAACGAGAGAGAGAAAAATGACATGTCACAGATCGCCTGATGGAAGGGTTGAGGAGAGAGAATGTTCAATCCAGTTGCATCGACGCTGCCCCGACGAAGAGGAAGAAGTTGCTGATGATGAAAGGGTTTGAAGCTTGAAGAAAAAGGGAAAGAAGAAGGGGAGAATAAGGAGGGAAAGAAATTGGCAAAAGAGCGAGAGAGAGCAAGGAAGAGAGAGAAGAGAGGGGCAAGAAGGAGGGGGCATGTTTTCTAATCTTGAAAAACGTCTCATTTTGCTGAAAAAGATGTATTTATAATGCTTTAATTAGGTTAAAACAGATTTTTCAAAAAGAGTCCAAAGATTTTTTATAATTTTCAAAACATGGTCTCTTATGAAAAACATGTTTTTTCTAAAAAAACAAAACTTTCTAAACTAATTAATATTAGCTAATTCAAATCTAACCTAATTAAAATCTAATTAAGAAAAATCCTAAACTCATAAAAACACTGAAAACGCAAGGCAAAGCTTGAAATTCATGATTTTTTCGATAAATTTAATTTTCAATGCAGTTTCTCACAACTAACGATAAAAATGAGTTTTTAAATCAATTTTCACATGGATCATGCATAAAATAAGATGAATAACAATGCAAAATGTATGCATGATCAGTAGAAATCAAGCTTAAAATTCCTGATTTTTTTGGAACTTGTAGTCGAGAAGAATTCATTGATTTGTTGAACAACGTAAACAAAATCATGCACTTCAAGTCTTAGACCACAGGCAGGTCAATCTTGTTGCCATTCGCCTCAAGGGCAAGGCAGCGGCTTGGTGGTGCCAAGTTAGGAAAACCCGATAAAAGTAAAGAAAGTATCCCATTGTTATATGGCTACATACAGAGCACAAGCTCCAAACTCAGTTTCTTCCTCATAGTTATCATTGTGAGCTATATCAGAGATATCTCAAGCAGGGTACTCATAGTGTTTACCAGTATACTGACGAGTTTCATAAACTTATGTCTCGCAACAACCTCATGAAAGATGAGGAAGAACTCGTCTTCAAATACATTGGAGGTTTGAGTTATCAGATACATGACATGCTAAACTTTGTCGACTTTTGGACTGTATCTGAGGCACACCAGTGTGCCAAATATTGGTAGAAGTCCCTCCAATGTGGGGCCACTAGTAGGACAACCTTTGTAGCCAAAACTCCTATGCATGCACCACCATCTCAGCCAACATGCCACCCTCTTCTGGCCAACCTATCCATGGACCTAGTTAGAACAAACCCCTAACCAACCACACCCCTCGGTCACATCCCATAAGGTCGTGCAACACCTTCAGGTGTTATACTTGTGGTGGAATGAGCCACATGGCATCTGAATGCTAGTCCAAAGTTCCTTTTGTAAATGTGGTTCACGAAGAATCAAGTCAAGAGTTCGATGATGAGCCTATTTATGATAAGGAGGTTGAAGAAGAGAGAATCTACGTGGATCAGGGAGAGGCATTGATCACCCAACATAAATTCTTAGCCCCTAAGCAAGATATTGGTGATCGTTGTTTATGAACCAACTGTATACACTATCAGGAGAAAAATATGTTGGTTCATTGTTGATTTTGGGTGTTGTGAGAATGTTATTTCTGTTTAAGCCGTGTCTAAACTCAAGTTATAGACAAACAAGCATCCCAGGCCATACCAGATATCATGGTTGCAGAAGATCATAGATGTTAGGTCACATGTTAGTATTTGGTCAAGTTTTTTGTAGGAAATATGTACTTTAACCAAGTATGGTGCGATGTGCTACCGATAAATGCTAGTCATCTTATCATAGGTAGGCCATGGAATTACGATAAGTCAATTATTATAATGGCCAAACTCATACATACTTATTCTTATTCGAGTGTAGGAAAATCACATTAGCACCTTCTAGGGATCTACTTGCATCTCCCTCATTGGCCAAGCCGAGTTCATCTGAACCAGCCACTATGTTGTTGGCTAAGCATGAGCTGAGGTCCTCCTTGTCAGAATTGACCACTTGTTATCCACTTTTGACCTCTGACCCAGTTTCAGAAGGTCGTGTCATCGATCCTTGAGTCCAGCCACTTCTAGATCAGTTCAATGATCTTTTTCCCAAGGCGCTCTCAGATGGATTACCTTTCTTGCAAGATGTTCAACATCAGATAGATCTTCAACCAGGAACATCTTTATCCCATCTTCCACACTATTGTATGAGCCCCACTGAGTACGAGAAGTTGCATATCCAGGTCGAGGATTTATTACAGAAAGAGCACGTCTCAGTGAGAGCTTGAGTACGTGTGTCATTTTCGCATTACTAATTCTCAAGAAAAATGAAATGTGGTATATGTGTGTAGATAGTCGAGTCATTAATAAGATATCTGTCAAGTATAGGTTCTCTATTCCTAGGTTAGATGATCTGCTCGATCAGTTGGCAGGAGCCAAGGTATTTTCAAAACTAGATCTTCATAATGGTTATCATCATATTAAAATTAAACGTGTAGATGAATGAAAGACGACATTTAAGACTAGGGATGGTCTGTATGAATTGTTGGTTATGTCATTTGGATTATTGAACACATCATATACTTTTATACGTATCATGAATCAGGTTTTGAGGTCATACATAAAGAAATTTCTTATAGTATACTTTGAAGATATCTTGATTTATAGCAAGAATGAGCAGGAAGACTTATCACATTTGCAGACAATATTTACTATTCTTAGAAAAGATTTTTTTTATGCTGCTCCAGATAAATATTCATTTCTAGCGGATGAAGTTTTGTTTCTAGGATACATAATTTTTTATGTTGTGCTTCTCACTGGTTGTATCAAGGGTAAAACTTTTCAGTGGACACTTGAGGCAAACAAGTCCTTTGAATTATTAAAATCAAAATTATGTTCTACGTCTGTGTTAGTACTTTTCAATTTTGATTACGTGTTTGAGTTGTCATGTTATGCATATGAGTATGTATAGGAGTTGTGTTGAGTCAGGATGAAAAACCTATTATATATTTTAGTGAGAAATTGAATGATGCCAAATTAAAATATAGCACTTATGACAAAGAGTTTTATGCTATTATTTGTGCTCTCATGCATTGGTGTTATTATTTGATTCATCATGCATACTGACCATGAAACATTTAAATAGATTAATGGTCAACATAAGTTTAATTTGTGAAAGGCTAAATGGGTAGAGTACTTGCAAGAATTTACTTTTGTGCTAAAACATAAAGCAGGTAAAGATATATAATGTAGTTGTAAATGCTCTGAGTAGGAAATCGTCTCTATTATCTACCATGAGAGCTTCTGTATAGGGTTTTGATGAATTTGCTTTTGTGTATGCCAATGATCATTGTTTTTCAAGATTATATCTGAATTATCACTTGGTAAGCATAGTAAATATTTCTTAGTTGATGGATTTCTTTTTAAAGGTAACCTCTTGTGTATTTCTGATTACTTCTCGTGTAATAGAATTATTGCAGAATTACACAATGAAGGGCATTTTAGTAGAGATAAGACTGTGCAGCTTGTCTCTTCTTCAATTTTTTTGCTACACATGTGTAGAGACATCACTAGGTATATTGATAGACGTAGGATTTGCCATGTAGCTAAAGAAACTGCTTCTAATGCAGTATTGTATTTACCCTTACCTATTCTTGAGAGATCATGACAAGATATTAGTATGAATTTTGTTTTGGGTTTACCTAAATTTGTGCATGGGTTGGATTCTTTATTTGTGGTAGTTAATAGATATTAAAAAATGACACACTTCATACCTTATGGGAAAACCATGGATGCGTCTCATATTGCTAATTTGTTTTTTAAAAAGGTATATAAACTGCATGACATTCCTAAAATTATCACATCTGATAGAGATTCAAAGTTTGTGGGACTCTTTTGGATATAACTGTAGAAAAAGTTGGGCACTTTACTTCACTAGCATTATACACCATCCACAAACTGATGACCAAACTGTCAATAGATTCCTTGAAAATTTATTATGTACACTTGTTGGTGAACAACCCAAGTCTTGGCCTAGCATTTTGTTACAAGATGAATTTGTATTTAATAAATCTGTTAATAGGTCTACTAGTTTTAGTCACTGTGAAATTTTGTATGGTTTTAACCCTTTCTCTGCCGTTGATTTAGCTCCAGTTCCTTTAGTTGGGCCGATTCATAATCTGTTCAAGAAAGAATAGATGTACTTCATGAGGTACATGAACAGGTAAGGTAGAATCTCAATAAAAATATTGCAAAATACAAAGTAGTTGTGGATAAAAAGCGTCGTCAGGTAAATTTTGAACCTGATGATTTTGTTTGAGTTGTTTTACCTAAAGAACAAATTCCTCTTGATATGCAAGGTAAACTTGCAAATCGTCGTATTGGTTCCCTTGAGGACTTTGAAAGAATTAATGAAAATGCATATAAACTAAATTTACCTTTTCATTATAATACTTCTGATGTATTTAATGTTAAACATTTGTCCAGGTATTATGAAGATTCAGCAAAGGAGGAGCAGGCTCCGATGATGAAGCCTATTGAGCTCGAGGGGTGCAGTGCATCTTGACATCATCGAAGATGATGTGTTAAAGATGCGCTTGAGAAAGATATACCATCGGACCTGAATGCGAAAGACACGCTCATGCCAGACGTGACGAGTTCATAACTTAATTTTGAATAAATTATATTTATTTTTTGCATCTTGTATTTTCATTTTTAAATTAGGATAGTTTCGATGACTGTTAGGATTTGTTTGGGTCGTTGGAGGGTGTTGTGGGTTTTCATGTAGTTTTTACATTTTTTTTTTGTATTTTTTAAGCTTATTTTTTAAAATGCAACCATGCTAGATCCAAATCAGGGCGGGTATGGATCCAGCACGGGGAGGCACATTTATGTCCTCCACCCATTGGACCCCAAGGACCCACTAGTGGGCCCTTGGGGTGGTGCTTGAAAAACTGAGAGAGAGAGAGAGAGAGCCGAAAGAATATCAACTGAGAGAGAGAGAGAGAGAGGAAACATTTCTCCCTTTCCCTTTGGTTTTTAATGTTCCCGCCTTGTGAATTAGCCCATGTTGTTTTTGTTGCTACCGATTGGAAGACCCCATTGAGAAGGACGTGAGCAAGAGGAGGTCGATCCTCTCTTCCCCACTGTTTTTTTTTTTGCCTCGTGTGGATGCTGTCAGAGTGGAGCTGCCTGCGGGAAGTGGCTGGCTGCTAGACCTTCGGTCAAGTCGTGTGCTGAGTTGGATCTAAGTTATGGAGATCCTGGCCAACGTCCGTGACCAGAGCTAAGCCTCTCTTTTTTTTTCCTTGGCCGACACTCCCATCTTTTCTGATTTCTTTGTGTTTTCCTTGTGCTGATTCGTAAAATATGTTTAGCTGAACGGACTGCCGTATATTTTGTTAAGATTGAATTGAGCCATTATCATTGTGCGTGAATTCAATTTCGTAAAAAAAAAATTCTGTTTAGGGAAAATTATATTCAGTTATGGTGATTTTATTTGATTTCATACTTTTATGAGTATGAATATTGAACTGAATTGTGATGGATTAAGTCTGATTTTTATTGTGTGAAGGTTTGTATCATCATTAGGAATTGAATATATATATATATATATATATATATATATATATATATATATATATATATATATATATTATCACAAATTTTTCATGTTGAAAAATTAAAAAAAAATCCTACCTAAATTATGTTTTTCAAGCGTCATCAAGTGTTGGGCGAAAAGTCTCAAAGGGATCAAAGTTGATTATTCTTTATTCACCCTGAGACCCGAAACCTTTTCAAACTCGCTTATAATTTTCAGAAATTTTTTCACTGAACCTGCCTTTATCTCTAATGAATAACAAAAAGTCATCCACATAAAAACTGTTGGCTTAGTTTTACCAAATGCTAAGCATCTTTGTCTATTACCACGCTATTGCACTTTTAGAAGTGGGAAAATGATAGGAAAACCACGAGTGAAGGAAGAAAATAAGCGTTTTCCCCAAATTTTTTTAATGATTTTTTTTCTAAAAAACTAAGTTCTTTAATATGAAAATTTTCACCATCTATAGAGATGGGGAAATCTTTTTTTATTGGCAAGTGGGATTAGGCAGACCCCAAACCGTACAAGCAGTCAACACATTACATATCTAAAACCGATGGGGAGCGAATCTGGTGGTTTGTCCTTTTCCAGATCTTATCCCATGAAACATCTCGAATTCTTTTCTTTGGCGACCACACACACACACACACACACACATATATATATATATAAACAAAAGAAAAAAATTTCATCTGAGAACTCATCTAGATTTTTAATTATGACAGTTTTTCTTACAAACATGAAGTGAAAGAAAATAAAAAGAGAACTAAAATGTATAATAATAATAAATAAAAAATAATAGCACAACTGAACTAGTTTTTCCTAGAGTACTAGAAAAGTGGTGTCGTTGATCGATCAGTTTTTGGTTTGGGCATTTCAGCAACGACGACAAATGCCTGAGCTCCAATATCCACTAGCTGGTGGTTGTTTTTCTCAATGACAATTGCAATTTGAATGTGTTATTTTAAGAATTGGGAGAACAAATTAAGGATGCCAATAACGTAAGCTCTCTTCACACACACACACACATAAGTGATTCAAACGTGCTAAATAAAATATACTAAATGAAACATGCTAAATGGTTTTTCGGCTTTTTTGGTGTTCTTTTCATAATTCTAACCCCATAGATATGTTCGGCAAGGTTTATTTACTAGAAATGGATGCCCGGATCATATTTTGGATGAAAAAACATGACATTTAGAGCCTCAAAATTTTACAAAGATTTTGAACTGTTGACTTTTCTAACCTTATAAAAACCTACCCATGTGTTGGAAATCAAACACTCTAAGAGCTAATCCTATAAAATCAAGTAGACAACATCTATATGGGCAGCATTTAAAAATAAAATAAAATAAGCCTAAAAAACCCATTTAGTATGCTTGCATCTCTTTCTCTCTCTCTCTCTCTCTCTCTCTCTCTATATATATATATATATATATATATATATATATATATATATATATATATATATATATAATGGTGGTACTCTATGTCACAAAGATACGTGGACAAGAGGACGCATGAAAAAATCCATTTCAACACATAGCATAACTAAAGGAACAAAGGTCAATATAAAAACAAATTATACACCAAGAAAAATGCAAATAAATATGGATTCTTTAATATATATAATGAGATTTAGTAACATATTAAAAAAAAATTTAAATACTATTTTTTAAAATAATCAAAATATATCAATTTTTTTTAATCAATTTTGCCCTTTTGTTCATGTGAATTTTGCATAATGGGCTAACTAAAGGTAGATATTAACTTGGTTCTCAATAAAATTTTGAATTACAAAATTTTGAAGTAAAATATAATTATTTGATTAATTACAATTTAATATATAGTTTTTTAATCATAATTAATCCAAAGATTAATCTATTAAGGGTTGGCCAATTAGTTACGATTAATCATGGTTTTTTATTTTTCTGATTAATCACGATTTCTTGAGAAATTCAAATAGCGAGGTTGATGCGATTTTTTTTTTTTGCCGATTAATTACAATTTGCCGATGAGAGCACTTCCCAAAGAATTAATGAGGACGAATTCGGCTACTATGCTTCAGAACTTCAGATTTGAGATTCTAGGTGCTCAAATATAACCTAGTAGTAAAAATCTGAGAGCAGATCAGGTCCAAGTGGCCCCCCACTTAGATGAGCTCCCCAAGGTTTTTTTTATGCCATTCACCTTATTGATGAATGGCATCCATCATTAGGAGATGAACGGCTGAAATGTGTTCTGAACATGAAGCATGTCAAAGGTTTTGGTATTGTTCATCTTCATGATGGATGGCATCCAAGGTGCCTCGGACATGAAGGTTCCTTGGGCCTGATCCTCTTTCAATCCGACCTGTTGCATCCCTCAATTTAAAGTGTGGAATTCAAATTCTAATTTAGCTTGATTCTTTCTAGAGGGAGAGAGGGCAGAATTTCAATTAAACAACCAACATGATGAAAACTTTAATGATTATTTATCTTTTCCATATTTTATAATAATCCAAGAACTAACGTTTTTTTTCAGTTTTAGAAAACTTAAATTCTATGAACATAAAAAATAAAAAATAAAATATTTTGGATTTGCATGCAAACGTGTTTCGCCATAAGAAAATAACCAAAGCAAAAAAACATATAGAAATATTGAGAAGAGAGAGAGAACAAAGAAAACACTAGCTTTACGTGACTTGGCTTTTTTATCTACATCCATAGGCAAAGAAGCAGCAAGAAATCCACTATCAACAATAGAGGAATACAACTGCATATAGCAGACTGTCAAGAAAACCTTAAATCCAATACAATACACTCGGAAAACACACTCTCTTCTAAAAGGAGAGGCAGTTCTCTTAAAGCATTTATACTATGGTTTTCTTTGAATCCGAATTTGAAATGAAAACAATAGATCTAAATCAGATCTAGTAAGGTAAGGTTGAATCCGAATCCAAAATACATGTGGTATTAATACTGAATCCAGAAAAAATAGAACAAAAAAAACTATTTACATGTAAAAAAATGCAAGCAGATTGGATTTTGATTCGGTTCAGTTCTAGATTCTACTTAAAATATAGATCCGAATCTGACCTGAATCCAAAAGTAATCTATTGAAAGAGATCCGAATCATCCAAATGCACATTCAGATTTTACTTAAAGGATCCAAATCCAGAATTAACAAGTTGGACTCTGACAAGATATCTGACCATATCCTATCCATTTTCAGCCCTAATTTATAACCTTCCAACTGTTGTTTTCTTTGCTCCATTGCTTATGCATCTAGTAGTAATTATCTGTTAAAAGGGCAATTCATTAACATGCCTTCTATCAAAGCAATACCAAATTAAGTGATGTTATTGATCCGAAAAAACCGAGTCCAACGGTCACAATTCTGCAGACTTTAAGTGTTGTGGCAGAATTGGGCTCTAAAGATAATAGTTTATCTTTATTTGAAAACATATTGATCCTTTTTAACTTTCATGAATTTTTGTTTCAAAGTCGTGAAGAATCAACCTCTAAGATTGTAACTGTGTGTTCTTCCTTAACTAGACTAACACACCTTAAAATCTTAGTCACAGATCCTCAGTATTCTAGGAGATATAATTTTTATAAAGATATGTTTCTCTATAGTTTCACTGTCAAGACAAGATTATTGTCCTAGCTTGTAAAGGGCATATCTCTCAATCCACAACTCATCTGAGTCTAGGATTTGAGCAGAATTACTTTAATATGTCTATAAATTTCTAAAATTTATGGGTTTACAGTTTGGGAGAAATGAATTTATCTTTCAGATTGGTCTAATCAAAATACACATAGACCGGTCTCATCAAAATTCACATAATACAGTATATTTTTTCAAGAATCAAACATGAGCTTCATAATTTCAATAAGAACATCCAAAAAACACATCTAAAGATTTTTGATCTATCAAGAACATATCATATTCATGCATACAATCATAGAATCATGTTGTAAATATAGAAATGTAACACATACATGAATCTAATATTTGAAATCAACAATTTTTCAAAGAGAACATGTTTGCTCTTTACTATAAATCGAAATCTTCTATTTCAAAAGTTGATTTTGTGTTTTAAAAATTTAATCCAACCTAGATTCTCTATACACAATCCATAAAAACAAGATTCAATACTTGATCGGTCATTGCCTTAGGTTACAAAAATGAAGCTCAAATCATAGCGCAGCTATCCCAAAACACCTTCGAAACGTGAAAGAGATCATAGATTCCTTTCTCAACACATGTAGTGGCTATCAAATGACAAGGTCCAGACCTTGTGTTAAACCCAAAACATAAAAACAACCCAAACCACGAATATAATCGGCTAATATGATTGGGAAAATCGTGGAGACAAACACTTACCTAGACAACGATGGTTGTTCACAAGGGTTGGCCGATCCTCTTTTCTACAAGGTGCACCCCCATTGGAGATGCAACTACACCGGATGTCAATGGCGTCCTTCTTCAGAGAGGGGTATGAGGGAGAGAAGAGGAAGAGAGAGAGTAAGAAAGAGAGAGAGAGAACTATGGAGGGCCATGTGATATAGAAAAGGAAATAGGCTACTCTATATAGTTTCCTCATGAGATTTCTTAATTGAATAAGGAACCTTCTGATGTCTTATTTTAAATCGTTGTAATTTTGAAAAGATTTTTATATGAAAAACATGTGAAAACCAGACATCAAATAATAAAAACCGGTTCTCACTAGTGGATGAGACCGGGTCGAACTCAGGGAACGGGAATATATCGTATTCAAGCACACAAATCTAAACTAATCTTTATTGCCGAATTATTGAAAGATAAAATATTCAGAAAAGTAAAAACAACTAGCTATTACAACAAATGAATACCCTTCGCAGAGGGCGTAAAGTGCAATATTTACAAACCCAATTAAATGCCTAATTCTAAACTAAAAAGTAAAAATTCTTCTATTCTTGCACTTCGTGTCACGTAATCTCTTCAGCTCCACTCCCTTGCAATCCTGCACAAATCAAACGAAACACGAGCAGTACCAGAAAAAGAAGAAATAGAATATAGTAACTAAATGCTAAGAATACGAAAGAAATCATTAAAGAAATCTAAATGACAATTTTAAATGCAAATGATATATTTTTTATTTTTATTAATTCAAACTAACTAATTGGAAAGTAATTGACAATGCTAATTATCTTTCTTAACTAAACTATTTTTAATAGCAAAATGACTAACAACTAAGTAATCTAACAATGAGTGAATCAATTAACTAAGTAATCTACTATCAACACACTAAGTAATCTAAGTATTAAGTAATATCTAAAAAATTCAGCAAAGCATTATCATCCGATAATTCGATATCTCAAACCAGATCCGGATATCCGATCAAACCAATTTAGCAACACGGCTATCAGTAAGAGTAACACTTGCCGGAAAATAGTAACAACCGATTAAAACTGCAGAAATTCAATTGACATTCAGGCAGTTGATATTCCAATTCAGATATTCACTCGCTGAAATCTAAACAATCAGTCAGAATTCAAACAATTGATTGCTGGAGAAATTAGTAGACTGTAATTTGATCAATCGATCGGATTTCAAAGTATTATCCTCTGATGATGTTGATTCTCCTATGCAAAGTGCAATGGATTCAATCAGATGCAAATCATTAACAAAATTCTGATTAGCTGGAATTGCTTCAGTCCTCTGATTTAATTCAATCGACTTTCAAAACAATAATCGCTGAAAAACATTAACAGTCATAGCAATCAACAATATTCTGATCGGATGGAAATAATAATCCAGAAATCCGATCAATTTTCACAACAGCGGCAATATAAGTTTCGGCAAATGGACAGAGAGCTCAGACAGGAAACGTCGGATTCCTGGTTTTCACAGTGAATGTGAAGGGAATTCTGCTGAAGTAGAATGAGATTCCAACCAGAAGAGGATTTTTGTTTGCTTTTAAACTCCTACCGGATAACAGATGGATTCCGGCCAGCTGAAGGGAACGATCTGTAATTTCACAGGGAATTCCGGCAGGATTACAGCGGAAGAAGGCTCCACCGAAAGAAGCAATGGCGATTCTAGCAGAACTTACAGATCTGCAACTTCTCAGTAGGCTAAAGATGAATTCTGGCGACTGAAAGTAAGTTCCGGCGGCTGAAAGTAATCTCCGGCAACGGCTCATACAAAACACGCTTCAATCATCGGGAGTCCAATGACATTCGATCGGATGATCGATTAAGAATTAGCAGACTCAATTCCATTAAATCAAAACTCTACAGGATTTTTGATCAATTAATCAATCAGATTCTTATATTCGATCGCCGGAAAAATTGAAAATCGATCCAGATGATCGATCAAGATTCTGTAGAAAATTTTGAATTCCGGCGGTAGATTTCAGGTCAGTTCCTGTAGAAAATTTTGAATTCACCGATTGCTGAAACAATTTTTTCGTTTTTACTGTTGTAAAACTGATGTTTTATCAAGATTTCAACTCTAAGAAAACCGGAAAAGCTACAGGTTGATCGATTAAAAAAAACACGTTTGATGTTTTAACATTTTTTTTATTTTTATTTTTATTTTTATTGAAACAGAAAAAAAATAATACGATCTACACTTAAAATCTATTCTAACAATTACTGAAACAAAAACAAGAAGTTAACTCAAATTTCTTTAATCATGAGTTATGAATGCTTAACAGAAATTAAAATGAAAATTTCAGAAAAAGAAAAAGAAGAAGAAGAAGAAGAAGAGGAAGAAGAAGAGGAAGAAGAAGAAGAACTTACCGGAGGGATTAGAAAAGAGTTGGAATCCTCCTATATGCTATTACCGTAGCTGGATGTCTCCACCGGATTGAGAAAGAAGAGAGATCAAGGGAGAAGGAGAAGAAGGAGGAAAGAAACAAGGTGAAGGGGAAGGGTTAGAAGAGAAGGCAAAAGCATAAAAGAGAAGACAGTCCTCTCTTCCCCCTACGTATGGTATTTATAATTTTGAAAGTTTTTCCATAAGTCCATCTTATTTCAAAGAATTCCATTTCAAAACCTCTCTTCAAAAAGTTATTTACAAAGCAACTCAAAATGTCTATGTTTTAGAAAATACAAAAACTAAGTCTATTCTAAATCTAATTTTTTTTTATGATTTTCAAAAACTAAACAACTACAAGTATGACAAACACTAAAATAGGCATTAAAATGTAAAATAACACTGTTTTTTTTCATGCATTTTCTATTCTTATATTATTTTAGCATATTTACTCGAAACTAACATAAAATTAGGTTTTTAAATCATTTTCTCATGAAATCATGCATATTTTTATATGAAAAACCCCTAAAATATATGCATGATCAAATACCCCCATGCTTATGTTTTGCTAGTCCTCTAGCAAACTAGAAAAATGCACGAAATCAAACTATCACCTAACTCACTTTCGTAGGAATCACGGTTGCATTTAGCTCATGCAACAAACCTTTTCAACCCCTGGGTTACCCCAGTGGACGAGTAAGGTCTCGTGAGGGTTTGCAGTGATGCTACCCACAAACATCTCTGTCATGTATGCATAATATTACACATCCTCACAAGCAGTAGGTAATTAAAGACTTTGTTTTCACAAATATTTTCTATTATTTCAAAATCGAAATATAATTAGAGTCTTTTATGCACCACCACAGAAAAAGAATTTCTTTCACTTTTCTAAATATCACAATTATTTATGTTTTATTCTTAGAAAATCCAATAAAACATATTATTATTTACTTATCCTCACTCATATGTTTTCTGCACAGGTTTTCTCAATCACACTTCTAAGCACTGAACTTTTCTCTCTTTTTCAGCTCATTTCCCGATTTTTTTCATTTTTTCACGCTTTTTCTTTTTGCGCACTTATTTTTCTCATATAGCTTGCGTGTGGTCTGCTTTTATGCCTTGTGCAATATCAATATCTTCTATACTTTTTCAATACATCCCAAAAGATATCAACTAAGACATAAAAGTGACTTCCTTCATTCACCTTTATAACATGAGAGTCAAATATTTCAACTTGTATCTGTTCTCAGTTACTTAGGATCACAACGTTTTCCACTCTCCTTTTCGGAAATGGAATTAAAAGTTTCAACTTACATCTAAATTCCATCTACTAAGAATTGTGGAATTATCCAAACAACCTAACGCATGCTTTTCTCACTTTTTGAGCTCATTTTTATGCTTTTGTTCATTTGCTTAGTTTTTCAAAAATAAAACTGTGCATATTCATATTTATGATTCAAAATAAACTCTAACATGTATCTATCATCATTTCCTCGAAATCCACATAAACAACCATAATTTTTAGATCTATGTCAGAAAAAATTTTCGTGGGGCTTAAAAATCCTCTAAAAACATCAGATTTGAAATAACATTCATATAAGTTCAAACTCTTTCTTTAAAAATCTACTTTTTATGAGAGATGTATAAACATGTGCAAGAACGTAAACAGAAATATCAAGGTGTGCATTCTACACCCTCCCCCATGCTTATATGACACTGTCCCAGTGGCACCCCCCCATGCTTGAATGAAACTAAGTGAATGCACATGAGAGAAATAAATGAGGGAAAGAGTAGAATAACCTGACATGAATTAAAAATGCACATTCTATGAATGTAATGAATGCAATGTATACATGACAAAACCTGAAACTCATGAAAAAAATAGAAAACGGAAAATAAAACCAAATAAAATCTTCAAATCCTAACAAATGTAAAACTGTACAGAATATGGGTTGCCTCCCATAAAGCGCTAAGTTTCACGTCCCCAGCCAGACGGATCCCTGGAAAAATCCTTCATCGTCCATGAGATCAATGGACATGAAGTCAGACTCAATCGGGCTCTCTATGAAAATAATGTCATCAGTGACATTGCGCACTATGTTCCCGTCCTGTTTACCTCTAAATGGCTCAAAGTGCCCGATCCAACTCAACTCACCTATCTGATTTTCACGTAATTCTAGGTGATCCTCTTCTAGTGATTCCTTATCCTCCTCATGAGGTGGATCACTCAATAACCAAGCATATTCTGCTTCTACGAGGTCTTGAATGACATCAACCTCGAAAGAAGCCTCCTCAACAGTAGGCCCCATAGCAGCACGAAAAATGTTTAGCCGTATCTTCCTATTTCCGAATGACACATCCATCGCACCAGTGCGACAATTGATGCACGCATTGGCGGCAGCTAGGAAGGGGCGACCGAGAATAATAGGAGTCTGCTGTGGACTATCAACTCCCTCCATATCTAATATCACGAAGTCGACAGGGAAATAACAATCCTCCACCTTGACTAAAACATCTTCAAGTATCCCTCTTGGGATCTTGATAGATCTATCTGTGAGCTGAAGAGTCATAGGTGTAGGTTTCATCTCTTTCAATCCAAATTGGTCATAAAAGAAACCCGGCAAGATGTTAACACTTGCCCCAAGGTCGAGCAATGCACGCCCAACAGTGATGTTTCCTATGACGCAAGAGATGATAGGAGTCCCTGGGTCCTTGAGCTTAGGTGGGGTTTGATGTTGCAATACTGCGCTCACCTGCCCGGTTAAATAAATCTTTTTCTGCACATGGGACTTCGACTTCCTTTTCTGCGTACAAAGTTCTTTGAGGAACTTTGCATATGCAGGGACCTGTTGAATAGCATCTAGTAAGGGGAGGTTTATCTGAACGTGCTTGAATATCTCAAGCATCTCTTGCATGTTCACTCCGGACTTACCTAATGCTCTCGGCCTTTCTAACGCCTTAGGAAAGGGGGCTTTGGGAATGTAGGATGGTGAAGGCTCAGATGGAAGAACCTTCTCGCTTTTCTGAGGTAAGTTATTAGGGACAAACTGCTTCTCGCTTATTTTCTCTCTTTCTTCTGCAGCCTCCCTCGCTTGGTACTGCTTCTCACTCCTAAGGGTTACTACTTGAGCTTGCTCTTTATGTGCATCAGTCATATGCAAGCTACGCATGGGTTCCTTTCCCTTAGGGTTGACAATAGGCTGGCTAGGCAACGTCCCCTCACTTCGCCTGCTAAGTGCTTCGGCAAGCTGCCCCATTTGAGTCTCTAATTTTGCAATAGACTGGGTATGTGAGCTCAGAGCTTGCAAAATCTTATCCTCAAAAGATTGACTATGTAAAGGCTCATGAGACTGGGGTTGAGTATAAGCAGGTTGGACTGGGGGATAACTGGATCTTTGAAATCCAGGCGCATAACCGCCTTGACTTGGTTGACTATGGGAAGGGTTGGAGGGTTGGATCTGTGAGTTGCGCCATGAGAAATTAGGATGATTTCGCCAGCCCGGGTTATAAGTGTTGGAAAATGGATTAGGTACGGGCCTAGCGAAGTTTTGAGCCATCTGAGCTTGCTCTTGGACAAACTCAGGATATTGTGGCGCAACTGGGCACTCGAAGACATGGTGTGCAGGACTCGCACACAACGCGCACACCTGCATGGCAGGGGAGGGACCCAACAAAAACTGATCTAATTTCTGGGACAGTTGGTCTACCTTGTTACTCAACTCAAGGTTCATCCCTAACTCGAAAATACCTGCCTTCTTAATGCTATCCTGTGCAGGTGCAGCCCTATCAAATCGTGAGGCTGTCGCATGGTGCATCGAATTCTCACTTAATGTCTCAAACAGTGACCATGCTTCATCCTCACTTTTGAGCATAAATGTGCCCCCACACGCGACATCCACCATTTGACGGTTCTTCTCAGTAAGACCGTCATAAAAATATTGCACCAGTTGCCAGCGAGGCACCTGGTGGTGGGGATACTTGCGGAGAAGATCTTTCAATCTCTCCCATGACTCATGAAACTGTTCTCCCTCAATTTGGGAAAAACTGGTTATCGCTTTACGAAACTGGTTCGTTTTACCAATTGGGAAATATTTTTTTAAAAATTCTCTTTGCATATGTTCCCAAGTGGTAATTCGAACAGTATCTAATGATTTTAACCAACTCTTCGCTTTGTCCTTTAGAGAGAAGGGGAACAGGGTCAACCTCATCGCATCATCTCCAAAGTTGTTGATTCGCACTGTCGAGCAAATCTCTAAAAATTCATCTAGATGACGATATGGGTCTTCATTACTAAGGCCATAAAACGAGGGTAACATTTGGATCACACTGGCCTTTATCTCAAAATGGTTTGCTCCTACATCAGGTCTTGTGATGCAGGAGGCGGGAGTGTAAGTGTTGGGCATGAAATACTCCCTCAAAGGACGAGTAATCTGCTGATTATCAGTCATGGTTGCAGATCTCTGGGCTCTCCTAATAAGGGACTCGGGGTCCTCAATCGGCTCTACCAACTCAGGGTCAAGTGAGTGTCGCCCTTGCATACACCTCGTAGTAGACCGGTGTAGCTCACGTCCTAACTTTGGATTTTCTACCTAACTAACTCACTAAGCGGCCAAACCACGCAAACCACAAAGCGAGTAAACTAAAAACGACAAAAACTAAACAATCACCACGCAAGTAAACATAACAAAGATGATTCAAAGAAATATAAAATCTATGTGTACGGTACCAATCGTACACAGTCACCTCTAAGGGGGTCCTAGTAGGTGGGCTGTGCAGAAAAGTAAGCTCTTCTCTAAGCTATGCACATACGTGGTTCTAAACCTAAATGCAACACAAACACTAGGCAATAAAGCGAATACTAATATTACGCCGGTCCCCGGCAACGGCGCCAAAAATTTGATGTCTTGTTTTAAATCGTTGTAATTTTGAAAAGATTTTTATATGAAAAACATGTGAAAACCAGACATCAAATAATAAAAACCGGTTCTCACTAGTGGATGAGACCGGGTCGAACTCAGGGAACGGGAATATATCGTATTCAAGCACACAAATCTAAACTAATCTTTATTGCCGAATTATTTAAAGATAAAATGTTCAGAAAAGTAAAAACAACTAGCTATTACAACAAATGAATACTCTTCGCAGAGGGCGTAAAGTGCAATATTTACAAACCCAATTAAATGCCTAATTCTAAACTAAAAAGTAAAAATTCTTCTATTCTTGCACTTCGTGTCACGTAATCTCTTCAGCTCCACTCCCTTGCAATCCTGCACAAATCAAACGAAACACGAGCAGTACCAGAAAAAGAAGAAATAGAATATACTAACTAAATGCTAAGAATACGAAAGAAATCATTAAAGAAATCTAAATGACAATTTTAAATGCAAATGATATATTTTTTATTTTTATTAATTCAAACTAACTAATTGGAAAGTAATTGACAATGCTAATTATCTTTCTTAACTAAACTATTTTTAATAGCAAAATGACTAACAACTAAGTAATCTAACAATGAGTGAATCAATTAACTAAGTAATCTACTATCAACACACTAAGTAATCTAAGTATTAAGTAATATCTAAAAAATTCAGCAAAGCATTATCATCCGCTAATTCGATATCTCAAACCAGATCCGGATATCCGATCAAACCAATTTAGCAACACGGCTATCAGTAAGAGTAACACTTGCCGAAAAATAGTAACAACCGATTAAAACTGCAGAAATTCAATTGACATTCAGGCAGTTGATATTCCAATTCAGATATTCAGATATTCAGATATTCACTCGCTGAAATCTAAACAATCAGTCAGAATTCAAACAATTGATTGCTGGAGAAATTAGTAGACTGTAATTTGATCAATCGATCGGATTTCAAAGTATTATCCTCTGATGATGTTGATTCTCCTATGCAAAGTGCAATGGATTCAATCAGATGCAAATCATTAACAAAATTCTGATTAGCTGGAATTGCTTCAGTCCTCTGATTTAATTCAATCGACTTTCAAAACAATAATCGCTGAAAAACATTAAAGTCATAGCAATCAACAATATTCTGATCGGATGGAAATAATAATCCAGAAATCCGATCAATTTTCACAACAGCGGCAATATAAGTTTCGGCAAATGGACAGAGAGCTCAGACAGGAAACGTCGGATTCCTGGTTTTCACAGTGAATGTGAAGGGAATTCTGCTGAAGTAGAATGAGATTCCAACCAGAAGAGGATTTTTGTTTGCTTTTAAACTCCTACCGGATAACAGATGGATTCCGGCCAGCTGAAGGGAACGATCTGTAATTTCACAGGGAATTCCGGCAGGATTACAGCGGAAGAAGGCTCCACCGAAAGAAGCAATGGCGATTCTAGCAGAACTTACAGATCTGCAACTTCTCAGTAGGCTAAAGATGAATTCTGGCGACTGAAAGTAAGTTCCGGCGGCTGAAAGTAATCTCCGGCAACGGCTCATACAAAACACGCTTCAATCATCGGGAGTCCAATGACATTCGATCGGATGATCGATTAAGAATTAGCAGACTCAATTCCATTAAATCAAAACTCTACAGGATTTTTGATCAATTAATCAATCAGATTCTTATATTCGATCGCCGGAAAAATTGAAAATCGATCCAGATGATCGATCAAGATTCTGTAGAAAATTTTGAATTCCGGCGGTAGATTTCAGGTCAGTTCCTGTAGAAAATTTTGAATTCACCGATTGCTGAAACAATTTTTTCGTTTTTACTGTTGTAAAACTGATGTTTTATCAAGATTTCAACTCTAAGAAAACCGGAAAAGCTACAGGTTGATCGATTAAAAAAAACACGTTTGATGTTTTAACATTTTTTTTATTTTTATTTTTATTTTTATTTTTATTGAAACAGAAAAAAAATAATACGATCTACACTTAAAATCTATTCTAACAATTACTGAAACAAAAACAAGAAGTTAACTCAAATTTCTTTAATCATGAGTTATGAATGCTTAACAGAAATTAAAATGAAAATTTCAGAAAAAGAAAAAGAAGAAGAAGAAGAAGAAGAGGAAGAAGAAGAGGAAGAAGAAGAAGAACTTACCGGAGGGATTAGAAAAGAGTTGGAATCCTCCTATATGCTATTACCGTAGCTGGATGTCTCCACCGGATTGAGAAAGAAGAGAGATCAAGGGAGAAGGAGAAGAAGGAGGAAAGAAACAAGGTGAAGGGGAAGGGTTAGAAGAGAAGGCAAAAGCATAAAAGAGAAGACAATCCTCTCTTCCCCCTACGTATGGTATTTATAATTTTGAAAGTTTTTCCATAAGTCCATCTTATTTCAAAGAATTCCATTTCAAAACCTCTCTTCAAAAAGTTATTTACAAAGCAACTCAAAATGTCTATGTTTTAGAAAATACAAAAACTAAGTCTATTCTAAATCTAATTTTTTTTTATGATTTTCAAAAACTAAACAACTACAATTATGACAAACACTAAAATAGGCATTAAAATGTAAAATAACACTATTTTTTTTCATGCATTTTCTATTCTTATATTATTTTAGCATATTTACTCGAAACTAACATAAAATTGGGTTTTTAAATCATTTTCTCATGAAATCATGCATATTTTTATATGAAAAACCCCTAAAATATATGCATGATCAAATACCCCCATGCTTATGTTTTGCTAGTCCTCGAGCAAACTAGAAAAATGCACGAAATCAAACTATCACCTAACTCACTTTCGTAGGAATCACGGTTGCATTTAGCTCATGCAACAAACCTTTTCAACCCCTGGGTTACCCCAGTGGACGAGTAAGGTCTCGTGAGGGTTTGCAGTGATGCTACCCACAAACATCTCTGTCATGTATGCATAATATTACACATCCTCACAAGCAGTAGGTAATTAAAGACTTTGTTTTCACAAATATTTTCTATTATTTCAAAATCGAAATATAATTAGAGTCTTTTATGCACCACCACAGAAAAAGAATTTCTTTCACTTTTCTAAATATCACAATTATTTATGTTTTATTCTTAGAAAATCCAATAAAACATATTATTATTTACTTATCCTCACTCATATGTTTTCTGCACAGGTTTTCTCAATCACACTTCTAAGCACTGAACTTTTCTCTCTTTTTCAGCTCATTTCCCGATTTTTTTCATTTTTTCACGCTTTTTCTTTTTGCGCACTTATTTTTCTCATATAGCTTGCGTGTGGTCTGCTTTTATGCCTTGTGCAATATCAATATCTTCTATACTTTTTCAATACATCCCAAAAGATATCAACTAAGACATAAAAGTGACTTCCTTCATTCACCTTTATAACATGAGAGTCAAATATTTCAACTTGTATCTGTTCTCAGTTACTTAGGATCACAAAGTTTTCCACTCTCCTTTTCGGAAATGGAATTAAAAGTTTCAACTTACATCTAAATTCCATCTACTAAGAATTGTGGAATTATCCAAACAACCTAACGCATGCTTTTCTCACTTTTTGAGCTCATTTTTATGCTTTTGTTCATTTGCTTAGTTTTTCAAAAATAAAACTGTGCATATTCATATTTATGATTCAAAATAAACTCTAACATGTATCTATCATCATTTCCTCGAAATCCACATAAACAACCATAATTTTTAGATCTATGTCAGAAAAAATTTTCGTGGGGCTTAAAAATCCTCTAAAAACATCAGATTTGAAATAACATTCATATAAGTTCAAACTCTTTCTTTAAAAATCTACTTTTTATGAGAGATGTATAAACATGTGCAAGAACGTAAACAGAAATATCAAGGTGTGCATTCTACACCCTCCCCCATGCTTATATGACACTGTCCCAGTGGCACCCCCCATGCTTGAATGAAACTAAGTGAATGCACATGAGAGAAATAAATGAGGGAAAGAGTAGAATAACCTGACATGAATTAAAAATGCACATTCTATGAATGTAATGAATGCAATGTATACATGACAAAACCTGAAACTCATGAAAAAAATAGAAAACGGAAAATAAAACCAAATAAAATCTTCAAATCCTAACAAATGTAAAACTGTACAGAATATGGGTTGCCTCCCATAAAGCGCTAAGTTTCACGTCCCCAGCCAGACGGATCCCTGGAAAAATCCTTCATCGTCCATGAGATCAATGGACATGAAGTCAGACTCAATCGGGCTCTCTATGAAAATAATGTCATCAGTGACATTGCGCACTATGTTCCCGTCCTGTTTACCTCTAAATGGCTCAAAGTGCCCGATCCAACTCAACTCACCTATCTGATTTTCACGTAATTCTAGGTGATCCTCTTCTAGTGATTCCTTATCCTCCTCATGAGGTGGATCACTCAATAACCAAGCATATTCTGCTTCTACGAGGTCTTGAATGACATCAACCTCGAAAGAAGCCTCCTCAACAGTAGGCCCCATAGCAGCACGAAAAATGTTTAGCCGTATCTTCCTATTTCCGAATGACACATCCATCGCACCAGTGCGGCAATTGATGCACGCATTGGTGGTAGCTAGGAAGGGGCGACCGAGAATAATAGGAGTCTGCTGTGGACTATCAACTCCCTCCATATCTAATATCACGAAGTCGACAAGGAAATAACAATCCTCCACCTTGACTAAAACATCTTCAAGTATCCCTCTTGGGATCTTGATAGATCTATCTATGAGCTGAAGAGTCATAGGTGTAGGTTTCATCTCTTTCAATCCAAATTGGTCATAAAAGAAACCCGGCAAGATGTTAACACTTGCCCCAAGGTCGAGCAATGCACGCCCAACAGTGATGTTTCCTATGACGCAAGAGATGATAGGAGTCCCTGGGTCCTTGAGCTTAGGTGGGGTTTGATGTTGCAATACTGCGCTCACCTGCCCGGTTAAATAAATCTTTTTCTGCACATGGGACTTCGACTTCCTTTTCTGCGTACAAAGTTCTTTGAGGAACTTTGCATATGCAGGGACCTGTTGAATAGCATCTAGTAAGGGGAGGTTTATCTGAACGTGCTTGAATATCTCAAGCATCTCTTGCATGTTCACTCCGGACTTACCTAATGCTCTCGGCCTTTCTAACGCCTCAGGAAAGGGGGCTTTGGGAATGTAGGATGGTGAAGGCTCAGATGGAAGAACCTTCTCGCTTTCCTGAGGTAAGTTATTAGGGACAGACTGCTTCTCGCTTATTTTCTCTCTTTCTTCTGCAGCCTCCCTCGCTTGGTACTGCTTCTCACTCCTAAGGGTTACTACTTGAGCTTGCTCTTTATGTGCATCAGTCATATGCAAGCTACGCATGGGTTCCTTTCCCTTAGGGTTGACAATAGGCTGGCTAGGCAACGTCCCCTCACTTCGCCTGCTAAGTGCTTCGGCAAGCTGCCCCATTTGAGTCTCTAATTTTGCAATAGACTGGGTATGTGAGCTCAGAGCTTGCAAAATCTTATCCTCAAAAGATTGACTATGTAAAGGCTCATGAGACTGGGGTTGAGTATAAACAGGTTGGACTGGGGGATAACTGGATCTTTGAAATCCAGGCGCATAACCGCCTTGACTTGGTTGACTATGGGAAGGGTTGGGGGGTTGGATCTGTGAGTTGCGCCATGAGAAATTGGGATGATTTCGCCAGCCCGGGTTATAAGTGTTGGAAAATGGATTAGGTACGGGCCTAGCGAAGTTTTGAGCCATCTGAGCTTGCTCTTGGACAAACTCAGGATATTGTGGCGCAACTGGGCACTCGAAGACATGGTGTGCAGGACTCGCACACAACGCGCACACCTGCATGGCAGGGGAGGGACCCAACAAAAACTGATCTAATTTCTGGGACAGTTGGTCTACCTTGTTACTCAACTCAAGGTTCATCCCTAACTCGAAAATACCTGCCTTCTTAATGCTATCATGTGCAGGTGCAGCCCTATCAAATCGTGAGGCTGTCGCATGGTGCATCGAATTCTCACTTAATGTCTCAAACAGTGACCATGCTTCATCCTCACTTTTGAGCATAAATGTGCCCCCACACGCGACATCCACCATTTGACGGTTCTTCTCAGTAAGACCGTCATAAAAATATTGCACCAGTTGCCAGCGAGGCACCTGGTGGTGGGGATACTTGCGGAGAAGATCTTTCAATCTCTCCCATGACTCATGAAACTGTTCTCCCTCAATTTGGGAAAAACTGGTTATCGCTTTACGAAACTGGTTCGTTTTACCAATTGGGAAATATTTTTTTAAAAATTCTCTTTGCATATGTTCCCAAGTGGTAATTCGAACAGTATCTAATGATTTTAACCAACTCTTCGCTTTGTCCTTTAGAGAGAAGGGGAACAGGGTCAACCTCATCGCATCATCTCCAAAGTTGTTGATTCGCACTGTCGAGCAAATCTCTAAAAATTCATCTAGATGACGATATGGGTCTTCATTACTAAGGCCATAAAACGAGGGTAACATTTGGATCACACTGGCCTTTATCTCAAAATGGTTTGCTCCTACATCAGGTCTTGTGATGCAGGAGGCGGGAGTGTAAGTGTTGGGCATGAAATACTCCCTCAAAGGACGAGTAATCTGCTGATTATCAGTCATGGTTGCAGATCTCTGGGCTCTCCTAATAAGGGACTCGGGGTCCTCAATCGGCTCTACCAACTCAGGGTCAAGTGAGTGTCGCCTTTGCATACACCTCGTAGTAGACCGGTGTAGCTCACGTCCTAACTTTGGATTTTCTACCTAACTAACTCACTAAGCGGCCAAACCACGCAAACCACAAAGCGAGTAAACTAAAAATGACAAAAACTAAACAATCACCACGCAAGTAAACATAACAGAGATGATTCAAAGAAATATAAAATCTATGTGTACGGTACCAATCGTACACAGTCACCTCTAAGGGGGTCCTAGTAGGTGGGCTGTGCAGAAAAGTAAGCTCTTCTCTAAGCTATGCACATACGTGGTTCTAAACCTAAATGCAACACAAACACTAGGCAATAAAGCGAATACTAATATTACGCCGGTCCCCGGCAACGGCGCCAAAAATTTGATGTCTTGTTTTAAATCGTTGTAATTTTGAAAAGATTTTTATATGAAAAACATGTGAAAACCAGACATCAAATAATAAAAACCGGTTCTCACTAGTGGATGAGACCGGGTCGAACTCAGGGAACGGGAATATATCGTATTCAAGCACACAAATCTAAACTAATCTTTATTGCCGAATTATTTAAAGATAAAATGTTCAGAAAAGTAAAAACAACTAGCTATTACAACAAATGAATACCCTTCGCAGAGGGCGTAAAGTGCAATATTTACAAACCCAATTAAATGCCTAATTCTAAACTAAAAAGTAAAAATTCTTCTATTCTTGCACTTCGTGTCACGTAATCTCTTCAGCTCCACTCCCTTGCAATCCTGCACAAATCAAACGAAACACGAGCAGTACCAGAAAAAGAAGAAATAGAATATACTAACTAAATGCTAAGAATACGAAAGAAATCATTAAAGAAATCTAAATGACAATTTTAAATGCAAATGATATATTTTTTATTTTTATTAATTCAAACTAACTAATTGGAAAGTAATTGACAATGCTAATTATCTTTCTTAACTAAACTATTTTTAATAGCAAAATGACTAACAACTAAGTAATCTAACAATGAGTGAATCAATTAACTAAGTAATCTACTATCAACACACTAAGTAATCTAAGTATTAAGTAATATCTAAAAAATTCAGCAAAGCATTATCATCCGATAATTCGATATCTCAAACCAGATCCGGATATCCGATCAAACCAATTTAGCAACACGGCTATCAGTAAGAGTAACACTTGCCGGAAAATAGTAACAACCGATTAAAACTGCAGAAATTCAATTGACATTCAGGCAGTTGATATTCCAATTCAGATATTCAGATATTCACTCGCTGAAATCTAAACAATCAGTCAGAATTCAAACAATTGATTGCTGGAGAAATTAGTAGACTGTAATTTGATCAATCGATCGGATTTCAAAGTATTATCCTCTGATGATGTTGATTCTCCTATGCAAAGTGCAATGGATTCAATCAGATGCAAATCATTAACAAAATTCTGATTAGCTGGAATTGCTTCAGTCCTCTGATTTAATTCAATCGACTTTCAAAACAATAATCGCTGAAAAACATTAACAGTCATAGCAATCAACAATATTCTGATCGGATGGAAATAATAATCCAGAAATCCGATCAATTTTCACAACAGCGGCAATATAAGTTTCGGCAAATGGACAGAGAGCTCAGACAGAAAACGTCGGATTCCTGGTTTTCACAGTGAATGTGAAGGGAATTCTGCTGAAGTAGAATGAGATTCCAACCAGAAGAGGATTTTTGTTTGCTTTTAAACTCCTACCGGATAACAGATGGATTCCGGCCAGCTGAAGGGAACGATCTGTAATTTCACAGGGAAGTCCGGCAGGATTACAGCGGAAGAAGGCTCCACCGAAAGAAGCAATGGCGATTCTAGCAGAACTTACAGATCTGCAACTTCTCAGTAGGCTAAAGATGAATTCTGGCGACTGAAAGTAAGTTCTGGCGGCTGAAAGTAATCTCCGGCAACGGCTCATACAAAACACGCTTCAATCATCGGGAGTCCAATGATATTCGATCGGATGATCGATTAAGAATTAGCAGACTCAATTCCATTAAATCAAAACTCTACAGGATTTTTGATCAATTAATCAATCAGATTCTTATATTCGATCGCCGGAAAAATTGAAAATCGATCCAGATGATCGATCAAGATTCTGTAGAAAATTTTGAATTCCGGCGGTAGATTTCAGGTCAGTTCCTGTAGAAAATTTTGAATTCACCGATTGCTGAAACAATTTTTTCGTTTTTACTGTTGTAAAACTGATGTTTTATCAAGATTTCAACTCTAAGAAAACCGGAAAAGCTACAGGTTGATCGATTAAAAAAAACACGTTTGATGTTTTAACATTTTTTTTATTTTTATTTTTATTGAAACAGAAAAAAAATAATACGATCTACACTTAAAATCTATTCTAACAATTACTGAAACAAAAACAAGAAGTTAACTCAAATTTCTTTAATCATGAGTTATGAATGCTTAACAGAAATTAAAATGAAAATTTCAGAAAAAGAAAAAGAAGAAGAAGAAGAAGAGGAAGAAGAAGAGGAAGAAGAAGAAGAACTTACCGGAGGGATTAGAAAAGAGTTGGAATCCTCCTATATGCTATTACCGTAGCTGGATGTCTCCACCGGATTGAGAAAGAAGAGAGATCAAGGGAGAAGGAGAAGAAGGAGGAAAGAAACAAGGTGAAGGGGAAGGGTTAGAAGAGAAGGCAAAAGCATAAAAGAGAAGACAATCCTCTCTTCCCCCTACGTATGGTATTTATAATTTTGAAAGTTTTTCCATAAGTCCATCTTATTTCAAAGAATTCCATTTCAAAACCTCTCTTCAAAAAGTTATTTACAAAGCAACTCAAAATGACTATGTTTTAGAAAATACAAAAACTAAGTCTATTCTAAATCTAATTTTTTTTTATGATTTTCAAAAACTAAACAACTACAATTATGACAAACACTAAAATAGGCATTAAAATGTAAAATAACACTATTTTTTTTCATGCATTTTCTATTCTTATATTATTTTAGCATATTTACTCGAAACTAACATAAAATTGGGTTTTTAAATCATTTTCTCATGAAATCATGCATATTTTTATATGAAAAATCCGTAAAATATATGCATGATCAAATACCCCCATGCTTATGTTTTGCTAGTCCTCGAGCAAACTAGAAAAATGCACGAAATCAAACTATCACCTAACTCACTTTCGTAGGAATCACGGTTGCATTTAGCTCATGCAACAAACCTTTTCAACCCCTGGGTTACCCCAGTGGACGAGTAAGGTCTCGTGAGGGTTTGCAGTGATGCTACCCACAAACATCTCTGTCATGTATGCATAATATTACACATCCTCACAAGCAGTAGGTAATTAAAGACTTTGTTTTCACAAATATTTTCTATTATTTCAAAATCGAAATATAATTAGAGTCTTTTATGCACCACCACAGAAAAAGAATTTCTTTCACTTTTCTAAATATCACAATTATTTATGTTTTATTCTTAGAAAATCCAATAAAACATATTATTATTTACTTATCCTCACTCATATGTTTTCTGCACAGGTTTTCTCAATCACACTTCTAAGCACTGAACTTTTCTCTCTTTTTCAGCTCATTTCCCGATTTTTTTCATTTTTTCACGCTTTTTCTTTTTGCGCACTTATTTTTCTCATATAACTTGCGTGTGGTCTGCTTTTATGCCTTGTGCAATATCAATATCTTCTATACTTTTTCAATACATCCCAAAAGATATCAACTAAGACATAAAAGTGACTTCCTTCATTCACCTTTATAACATGAGAGTCAAATATTTCAACTTGTATCTGTTCTCAGTTACTTAGGATCACAAAGTTTTCCACTCTCCTTTTCGGAAATGGAATTAAAAGTTTCAACTTACATCTAAATTCCATCTACTAAGAATTGTGGAATTATCCAAACAACCTAACGCATGCTTTTCTCACTTTTTGAGCTCATTTTTATGCTTTTGTTCATTTGCTTAGTTTTTCAAAAATAAAACTGTGCATATTCATATTTATGATTCAAAATAAACTCTAACATGTATCTATCATCATTTCCTCAAAATCCACATAAACAACCATAATTTTTAGATCTATGTCAGAAAAAATTTTCGTGGGGCTTAAAAATCCTCTAAAAACATCAGATTTGAAATAACATTCATATAAGTTCAAACTCTTTCTTTAAAAATCTACTTTTTATGAGAGATGTATAAACATGTGCAAGAACGTAAACAGAAATATCAAGGTGTGCATTCTACACCCTCCCCCATGCTTATATGACACTGTCCTAGTGGCACCCCCCCATGCTTAAATGAAACTAAGTGAATGCACATGAGAGAAATAAATGAGGGAAAGAGTAGAATAACCTGACATGAATTAAAAATGCACATTCTATGAATGTAATGAATGCAATGTATACATGACAAAACCTGAAACTCATGAAAAAAATAGAAAACAGAAAATAAAACCAAATAAAATCTTCAAATCCTAACAAATGTAAAACTGTACAGAATATGGGTTGCCTCCCATAAAGCGCTAAGTTTCACGTCCCCAGCCAGACGGATCCCTGGAAAAATCCTTCATCGTCCATGAGATCAATGGACATGAAGTCAGACTCAATCGGGCTCTCTATGAAAATAATGTCATCAGTGACATTGCGCACTATGTTCCCGTCCTGTTTACCTCTAAATAGCTCAAAGTGCCCGATCCAACTCAACTCACCTATCTGATTTTCACGTAATTCTAGGTGATCCTCTTCTAGTGATTCCTTATCCTCCTCATGAGGTGGATCACTCAATAACCAAGCATATTCTGCTTCTACGAGGTCTTGAATGACATCAACCTCGAAAGAAGCCTCCTCAACAGTAGGCCCCATAGCAGCACGAAAAATGTTTAGCCGTATCTTCCTATTTCCGAATGACACATCCATCGCACCAGTGCGGCAATTGATGCACGCATTGGCGGTAGCTAGGAAGGGGCGACCGAGAATAATAGGAGTCTGTTGTGGACTATCAACTCCCTCCATATCTAATATCACGAAGTCGACAGGGAAATAACAATCCTCCACCTTGACTAAAACATCTTCAAGTATCCCTCTTGGGATCTTGATAGATCTATCTGTGAGCTGAAGAGTCATAGGTGTAGGTTTCATCTCTTTCAATCCAAATTGGTCATAAAAGAAACCCGGCAAGATGTTAACACTTGCCCCAAGGTCGAGCAATGCACGCCCAACAGTGATGTTTCCTATGACGCAAGAGATGATAGGAGTCCCTGGGTCCTTGAGCTTAGGTGGGGTTTGATGTTGCAATACTGCGCTCACCTGCTCGGTTAAATAAATCTTTTTCTGCACATGGGACTTCGACTTCCTTTTCTGCGTACAAAGTTCTTTGAGGAACTTTGCATATGCAGGGACCTGTTGAATAGCATCTAGTAAGGGGAGGTTTATCTGAACGTGCTTGAATATCTCAAGCATCTCTTGCATGTTCACTCCGGACTTACCTAATGCTCTCGGCCTTTCTAACGCCTCAGGAAAGGGGGCTTTGGGAATGTAGGATGGTGAAGGCTCAGATGGAAGAACCTTCTCGCTTTCCTGAGGTAAGTTATTAGGGACAGACTGCTTCTCGCTTATTTTCTCTCTTTCTTCTGCAGCCTCCCTCGCTTGGTACTGCTTCTCACTCCTAAGGGTTACTACTTGAGCTTGCTCTTTATGTGCATCAGTCATATGCAAGCTACGCATGGGTTCCTTTCCCTTAGGGTTGACAATAGGCTGGCTAGGCAACGTCCCCTCACTTCGCCTGCTAAGTGCTTCGGCAAGCTGCCCCATTTGAGTCTCTAATTTTGCAATAGACTGGGTATGTGAGCTCAGAGCTTGCAAAATCTTATCCTCAAAAGATTGACTATGTAAAGGCTCATGAGACTGGGGTTGAGTATAAACAGGTTGGACTGGGGGATAACTGGATCTTTGAAATCCAGACGCATAACCGCCTTGACTTGGTTGACTATGGGAAGGGTTGGGGGGTTGGATCTGTGAGTTGCGCCATGAGAAATTGGGATGATTTCGCCAGCCCGGGTTATAAGTGTTGGAAAATGGATTAGGTACGGGCCTAGCGAAGTTTTGAGCCATCTGAGCTTGCTCTTGGACAAACTCAGGATATTGTGGCGCAACTGGGCACTCGAAGACATGGTGTGCAGGACTCGCACACAACGCGCACACCTGCATGGCAGGGGAGGGACCCAACAAAAACTGATCTAATTTCTGGGACAGTTGGTCTACCTTGTTACTCAACTCAAGGTTCATCCCTAACTCGAAAATACCTGCCTTCTTAATGCTATCATGTGCAGGTGCAGCCCTATCAAATCGTGAGGCTGTCGCATGGTGCATCGAATTCTCACTTAATGTCTCAAACAGTGACCATGCTTCATCCTCACTTTTGAGCATAAATGTGCCCCCACACGCGACATCCACCATTTGACGGTTCTTCTCAGTAAGACCGTCATAAAAATATTGCACCAGTTGCCAGCGAGGCACCTGGTGGTGGGGATACTTGCGGAGAAGATCTTTCAATCTCTCCCATGACTCATGAAACTGTTCTCCCTCAATTTGGGAAAAACTGGTTATCGCTTTACGAAACTGGTTCGTTTTACCAATTGGGAAATATTTTTTTAAAAATTCTCTTTGCATATGTTCCCAAGTGGTAATTCGAACAGTATCTAATGATTTTAACCAACTCTTCGCTTTGTCCTTTAGAGAGAAGGGGAACAGGGTCAACCTCATCGCATCATCTCCAAAGTTGTTGATTCGCACTGTCGAGCAAATCTCTAAAAATTCATCTAGATGACGATATGGGTCTTCATTACTAAGGCCATAAAACGAGAGTAACATTTGGATCACACTGGCCTTTATCTCAAAATGGTTTGCTCCTACATCAGGTCTTGTGATGCAGGAGGCGGGAGTGTAAGTGTTGGGCATGAAATACTCCCTCAAAGGACGAGTAATCTGCTGATTATCAGTCATGGTTGCAGATCTCTGGGCTCTCCTAATAAGGGACTCGGGGTCCTCAATCGGCTCTACCAACTCAGGGTCAAGTGAGTGTCGCCCTTGCATACACCTCGTAGTAGACCGGTGTAGCTCACGTCCTAACTTTGGATTTTCTACCTAACTAACTCACTAAGCGGCCAAACCACGCAAACCACAAAGCGAGTAAACTAAAAACGACAAAAACTAAACAATCACCACGCAAGTAAACATAACAGAGATGATTCAAAGAAATATAAAATCTATGTGTACGGTACCAATCGTACACAGTCACGTCTAAGGGGGTCCTAGTAGGTGGGCTGTGCAGAAAAGTAAGCTCTTCTCTAAGCTATGCACATACGTGGTTCTAAACCTAAATGCAACACAAACACTAGGCAATAAAGCGAATACTAATATTACGCCGGTCCCCGGCAACGGCACCAAAAATTTGATGTCTTGTTTTAAATCGTTGTAATTTTGAAAAGATTTTTATATGAAAAACATGTGAAAACCAGACATCAAATAATAAAAACCGGTTCTCACTAGTGGATGAGACCGGGTCGAACTCAGGGAACGGGAATATATCATATTCAAGCACACAAATCTAAACGAATCTTTATTGCCGAATTATTTAAAGATAAAATGTTCAGAAAAGTAAAAACAACTAGCTATTACAACAAATGAATACCCTTCGCAGAGGGCGTAAAGTGCAATATTTACAAACCCAATTAAATGCCTAATTCTAAACTAAAAAGTAAAAATTCTTCTATTCTTGCACTTCGTGTCACGTAATCTCTTCAGCTCCACTCCCTTGCAATCCTGCACAAATCAAACGAAACACGAGCAGTACCAGAAAAAGAAGAAATAGAATATACTAACTAAATGCTAAGAATACGAAAGAAATCATTAAAGAAATCTAAATGACAATTTTAAATGCAAATGATATATTTTTTATTTTTATTAATTCAAACTAACTAATTGGAAAGTAATTGACAATGCTAATTATCTTTCTTAACTAAACTATTTTTAATAGCAAAATGACTAACAACTAAGTAATCTAACAATGAGTGAATCAATTAACTAAGTAATCTACTATCAACACACTAAGTAATCTAAGTATTAAGTAATATCTAAAAAATTCAGCAAAGCATTATCATCCGATAATTCGATATCTCAAACCAGATCCGGATATCCGATCAAACCAATTTAGCAACACGGCTATCAGTAAGAGTAACACTTGCCGGAAAATAGTAACAACCGATTAAAACTGCAGAAATTCAATTGACATTCAGGCAGTTGATATTCCAATTCAGATATTCAGATATTCACTCGCTGAAATCTAAACAATCAGTCAGAATTCAAACAATTGATTGCTGGAGAAATTAGTAGACTGTAATTTGATCAATCGATCGGATTTCAAAGTATTATCCTCTGATGATGTTGATTCTCCTATGCAAAGTGCAATGGATTCAATCAGATGCAAATCATTAACAAAATTCTGATTAGCTGGAATTGCTTCAGTCCTCTGATTTAATTCAATCGACTTTCAAAACAATAATCGCTGAAAAACATTAACAGTCATAGCAATCAACAATATTCTGATCGGATGGAAATAATAATCCAGAAATCCGATCAATTTTCACAACAGCGGCAATATAAGTTTCGGCAAATGGACAGAGAGCTCAGACAGGAAACGTCGAATTCCTGGTTTTCACAGTGAATGTGAAGGGAATTCTGCTGAAGTAGAATGAGATTCCAACCAGAAGAGGATTTTTGTTTGCTTTTAAACTCCTACCGGATAACAGATGGATTCCGGCCAGCTGAAGGGAACGATCTGTAATTTCACAGGGAATTCCGGCAGGATTACAGCGGAAGAAGGCTCCACCGAAAGAAGCAATGGCGATTCTAGCAGAACTTACAGATCTGCAACTTCTCAGTAGGCTAAAGATGAATTCTGGCGACTGAAAGTAAGTTCCGGCGGCTGAAAGTAATCTCCGGCAACGACTCATACAAAACACGCTTCAATCATCGGGAGTCCAATGACATTCGATCGGATGATCGATTAAGAATTAGCAGACTCAATTCCATTAAATAAAAACTCTACAGGATTTTTGATCAATTAATCAATCAGATTCTTATATTCGATCGCCGGAAAAATTGAAAATCGATCCAGATGATCGATCAAGATTCTGTAGAAAATTTTGAATTCCGACGGTAGATTTCAGGTCAGTTCCTGTAGAAAATTTTGAATTCACCGATTGCTGAAACAATTTTTTCGTTTTTACTGTTGTAAAACTGATGTTTTATCAAGATTTCAACTCTAAGAAAACCGGAAAAGCTACAGGTTGATCGATTAAAAAAAACACGTTTGATGTTTTAACATTTTTTTTATTTTTATTTTTATTTTTATTGAAACAGAAAAAAAATAATACGATCTACACTTAAAATCTATTCTAACAATTACTGAAACAAAAACAAGAAGTTAACTCAAATTTCTTTAATCATGAGTTATGAATGCTTAACAGAAATTAAAATGAAAATTTCAGAAAAAGAAAAAGAAGAAGAAGAAGAAGAGGAAGAAGAAGAAGAACTTACCGGAGGGATTAGAAAAGAGTTGGAATCCTCCTATATGCTATTACCGTAGCTGGATGTCTCCACCGGATTGAGAAAGAAGAGAGATCAAGGGAGAAGGAGAAGAAGGAGGAAAGAAACAAGGTGAAGGGGAAGGGTTAGAAGAGAAGGCAAAAGCATAAAAGAGAAGACAATCCTCTCTTCCCCCTACGTATGGTATTTATAATTTTGAAAGTTTTTCCATAAGTCCATCTTATTTCAAAGAATTCCATTTCAAAACCTCTCTTCAAAAAGTTATTTACAAAGCAACTCAAAATGACTATGTTTTAGAAAATACAAAAACTAAGTCTATTCTAAATCTAATTTTTTTTTATGATTTTCAAAAACTAAACAACTACAATTATGACAAACACTAAAATAGGCATTAAAATGTAAAATAACACTATTTTTTTTCATGCATTTTCTATTCTTATATTATTTTAGCATATTTACTCGAAACTAACATAAAATTGGGTTTTTAAATCATTTTCTCATGAAATCATGCATATTTTTATATGAAAAATCCCTAAAATATATGCATGATCACCTTCAAACCATCTTATCTATTTAGGATCTCTAGTAATTTATGAACCTTGGCTAATTAGGAATCCCAATGCATTAAGGAAACAATTAAGTTAATCTTATCTAAGTTTTTTAATTAATTAAGAAAACAAATAAGCTTATTGACTAAGCTAAGTAGGGAAATTAAGAAAGTAAGTGGGGACGTCTCCCCTCCCCCCTTTGGATTGACCTTGACTTGTCTTGAGTCTATCCTATTTTGGACTCCCATTCCAAGAGGGTCCCACACCCAATGGGCATCTTACCCCTAAATCCTCTTTCTATTTTTTGAGATATATTTGCATATCCAAATACTAAAATATAATTATTTAATTTAAAATTCAGATATTAGAATTATAACTATCCAAAGCAAATTTGAGATATAAATTTTATGATTATTTCTCAAAAAATTATAGAAAAATCTTTGGTGTTACATGCAACATCTTCGTCGTCTTCACCGAAGGTATGGTAAATCTATTTTTTTATATATGCTTTAGATTTTAGGGGTTTTGGATTATAATCTATTTTTTATAATGTATTGAGTGAATGCATGCTTAATCCGATTTTTTTTTTCACATGTATGCTTTAGATTTTACGGATTTAAGAATATAATCCATAAATTAGTATTTTTTTTCAAGTATGATTTAGATTTTATAGGATTTGTATTTTAATTGTTAATTTAAAATTTTATTTAGTGAATGATTTATATTGTGTCATCTAGAGAAGATTTTTTTGCCCTCATTTTTTTGATGTCATAGTGAATTTACCGGTTCATCTAGCACGAGAGGTTAGGTTGGGTGGGGCAATTGCATATTGATAGATGTATCCTATTGAAAGACACATACAACAATACTTTATAAATGCAAAAATATTATGATTTTTTATGTGTATGACATCTAAGTTACTAACTTTTATTATCAATGATTTTAATTGATGTATACATATTCCAGGTACTTTTATAAACTAAAAGCATATGTGCACAACAAAAGTCAGTCTGAAGGCTCAATCACTCAAGGATACCTGGTTGAAGAAAGTTTAACATTTTACTCTAAGTCAGCCTGAATGCTCAATCACGTACATTGGGCACAAGTGAGTTGTTTAATTTGTCTCCCTCAACATTGAAACAAACATTGAAAGCCCAATTGACACACTCATAGAATAATGCCTACACGATAGTTATATGTTTTCATTTATTTTGTGTATCATATTATGCTTTCTTATGATAACTATATTTTTGCTAATATTTATTGAATGCAACCTAAATTAGATTTTTTAAGTGTGATTTAAATTTTAGGACTTTCCATTATGATTCATATTTTTGTAATATATTATTGAATGCATGCTTATTTTGTTATAAATATGAACTTATTGTTAAATTTTCAATAGATTCATGGACAGAAGCATAAGGTTAGCATTAATATATGGTCAATCAATAGGGAAAAAGGTGCAATACCTAAGTTGCTTTATAGGAACAATTGCATGAGATCTTCACCATACACCTTTACTTTTTTTTTTCTTAGCATGCATTACTAGATTCTTACAAGGAGGATGCTTTGACTTTAATGTTGGCATGTATATTCATTATTTATGTATATGACATAATTTTTTTGAATTTTAATATTTTTTCAAAAAATAAATAGTAAAAGATTAAATTTTTTGAGAGATTTAAAAAAAAACCACATAACAAAGAGAATGATATTTATAAATCAACATTAATTTGCAAAAAATATGAAGAGATTTAAATTCTCATAAATATCAAGAAGTGATATTTTGCCAATTTCAACTATACTTTGACCACCACAAGCAATCACCTTACTAGGCCTTCAAACCTCAAACATCAAGTGTATCAACGACTAAAATAAGAGCATAATCATCATGCCACTAAAAGGCCAAAGACACACACGAAGGTGTGTATAAATATATCTTTTTTATATATAATGATACTTAAAAACAAGTGTATCAACAATTAGAACAAGAGCATAATGCTAACAATAGGCTAAAATCACACATGAAGGTGTAAATAAATATCTCTTGACTACATATAATGACACAAAAAAATCAAGTGTATCAGTGACTAGATCAAGAATATAATGCCAACGATGGGCTAAAATCACACACGAAAGTATAAATAAACATCTATTGTCTACATATAATGACACTAAAAAAATCAAGTATATCAACGACTAGATCAAGAGTATAATCACAATGCCAACAATGACCTAAAAATACACATAAAGGTGTGGACAAATATCTCTTGTCTATATATAATGACACTTAAATAAGAGGCATAATAGGAGAAAACACAAAAGGTAAGAGAGCTTGTAATGAAAATATATTAATGTTATCAATACAAATATCAATTTTAATAATATTTCAAAACACCATGGTTTCAAAAATAGATAGTCATCATAGATAAACAGAGTTACAAGCATCCATAATAACAATGGTTATACAACAAATGAGTGATATAATACACTCAGATCGAGATATCAAACAATTATCAGTTAGAGTCAAACCATAAGTTGACAATCTAAACTGACATAAAAGGAGGTGCACACACAACTCACTCAAATAACATATTTGAATAAAAAATAACAAGGTCAAGAAAAATTATGCATCATATAGAATTCTGTGATGGTTACAACAAATGCCATAAGAAGATAATAAATACTTACGAAAATCATTTTCCAAACGAGTGAGTTCAAATATAAGAACTGATTTTAAAAAACAAAGTTTTAAATCAAATCCAATAACGGTAGATCAAAAACTTAGACTGAATATAATGCAATCATATGCACATGCAATCATAAGCATTGTTAATATAAGCAAGCTATAGAAAGAGATAGTTTAATCTAGATTATAAGTCTACTATGAGACAATCAATGCCATTAAACAAGACCAAAACATATATAGATATTCTCAAAGAACCATATAAAAAATCAAGTGCATACACAAGTACAACTAATCATGAATTCTCACAAAGAAATCAAAAGAACTCATGTATATGCAATAGTCTAAATAACTTAAAGTTGCATATCTTATATAAAAGATATGCATATGAACAAATTTAAGCATATATGCAAGTGATAGAATTAAAGCACTAAGGGCACAATATAAAAATTTATATTTTATAAATAACATGAACAAGTATGCAATGAATTGCGAGTCTTTAATCAATAACACACATATCCACCAAAGATCTAGGTAAACAAACACGTCCATCAATAATGGACAAGTACTAAAGTGAACCATGAGAAAAACACATATGACTCCCATAAAATACAAAGAATTTTCTCATGATTCTTAACTTAATATTTTATTAAAAACCAAGTATACAACACAATATTTAAATCACATGCAAAACATGTAAAATAATGCCATGAGACTAATAACAGAATCATAAGTACCATAAAAAGGATCAACAATATAAACACCTAATATCATAACTATTATCTCACAAAAGACTCATGAAAACATTTATTAAAGTGAATGACTTTTCATAAGAAATTATGCTCAATACCTTATGCACAATCAAATATCAATAAAAAATATTTTATAAGCTAGATCATACTTTTTAACACTTCATATGCTACTTTTAATACACCAAGAGCAAAGAGAAATATTAAATTATACTTGTAAAATACACAAAACATCATTATTTTGAAAAATCTCAAATTATTTTAAAACATATAGTAATTTATCAGAAAAAGAACAAAACCAAGTTCAACAATAAGAACATGATTTGACATTTATAATCATGACTTGTTGAAATAAAGCATCTAAATGCCAACAATACATGCTCAAGCATACACAATTGTATACATATATATCAAATAAAGCAAGTTTTGAAAAGTTAAGATTCAAACATGATTTCAAAGCATACATATATCTAATTTCTCAAAAATAAACAAATAAGTCTTATAAGATATTTAATAAAAAATAAGTCCAATGATGATTAAAAAACCATTTAAAGAGATTTTTTTGTTTTAATAATAATAACAATATATATATATATATTAATGATAAAAAAATAAGTATTTTTGCATGCATAATGCATGAAATAGATAATACAAGAAATAGTTAAAGATATAAGATACTTACCGGGTCTATATTTTTCTTGAATCCAAGCCACACAATGATTATGAATCCTTCACGAAGCATGAATTCGAACCAAAGAATCCCAAAACCCAAAAGAGGTAAAATGCAAAGAAGAATTTCTTGGCTCTGATACTATGTAATGAAATAACAAAAAATACAAAAAACAATGGCACTAAGGGCTTTACAAGATTACAATCACAAAAGTGCATAGGCACAAACCAATGTCGTTAAGAGCTTAAAAGATCGCAATCACGATGTGCACAAGCACAAGTCCACTATACGACAAAACAATAGCTAACAAGGGGAAACAACACAAGCACCAAGTGCATATAAAACATTAATTAACTAAATTAAAAAATATAAAATATAAAAAATATTCATCTTTATTGAGCATAAATGCTTAAAACCATCATTAACAATTGAGGGGGAATAAAGCTGCTTTATATACATATTACAAAGGAGAAAGAGAACAAATGGGAGCTCCCAATAGAGTCATTGGGACCTCCCAACAGTCGTATTTATGATCGTTGGAGAGCCTCCAACAACTCTATGGTCAAAAGACCAAAGTGCCCTTGCTTAAAAGTCTAAATTATAAAAAAAGAAAATAAATAAAAAATAAAAAACTATTCTGAATGAACAATCCCTATTGCATGAGTAAAATGATGAAAATACCCCTAGAGGATATTTACCTATTACATTATAATATATATATATATATATATATATATATATATATATATATATATATATATATATATATATACACACACACACATTTTAACATCATCTGCCTCTTGTGCACATCATCTGTCTCTTGTGCTCCTTCCACTTTAATCCACTAAATATCCTTTTTTATTTAAAAGAGTCATTGTTTCTTTTTCAACTCGTGCATCCAATTCATCAAAATGTTTCAAACTAATGAGATTGAATTGCTCTTTGTGCCTCCTTGATGGTAACTTTTCGATTTGCTTAAAAAGATGACATGAAAAAATTAAAATTAGTTGGGTTTTAAATGATATAATTTTTTTTAAATAAACACATGAAAATGAGAAAAAAACTTTATAATTTTATATATCTCTGCCTCAGTCGTAAGTTGTAGCGAGCGTAGATGAGGTCATTGATTATTTTGTGCTCTAATTTATTTTTTCTTTTTATATGAATTTGCTCAAAAATACTCTAGTTTCTCTCGCATCCACTTGCAGTACATGTTTGACTGAGAATGTGAATAACAAAAGCTCTTATTTAGAACATCACTTTTAAACCTAGCTCACCACATGTTTGAAAAGAAAAATAAGAAATCAACAAGACAATAACCGATACAATTATACAAAACATCATAACTAAATAAAAATATGAAATTAAAATTAAAATAGACAAAATAAATTACATGGATGCATCATGGTATGGTATAATGCATTTCATTTTCTTATGAATTTGATCTTGAATGCTATAATCAGGGTTCAACCTTTCAATGCACTACTTCAAAAGTCTTTGGTTGACTTTCTTGCCCATTTTAAATGTAGAGAAGTATCTAAATGCAAGATTTAAATAATGTGCGGCAACATGAAGATATTGATGAAGTTGCCCAGTCCACTTATGATCAATGATGTTCAATATAAGTATGTATAATTTTTTTCCCCTTCAAATTATCTCTAATAACTTCTTTTGCTTTGTACGTGACCTCATAGAGACAACCCATAATTGATATGTCTTCACTGTCACCCAATAGAAGCACCTTCATCAAAGGTATAATTATTCTCAACAACTTTATGCATGAAACCTAAAATTCACTTATGAGTATAATATCTATAATTTCTTTGAGTTTTCTTTTTTTGTACATAGGGATATTCATTCTACTCATCTAATGTTTTTTTTTATTGCAGTTGTATTCTTTACTAGACTTTGCACTGTAAAAAAAATCGTAGCAAATCTAGTAACTGCACTATGAAACAACTCAACACCATCATTGTACTGCACTACAAATTCTTTACTTTTTAGTTTAATTGTCACAAATATCATCAATAGTGTCAACTTATTGTGCTAACTTTGCAAAAAATGAAAAACCTGATAAAATCATGATAAATTCAATTCATCACTATTTTCTATATATCACTATTGAAATGTGATGTAACCCATTTTTTTATGTTTTATTTTTCTTTATATTTTTAAATATTTTCTTAATTCTTGTTTCTTTTTTATTTTTAAATTTACCAACATTTTCCTAATATTTTGCTGAAAATTTTATTTTTCCTGACAAGATTATGACTATGGCTGCAATTATACATCCTAGAGAAACTATGAAGTATGGTTTGTTTCTGGTATTGGTAGATAAGAGCATTTATATGCCTTTTTAACTGAACTATTTCATTGCTGAATTATGCTACTCTCCTGTAGGCCCTCTTGTTCTAATGATGCTGTGAATTCAAAAACATTGGAATTGCATTTCAGAAAATGCAAAGTAATTCTAGATTGGTATAAATATTCCTAAGATCCACGTCTTCTCAGATTGCATGTTGAGATGGAATCTGATGGTCGCCTTTAGACTAGCAGGGTTTTCAATATGTTTGTATAGTTTGTATGAGGCTTTAAGTGTTTGGATTTCTTATTTCAATGTGGGTGTGCATTGACATCTGATTTGCGGTTAGCCCTTAACTAGCTCCAGTGTGACTGGATTACGTGGCTGGCTTGGGTCCAAACCATAGGCGATTCGAGTCATCCATCAAATCCCATCTTTGTGTAAGTGCCCAAAGATGCTGCTGGCTCAAGCCCGAAGAAGGCTGGTACGGGTAAGCAGGCAAGCCCCTTTCTTATCTTTAGGGGTAAGATAGGGTGAAGCAGGTCGTCATGTGCTTATTGTAAAGTAATACCTACGACTATAAATGGTACTAATCTCACAAGCAACCTGAGGAAACTGACCTCTAACGCCTCTTTCTCTTCCTTCGGTAGGCTCTGCCTCGTAGCCGAACTCAGAAATGCCACTTTTTGATCAAACCTAGCTTTTCATGGCAGAAACAATGGATTCTCACTCGGGGCTCCACTTTCCATAATCCACAGGACCCTCTTTTTTCTCATCCACCTAATGCAACGATGGTGTAAAATAAACAGTATCACATGCATACTTGGTTTTTCTTTCTTCAGTGCCAGACAGTTTAGATGTGATTCAGGAGACACTGATTTTATTTTATTTTTCCTTATTTTTGGATGGCCAAACTGGGGAAGAGCCTGCAATTTTAGCCTGAAATCCCAGGTTAAAGATGGTATTACCGTCTGACTATTGAATTCAAGCCTAACTTGCTGGATACATGTCAAGTAGGTTTTTGTCTGTGCATTGTCTATGGCTTACAGATGTGTATGGTATGAAATATTTTAAGGGGAGGTTTGCTTAAAGGAGGACAGAAACACAGACATAAAAAAGCACTCAGTCAACACACTTGATGTTTTTCTTTTAATCACCTTTTGTTGGAAATCTTGATTACGTATTTGTGCTGAAGGCCTATGAAAAATTACTCTCCTAAGGCTGAGTCCCATCTTTTCATAGGCCTCCCCAACAATCTAGTCAAATGAATTCCCTCGACCAGTCAACATCTTGAAGATGATTTTTGAGGCACCATCTCAAAGAGAAATTATAATCTATAAATATCGTTGTCCATGCTCCAATCTCATTGGGGTTACAACTAGAAGGGATTTGTGCATTCCCTATGATGTGAGGATAGAGCTCCTTGAGTGGTTGAAGACTATGCCATGACACGGACATGGGTCCAGAACATTCTGTCATGGAGACAAAGATGTAGGTCCAGGACGCATGCATCGACAAAGTTGGTCTGACACAGGAATTTCCTAAAACTAGTACAAGAGGACACAGTTGTACACTGCATAGTCGCGCGTCTGCATAATTAAGTACATTCATAACTCCTAATCTAGAGCAGTAAAGCAATAATATCATCTCGAGTGTAATATTTGGACAACCATTCTAAGCCACCATTACTCATTGAACATTAAATAATAAATCCAAAGTTAAAAAGTTGAAATGCATGTAACAAATGACAAACTTTAAAAGGAAAAAACACAGATAGCTGCAAAAAAAGGATCAAGTTAGGGGCAAGATAATGACAGTGTAATGCAAAGTTTGGTTGTGTCCATGAAGTGCCATAGTGTATTCAGTATTGTGTTGATACAGACACACTAGGTGAGGTATCCATGTGACAAGTTGAAAAAAAAAGATGCATATGGGAGAATCAGCAAGGTCCGATGCCTGGTTTACATGTTTTTTCGTAATTCATCAGGCAATCGTAAGGAATGAACATCTGTTTGTCACTAAGCTTTCTTCATGTGTTTCTGTGGCATTCTCTGAACATTTAATCAGCCGGAGCCTTTGCCTGGTTGTTTGTTTTGCAAACTGAGTTTCTTCCATTCTTTTTACAAGTTTCACCTGTTGAATGTTATCCCTTGATTCTTGACTGTAACCCAGTGTTGTAAAAATTGGAAATGGTTTAGAAATCAGAGGGTTAATTTGTATCAGATCCAGAAAAACAGGCTTGGATCGTTTACACACGCACACACGTTATTTTTATTAGTAATTTCATTTTAACCATATGAAGTGATAACAAAAGTAAAAATTCTAAAATCAGCCAATAAGTGAAAACAATTCAGATATGCAGAAGGTATTTTTGGAAGCTTAGGCTAGTAGATTTCTAGTCTACACCAAGTTTCTAAAACGGTTATGCCTTCCCATGCTTTTCTCCCCTTTATTTAGGTTCGTTAAAAAAGTGAACTCAGGAAAACACCAAAACCAGTGAAAATGGTGGTTTTTACTGTTTTTTGCCGTTTTTATATCATAACCAGTTTACCTTAAATCGTGAAGCAGGTTGATTTCATTTGTTGACAAGATCTAGTAACATATTGAATTGGGTATAGTAAAAATTAAAGTGGCTTGGTGTGCCCTTATTGTTGTTTATTTGCTTTATGGCAGTCATGTCCCTGAGTCCCTTCTAGCTTTGAAACTTCTGCTCGGAATTATAGGTTGCACAATATGCATCAGAAGATGGTAAAGGCAAGATTGCCTCAGGTACAACTTTTCATATGCTGGCATGTTATATACATGTGCAACTATGCTTGTAATTACAATCAGAGCAATCCGATCTTGACATGTAACTCTGAACTATCATAACATGGTTCTTCAGGGCCTTGGAGGATCTTGATTCACTGCTGCTGCATGCGTCAAGGAAAGACCCTTCAGCTTCAGTGGAGTCCATGGAGTAAAAAATAAATGCTGTTGTACTAGCATTAGACAAGTCTCTCTCTCTCTCAATGGGCATGTCCTCCTCCAAGGTAAACCCGGGTTGGGTCACCAACACCCCCCAAAACCCTTATGAAGCCTGACAGTTAGGGTATGTTTGATGGCTTGTCCAGGGTTGGATGAAATGAACAAAAAGAATGGAACAGAATAACCACTATTCCAAGTCCAACGTTTGTTTGGATCGTACTCAAATGCTATGTTCCAAATGTCCGTTGTTTGATGATGATGTGCAGACAACTTGGACCCTCAAGGATAATGGGTCAAATTACTTTGTTTTGGATCGTATCCATCCACCATTTTACATGTTTTAACAAATTCATTATGGTTTTTTGCCCGGATATGGATCCAATTACAGAATTATATCTAAAATCATGATTTTTTGAAATGAATATGGATTTGGAATTGAATTTTTGCCCCGAATATAGACCTTGAATGGCATTTTTGCCATGAATATGAATTTTGCTCTAAATAAGGATATAAAATTAGATATTTGTCGAATATGGATCTCGAATTGGATTTTTGGCCCAAATATGATTTTTTGCCTCGAATATGGATCTCGAATTGGATATTTGCAAATATGCATTTTTGCCTCAAGTGTGGATCTCAAATTAGATTTTTGCCCCGAATGTGAATCTCAAATTGGATTTTTCTCCTGAATATGGATCTCTAATTGGATTTTGCCTCAAGTATGTAGATTTTTACCCAAGCCACATTCTAATAATAGTAATAATAACTATGTTTTTACCCAAGCCACATGCACGCATAGAATTTTGCCAAGATGCCTTTAGCATTAGAAAAGTCATTCTTTTCACTAAACAATTTAATTGATTAGAAAAATATAGGTACCCACCTAGTGGGAAAGAGAATCGAGAAAAGTGAACATAATCATCAAGTTTTTTATGATAGAAAGACATGTTTCATGTGAAGCCAAACACAAGCTTAGACTCAATTAAGAATACCTTTGTTCAAGAAACGTGTCTTGGAACCTGGTGTTTCATCTTGAATTTGAACTAGGGATGTCAAAGGCTTAGATTTACATATGATACCCAACACAATTTGAATCCCATTAGTTGGATTTGGTAAAACAAGCTGAATCTAATTAATAGTTAGATTTGGATTTGGTATGCAAATTTGCATCTAAATTCAAGCTCGAGTCTGAACCAGATCGACATATGATGTTGGGTATGATCCTTCTTCTGGCGAGGTACAGGTGTTTTTTTGGATACATGGTGTGTTTGGATCATCGCTTTATGTAACTTCTGATGCTTGTGGTTGCATTTGGATAAGAGAGAAGGTACAATGCTTTGTGTTATGGTTGTATCCAAGCATTGTGTGCATTTCTGAATGCTGACATTGCAGATCATCCAATACATATCAGTTGCAACCCTAGAGTCTGCAGTGGGAAAGCCAAAGGAATTCATAGTTCTAGGTGTTCACTCTGTGGGTCATTCAGAAAGTTGGTGTAGTACATATTTTATATATTCTGGAACATGTGAATGAATTCATATTATTGTGAATGAATTCAGCCTGGCATGGTATGAGCAGGTCGTTACATGACAAGCTGCAAGTGACTCGTCCTTTGCAAAAGTCAATAGTTTCATTCATGTTCATGAGGAAATTCCCAAGGGGAATCACTAGTCAGACTCCCATGAGCATACCTTTAATAGTCCATCTCTTCCATTACCATTTAAGACTTGTATCTTTCTCTTATTTCTTTCTTGCAGCAATGGCTTGACAACCTAACAAGTAATCATGGTTTGCCCATCATTGAATAGCATAGAAAATTTTGAAAGAAAAGGTTGCATCATAGCATCAACAAATATTAAAAACTCTATAGCATATCTTAAAGAAGTACCCTCAGAACCAGAACCACAAATTTTATGAGCTTCTTCCTCTTTTCGGTTCAGTCCCAGCCAAGGCATGAGAACCTTATAAGCTAGGAAATGACATAATCACTCTAAATTGCCAAATAATAAACTGAATTAACAAGCCACAGACAAGTTTTGAAAGACTAACAACTGAAATCAAAAATTTCCTGACTCAATCCAGGTTGTCAGTTGGCAAGTTCCAACTGGCACACCAATGTCCTATCTGACTCCAATTTACTCTAGCACCTTATCAACTTCAGTATAGGAAAACAAACATAGAAGGCCAAATGGGATCTCAAGACTTCAAGAGTTGTAGGTTTACTAGTTTCTCTAGGCTTTATCGTTCACTTACATGTCCCACTCCTCTTGATTGTGTTATAGTTGTCGCTTCAGATCACCTTATAGCACTGGTTCTTGTTGAGTTGAACGATGTGCACTGTCATTTCTCTCTGCTGGTTCTGTGTCAAATGTTCTATGGTTTTTCCATGGAAAATTCTACTAGTTCTGGAGCATGATTGTTGAACACAAGGCTTTTCTTGATATCGATTACTGGTAGTGAGTGAAACTATGTGTATTACTTTAGCTTTAAGTGGTTGGTTACAGAGAGAGAGAGAGAGAGAGAGAGAGAGAGTTGGTTTTGTTGTGTAACAAAAAGAGCTAAAGAAATTTATCAGAGCCAGTTGCTTTACATAACATACAGGGAGAGTCAAATTGCCAAATAGCTATGATACTAATCCAAATCTCATAATGAACCACCAACAATCTTCTCATTATCCAGTTAACACCTGTATAGTCTATAGATATTAAAAGAGTTCTATCTGCAATGAAGGGATCTCATACAAGACAATGTTTGCAGATACAATCCTAACCTTGTAATATTGACATTCCAAGTTGAGATGCCTTCAGAAGGTTCCCAAAAAAATTCAATTATTTTATGTAGACAATACTGACAGTGATGCTAGCAGGTGATGTCAGCAATAATTTACAGAACATATGAACTTGATGGTTGTAATTTGATCTATGCAGCCTCACAAACTAACTAGTCTATGATGGAAGCCAACTTATTATTGTCAAGTATTAGGAATAAGTCTTGCACATCAATATGAGCAAAAGAAAAAGGAATAAGCCCCTGCACAGGTTTATGTTAAGCAAAGTTCAATACATACGAAGCACCTATATACTTCTGTTTCATTATATTCATTTTAATTTATGAAGCATGGGTATCATTTTTGGCTCACCATTGTTCTTCATACAATACAAGTGGAGGGTTCTGCTAAAATATAAAGATGGTAATGCATAAATCTAGCCAAGTGGGTTGGAGCATCAATCAAAACAACACCATTGACCTGGCTCCCTGTAAGGAGCTCTAAGTCTCAACATATTATGTACTCCAACAAGTGACAGAAAAATGTAAAAATAACTAGACTATAATACACCATCGCCACTTGCAACAGGAAACTCTTTAGTTTCCAAGAAATGAACCACGAAACATTTTAACACATAAACTTTCACTGTTACCATCTTACAAGTGGAAAGTATGCTAAAGGAGAATACAATGCAAAACATTCTAAGCAAAAAAAATGTGCACCAAGATCAGAAGTTTCACTGCATCTCTACCATTTCAAAAAATTGAAAACAAAAGAAACCAAATCAAACCACAAGAGAAACATATAGCAGAACCCAATTCCTCCTATCAGTTCTCCAAACAACCCACATCCAAAATTCACAATAAAAAACAAAGAAAACCCACAAAAAACATTTGTGGGTATCAAGAAAAACCCAAATTTATGCTCAGAAAAAACATATTTCCTAAGATTCAGATCATGGATACCTCAGAAAATCATGAATCGTATCAAACTAACCAGAAACATGAGATGGGTCTTTGAATTTCCCTCCGGATCCCTCGGCACTGACGTCTTTCACCAGATATACATAAGCAAAGCCATTTTCTCTGAGTTGCCTGACAATTCTGAACATGTTCTCATTGATCCAAACGTCCCCACCTCCATTAACGACGTCATAGAGATCATTCAATCCGGAAAACGAGCAACCCATCTTCTCCCTAGAGAGTCCAAGAACCTAAATCATCTCAAACCAATCCAAGATCTAGCTTTGCGATCAATGTAGACCTACCCAATCTCGATGAACGTTCCCCTCGGATCATGAACTCATTTTGGGAGCTCGGTGGGGTGCCTTTGTGAAAGCAAGCACACGGGAGAGAAGAGGAAGGCAGAGGAGAACGCCGACCTCCCGTGAAGCTAGGCAATGGACGATTCGACAGGGTCGCCAGCTGCTCAGAGAGGAAACAGGGACAGTGGCGCCGATGGGTCTGCTCACCGAAGAGAGAATGGGGAAGCAGACTGACGAGAGAGACAGACGCATCGACGGGTGCAGCGCGTCCGTCGATGCATTTTTTTTCGGTTCCCTCCTTTCTTGTTCATTTTGTAACGGGGGGGGGGAGGGAGAGGTGGATACAAGATTACACAGTATAATGGAAGCGGCGGACCCGCAGAACGCCGAACATGCCCTTAAGGGCACGTTTGATGGAGCATCCCGCGCATCATACGAGACAAAAATCACAAAAAAGATACTATTTTTAACAAACATTGGATGCGGCGAACATGCGGAACGCCGTCCGCCGCATCCTTTAAACATCGTTATTTTCGTTCCACCCCCTCCCCTGTTACGAAAAGATCAGGACGAGGGGAACGAAGTTTAAAAAAAGTTTTGCCTCGATGGGCGTGCCCCTCTCTTGCTCGACTCCCTCACTCTCTCTTCTGTGCAGTGAAGAGGAGCCCCTCTCTTGCCCTGTGTAGCGATGGCACACCCCTCTCTTGCTCGACTCTCTTCTTCATAGAAATTGGGATTTTGCTCTTTAACTTTTGACCTAATCTTTAATTCGAAACTTGAATCGAAGGGGAGTTTGAAACAGAAGATCTTCGAGAAGGACCGACTGATTTACGAGCTTCAGGACAAAGACTTGGAAATAGATGTTGGTCTTCGTGTCACTCTCGATGAAAATGTATGTGTTGTTAGACCTTCCATTCTTTGCTTCTGAAACTGATTGATTTTTGGGGGTTTCATTTGTGGATTTCAATCTCTTAAATCATTTTTTATTAGAGCAATCTATTGCCTTCGTTCATAGTAGTTGTGTATCTTCAGAATTATTTTTTTGTGAACACCATTAACATTATCATTGTCACCACCACTCTTGTTTGTTGTATTGACGATTAACAAGAGATCTTTAGGCATGCTGATAAAGCTTTCCAATAAAAAAGATGGGTTAATGATTGCCACAAAAAGTTGAACAGAGATGTTACTTCATTCAACTATAACCTTCTCTATTTTCTAATGATGTTAGAAACTAACCTTCACTTCGTGCAGAATTCCGTTGATGTTCATCAGAATTCTATTTTTCTCATCAGTTGCAATCAATACTTGATTGTCCAAAATGAAGTAATTTGACCCATTATTCTTGATTATTCAAGTTGTTCGCACATTGTCAAAACAACGGACAATTGAAACATAGCATTTGAGTATGGTTCAAACAAACATTGAACTTAAAACAGTTGTTATAGAACGAACAGAACCAATGCTCTGTTTCATTCTTTTTGTTCATTTGGTTGAACCCTGGACAAGCCATCAAACACACCCTAAAGGCACTGGCATACCTGGTGGGAGTAGAACCTGAGACGAAGAGTTCAGCACCTTCTCCCCAGGCCCGCTGCCACTCGGGCAACCTGGGCGGGCATGTGAGTGTGGGTGTATCGTATCCTATCTAATTATTCCATTGTCTCAAGTGTTTCTAGTTAATAAAGTATTGATTTTTCTGAAAATGCGGCCTACTGCAAACTGTGGCATCTGAGGTGCTTGTAAAAGCTAAGTCATAGCTGATGCATATAGGGCGCCGGGCATGCCGCTTTCAGACGAGGAAGAGGGTGGCAGCTCTGAAAAGTTGGATCCAGGCATCGAGCAGTTGGAGGATCTCCTCTAGAAAGTGCATCCTGTGGGGTAACTCCTTTCCTCTTTTCTATCATTTTGTATTTCTACTTTTTGTGGGTAACAGTAACACATTGACATTGTAAGCATACAGAAATCCAAAAGATTGGATTCTTTTGTAGCGTCTGTCTCGTGGGCACGGCGTTACAGGACAACAAAATCAAACTGGGTGGGAGCCCATCCCCATGGACTTATGCAACACGTACGTGTCTTGGCTCTATCAAGCCAGCTTGGAGAGCTCCTACCAGACCCACTCTGGTCACCACCAAGGGACCCGCTTGGGCTGGCGTACAATGATTGCCCCTTCAATCATGTTCTGCTCCTTGGTTGAGTCAACAAATGGAAAAATTGGAAAAGGGAGGAAGATGATGTGGGTCCCAGCCCCCGCGAGGCTGTGTTTATTGGCTTGCCAAATGGTTAGGTCAGACTTTTAATGTTTGTTGCCCTGCAGATAACAGGCCGAAACGAGGGACCCACCGTGATGCACCGTGTGGGTCCAGCACCAGACTGAGGCAGATGAAGTTAAAAGACGCATCAACAGCCAATCACGCGTTTGTTTCACTCTTGGCCCCTAGTCTGTCCACGCCTACCATGAGAGAAAGAGAGAGAGAGAGAGAGAGAGAGAGAGAGAGTGTGTATTGTGACCAGATCCACTCTTTGATGAGAGAGAGAGAGAGAGAGAGCGCCCTGGACGGCGCCCGAAAAAAAGTACTTTTTTTTAAGGGTGCTGGACAGGGCAGGGCAGCCCGTGCTGTCCTGTACGCGGATTGTACAGGACAGAACCCACTGTCCTATCCACTCGAGGTAAATTGTGTCCGCCCATTCATCGGACAATACATTGTGACATCCTTCAACTTGGATGCTTTTTGACCGTTCATCTACCCAGGTGTACCGATCCTGGGTTTTAGTGCTAAAAAATCCATTGTTGTACGGACGATCTTATCGGGCATGTCTAAGATTGGGTGGTTGGCCTGGGGGCAGGGGTGTTTCGGTACTTTTGCTTGATTCAACACCGGCAGCGGTAGGATGATGAAGGACCCTATGGTGGTGCCCATGGTATTTGTTACCTTTTTTTTAGGGAATGTATTTGTTAAAAAACCACCAAGTGGGTGAAATACCCTTAGTTTTGGAAAGCGTGCCATTTAATAAAAAACTATTTAGTTTGCAATTAAATTTATCACGCACACCATTTAAAAAACAAGAAATGTTCTTTTGTCTCTTTCCAGACTCCGACGAACTTAACAAGAAAATTTGTTTGTTGGTTCTTAAATAAAAACAGTAGGATGAAAGAGTTATTGCATATAACCGTTCATACATAATTGCATGCTTATTTATGCTTCTAAAATTTATGGCTCATGTTCTATTAACATTTTTCTAATCAAGCAGCAGAATTTCTTAAATGCACAAGTATATTATTTAAGAGCAATTTCCATTAGGGCTGGAGAGAGATAGAGAGGCACAAATATATGATTTATCATTGTTGTATACTAATATAGCAATAATTCGATGCAAAACTACTATAATGAGAGTTGCAATTACAATTACAATTGCATTGTAATATAATAAATCATTAGTCCACTACATTGGTTAAAATTATACATTTGTATTAGTTATAAAAAGTTGTGATAAAAGTAGGTTTTTTCGAGTTATAACTAATGCATTTAGAATAAGTTTCAAGTGTATAAGTTCCGTTAGTATTTAGTTCTTATATATATATATATATATATATATATATATATATATATATATATATATATATATATATATATATATATATATATATATATATATATATATGTGTGTGTGTGTGTGCAAAAAAAAATATATGCTATTAATGAAGGTAAGAAACTAATGAGTTTAAAATCATAGGTGCAAGTTGTATTGATTCAATATAACCACATGGGTTTGTTTGCTATGGATGTTTTTATATAAAAACATGATTTTTGAAATAAAATTTTGGCACATAACTCTTTTAAAAACCTAATTAATTATTATAATCACATGATTCAGAACAAGGTTCTTACTAAACAAATCACATTTGATCTAAAGAAAGTTTAATTTTTTTGAAGAAAAGAGTGATTTCTACTCATTAGATAGTAGCCAATATTTACCCCTCTTTCTCTCTCTCTCTCTCTCTCTATATATATATATATATATAGAGAGAGAGAGAGAGAGAGAATATAATATATATATATATATATATAGAGAGAGAGAGAGAGATGCTTAGAGTACCTAATCTCACATACTAGAAATCATGGTTGTAGGTTGTATCTTCTCAATTAAACCTTATGAATGTACTTAACTTACTTTATTTGATAAGAATCATGCTTTTTGATCAAGTTTTTTGGACATAAAAATAAAAAAATTTAAGTCATAAAATTTTGATACATTGTAAGCCGTTGATTTTTAAAGGTCTTAAAAAACATACAATGTATGCTATAATCACACGATCCAAAACTTGTTTTCTATTAAATAATGTTTACAAATCATATTATAAGGTTTGATCAACAAAATAATTTAAGAAATTTGAAAATCTAAAGCTTCTATTAGATGGGAGTAGGCACTCTGGGAGCACCTTATATATATATATATATATATATATATATATATATATATATATATATATATATATATATATATATATATATATATATATATATGAGAAATTGGTAGTTGCCTAATCGTTACCTACTTGACAAACACACTTGTCTTGGCTGTTGGATCTCTTTTAGATCAAACGGCCAAGATGCCACATATATAAAGTTATAAACCCTCCCTCTCCCTTCCCGTCACACCCTCTCTATCCCTTCACTCTTTGCGCTCTCTCTCCCTCTCGTTCCCTACCCGTGTCAGACTTTGTCGAAGGCCCAAGCTTGAGATAAGCATGCTAGATGCCGTTGAAGGCCTAAGCCTGAGATAAGCACGCTGGAGACCCAAGCCTGAGATACACACATCTTTTCTCCTTTCCCATCCCCTAAGACTAGAACCATCATATGTGCCGAGCACCGCCGAAGGTCGAACCCTCACAAGTGTGCCTCTCTATCTATCTATCTCCCCCTCACTCCCCTGCCCTCTCTTTCCCTCTCTACACCCCTCTTGTCTGCCTCTCTCAAAACCCCTCCCTCCCTCTCGAGCACTCCTATGGTCCTCCTCTCTCTCGAGCACCCCTCTTGTCTTCCTTTCTTTGCACCCTCTCTCTCGAGCCCTCTTTTCCTCTCTAAGTAGTTCACAACTTGTACACATCTTTTGTTTTCAAAACATAAACATGGGTTATAAAGCAATATTTTTGTCACATCCTAGAAAAATTGAGCCATTTTTTTAAATAGAGCACACATCGGAAGTAAATCATTTTCAGTTTTTTTTTATGAAAGCCATACTTAAGATCACAAGCACAATATTGAACACAACATTTATTCACATGTTCAATTTATAAAAATCAATGGGTGAACTTCAGTTAATCCTTTACAAAATGTATAATTTAAACTAATCTTAGTGATAGCCCCAAAACACAGAGCCCCAAGGAAGTAAAATGGTCCACGATCCAGCTCCAGATCCACGATCTAGCCCCAAGGAAGTAAAATGTATAATTTAAAATAAGGGGTTGAAGAAGAGTGCATGAGAAGGGGTCGGGGGCATGTTAGGGGAAGAAAAAAAAGGGGAGGGGGGAAATTGTGGAATTTTGGGAGAGATAAAATCAAGTGGGTATTGGATCTGGGCCCACCCTACCCTGGTTTGGATCCAGGATCAAAGTAGGATCCAACTAGATCCTAACCAGGGAGGGCATGAAACCCTAGTTGGTCCACTTAGTTGGCCAACTAGGTTCAAACCTAGTTGTTCTAACTAAATTGGAACCAACTCCCACAAGGGCCCGACACCTAGTTGAGTCCAATTGACCCAGGGGTTGGCTGGATTGGGTGGTAGCCCAGGCCTTGCAAAGGCATTTTTTCCCTTGCATTTCAAACAAATGCCAAATGGGTCCTATGAACCCATTTTTAACTTCTCCTAGTAGAAAAAATAACAACCATGCCATCCAATCAACCAGAGAATTGACAAATATCCCTTTGCGTAGTTGACCATGATGGGTTACCAAAATACCCTTGAAATACCCATAATGCCTCTGAAACTTGTCGAGCTTGTTCCGAGCTCATTTTAGCTCTGTTTTCAATTAAATAAAGACCATTCTTTTTAAAAAATGCATAAAAATGCAACCATACACACAAAGCCATGAAAAATGTCTCAAAATTTATATTATTCAAATAATAAAAAAATAGAAAAAATACTGATTTACAATCTACCCTATTAAAAAAATGTCTTCAAAATTTAATCAAACAACCAGCGGTATTGTCTATGCATATCGACTTTTGGTTTTCAGGTGCATTCTTCCCTATGGTGCTGCCATTTCACTTTGATAAGCAGAACAATATTGATCTTTAAGATTTTATCTCGACAGTCAACAATCTCAATAGAGCGCTCTTCCATTGTCAAGTGCTTTCACACCTCAATATCCTCAAACTGAATCTCGTGGGATCACTAACATATTTTCTTAACATCGAGATGTGAAATACATTTTAAACTGGCAAAAAATATGGTGGTAATGCTACATGATAAGCTGAAGTGTCAATCCTCTCCAAAACTTGGAAAGGTCCAATGTACCTAGAGCTCAACTTGCCCTTCCTCCTGAAGTGAAAAACACTATAAATAGGAGAGATTCTCTTGAAGACGCTATCTCCCACCTCAAAAACCAAATCTTTATAACTTTTTTAGCATAACTCTTCTGTCTGCTTTGAGCTGTCAACAACTTTTGACGAATCATCTGCACCTAATCCGAGTAACGTTGAATAATCTCTAGCAACTCCAAGACTCACTCACCAACTTCGCTCGAATAGTTCAAGGATCTACAAGGCCTCCTGTATAAAGTCTCATACGAAACCATCTGAATATTCACATGGTAATTGTTATTATATGCAAACTCTATCAACTTAACATGCTTATTCCACTCTCCTGCCCATTACAGAACACAAGCACAAAGTATATCCTCTAAGGTTTGAATAGTCCTCTCTGATTGACCATATGTTTGAGGATGAAAAGTTGTATTGAACTTCAACTTTGTACCAAGTACACTCTGCAATGCCTTCTAAAATTGTGAAGTAAAGCGAGGATCACGATCCAACACTATAGACCACAAAATGCCATGGAGATGAACTATCTAATCAATATACAAATCTGCCCAACTCTCCAAAGATTTGTTCTTATCGATCAACAAGAAATGAGTTGAGTTTGTCAGTCTGTCTATAATCCGCCCATATTGAGTCATTATTCCTGTGGGCTCGACAGACCAACGATAAAATCCATGGTGATGTCATCTAACTTTCACTCTGAATTCTCTAATGGCTGTAAAAAACCTTCAAGTCTTTGATGATCTATCTTCACTTGTTGGCAGGTGAGACATCTTGCTATAAAGTCAACTACATATTTCCTCATATCGTTTCACCAAAAAGTCCTCTAAAGATTCTTAAACATCTTAGTACTCCCAAGATAAATAGAATACTTCGATCTGTGAGCCTCTGCCAAAATTTTTTCTCAAGGTGGGATCATCGAGAACCCATAATCTCTATATAAAATAAAGCACACCATCACTACTACACAAATAACGAGAATCAACTTTGTTGGCCTCTGTTGTGAACTTTTCATAATCCAGACCCACTTCCTGGGCAAGAGCGATCCTGTCCAAAATATTTGGCCTAACGATTAGATTTAAACATAAAATTTGGCATGAAGTGAAATCAAAGCCTTCTACTTAATGTATCTGTGATCAGATTGATCTTTTCTTGATGGTACAATATAGAGAAATCGTAATCCATTAGGAACTCTAGCCATCTCTTCTGCCTCAAATTCAGCTCTTATGGTTAGAAAAAACTTTAAAAGTCTTATTGTACTAATAATGCCTCCACAACTTCAATGCGAAAACAAGTGCAACTAACTCTAAGTTATGCATCGGGTAATTACGCTCATTGGTCATCAACTGTCTCAAGGCGTAAGCGATCTCCCTTTCATACTGCATCAACATGCAACCCAAGCCAATACCCAAAGCATCGCTATAGACAACAAAGCCTCCTGAACTACTAAGTAAGGCTAGTACTGGACCTAAAGTTAGCTTCCCCTTGTGGATCCAGAAACTCTCATCACACTGCAGAGTCTACCCATACTTGGCGCCCTTCCTCAACAGCTTCATCATAGAGGCTGTTATTCTAACTTCTGTGACGCTCTTTAGTGGTTCCCAAGTCATCATTGCTTTCATCTTTGTTGAATCCATATCACTGCTTTCACCTTTGTTGAATCCATCTCGATACTATTACTAGAAATAACATTGCCCAAAAACATCACTCGATCGAGCCAAAACGCTCACTTTGAGAACTTAGCAAATGTTCTTGCAACATCTTCAATATGATATGAAGATGAACTAGGTGTTGCTCCACTTCATCAGAATACATCAAAATATCATTAATAAATACTAACAAAAAATACAATTCATCAAATCCATAAAAATTATCGGGGCATTCGTCAACCTGAATGGCCTTACTAAGAACTCGTGATGTCCATCTCGAGTACGAAATATTGTCTTTGACATATCCTCCGCCCTAATCTTCAACTAATGATATTCAGTCCTCAAGTTTGTCTTCGAGAACACTTTAGTAGTCTTGAGTTGGTCGAACAAATCCTCGATCATCAGCAATGAGTACTTGTTCTTAATCATCACTTGATTGATCATCTTATAATCGATGCACAATTGCAAAGATCAATCATTTTTTTTTATGAATAAAACAAGAGAACCCCACGGTGAAACACTCGACCAAATAAAAATCTTGCTCTGATAACTCTTCTAACTGCTTCTTCAGCTCTACAATATTATGATATGGTGATTTGGATATAGGCGATGTACCAGGCACCAAATTGATAAAAAAAAAAACTTCACATCTTTTGGTGGTAGTAAACTGAGCAAATCTTTAAAAAACATGTTTGTGAAACTTGCGAACAACCTCCACATCGCAGATTGATGCTTCCTCATAGTTCAAGGTAACCACGCTAACGAGGAACATCTGACATTCAAAATGCACGAACCTCAAAACTTTCAATAAAGAGATCACTCTCCCATTACTAGAAGGTCAGATAATACAAAACTCCACTATGGGCTGACCAAGTCTCTCCAACAGGCCTCTGTGCCCACGACACTCCAACAAGCGAAGTGATCGCAAAACCAATCCATCTCGAGAATGACATCAAAGCTTGTCATTTTGAGAAGGATAAAGTTTGCCAAAAACACTTGACCTTCTATCAAAACTGCAACTCTCCAAAGATGCAACACAGTACATTTTTGCTCCTAAAGGTATGGTTATCACCACACAACTATCCATCTCGATTATTGGAGTGTCCAACAATTGAGCGAATGCCTTCGACACAAAAGAATGTGTCGCAACAGAATCGAATAACACACAAGCAGAAAAGTTGATGATGTCTAAGGTACCTTCAATAACCTGATGACTCGAGCATGCCTCATCTGTTGTAGCTACGTACATACAACACGCAGTTCTCTTCTGTTGTTGGGCTGACTGGGACTGTTGTTGAAGCTGAATCTATTGCGACATCAACCACTAATGCAAAGGCTGAGGAGTAGCCAACCTCTACAGACAAAACTTGATATAGTGTCCCTTTTGGCCTAATGCAAGCATGTGCCTGTCTCTCTGGGACACGGTTATCCCGCATGGTCCCACTGGCATCTCTAGCACCTACCAGCAGACTATCTCTGCACCCTGAACCTCTGTTGCTTTTGGTATGGGCTGACCTCTGGTTTTTCTTCTGATGGTTCAATCCCGAAGATGATAATGATGATTCAACCTTACTCTGACTCTTTTTAGAAGACCTCCAGTCCTTGTCAATGATGTTGGCGGCCTCGATCGCCTCCAACAGAGTCAAAGGTCGTCCCACGAGGACCTTGCTGCGAAGCCTGTCACAAAGTCTCTGAGCGAACTTCAGTGCTTGAGCCTGCTCTGTCAAGAAGATTTTGGGGCAATACCGCTCGAGAGGTCAAAACTAGCTCATATATTCCAATAGGGTAGAGCTACTTTGTTTCAGCTCCAAAAACTCTAAGTACTTCTTATCCCTATCAAAGTCAAAAAAGTAGGTCTCCAAGAAGGTAGATCTAAACTCCTCCTAGAGTATGGTGGTGACTCCACTAAAATGGATCTCCTTGGTGGTTTTCCACAACCTTGTTGCATCATCGACCAATCTATATGACCCGAAAAAGGTCTTCTTGTCGTCAGAAACACTCAAGATCTCGAACATGCCTTTGATCTCTTGGATCCAAAATTTGGCCTGCTTTGGGTTCGATTTTCCTGTAAACAAAGGAGGATCCAAGTCCATAAATTGCTTATATGTAACACCCTATACCGTCTGGGGTTGCGCCTAAGTTTGGGTATGAGCTGTCTAGTGAGGGTCACGAAGGCTTCCAAGATGAAGTTCCTCTAATTCATCCAGTCTCCAGGATAACACGATATCTAGAAAAATAAATAAGTACAATCTAATCACCATAAGAGCCATAGGCCATACTATAAATGTACCAAGCAAACACCAATCATTGCAATATCCAAAACAAGTAGCTACAAAAGCATTGCTAAACCAAACCACTACCCACACTAACAGGGTCAGGCAGTCGGCAGGATGCAAATATTGAGCTTTTGGATGAGATCTTGGATCATTCTAAGAACTCTGCTCTGATACCAAGTCTGTCATACCCCAAAAGATTGAGCCAGATTTTTTGTAAATTGAGCACATAACGATACTAAACCATTATCAATTTTTTTTATGAAATCCATACAACAATATCGAACACAACATTTCAAAACAAATATTTCTATTGATTCACATATTCAATTTACAAAAAATAATGGGTGAACTTCAGTTAATCCTTTACAAAATGTACAATTTTAAATAATCTCAGAAATAGCCCCAAAACACATAGAGCACCAAGGAAATAAAAGGGTCCATCATACAACTCTAGATATGGGTAGCTGAAAAAAAGGGGAAGAAAGCAGAAGTGAGACAAACAACAAGTCTCACAGGGTAATTTGACCACCCACCTCGCGATAGCGAACATGGATAGGTCAACGAGCTAAACTGGACTCCAACCAAGTCCAAGGCTCAACACGAGGCCAACTCCCGACTCTCTATAGGATTTGACTCGACACAACCTCTAACTCAAGAGGAAACTCTATGAACCATGCACAACCTAGATGCATGCACATATATATATATATATACATATATATTTCTCCATTTAGGTTATTCTTTTGCTTTCTACAAGATGCACACACACAATTATTTAAGTTTCGATAAAATTATTATTTTCATGAGGGCACCAAACCTTGGGCCGTTATAGGCTCACTGGTCTACATCAAGGTGTATTTTCAACAAGGGTATTTTATATCTTTTATTAGTCCTATGAGAACTCGATTACACTGGCACCAAGGTTCAGAACCCTTCGTCAAGGAATTTCTTTCTCAAACAATTTGTAGTGCACTACTACTAGCGTACATAGTTGAATCTTCAACACAAAGAAATTTTTGTCCCCTAAGTCACTATGGTTGGGGACTGGACAACTCTAGTGACCAAGACGGGGCTCACAACAACACCATGCCACCGTCAGCTGAAAAAAGTCTATTGTCAACTTAGTAAAATCCCATGAGGTTGGTACAAACTCGCTCATAAAGCAAGCACAAAGTTACTCATGGTGACATGTTACCCTATTTCTCAGGGTGTAACCAAACATCTTTGTCTAACTCATTTTATAATTAATTAAAGTTCATTTTTAACTTGGTTTACTACGTACCCTCTAAACACACAAGGCCTTGCCCAGCAAGTTACACTAAAAATTCTCTAACTTATGATATATATATATATATATATATATATATATATATATATATATATATATATATATATATATATATATATATATATATATTCTAAACTAGTGCAATCACTTCGTTGTACCCTTTGGATCACCTACATGCCCCAAAACCTCATGTTCAACAAGACCTTACTGCATCCTACAATAGGCTCTAACTTGGAAAAATCATTTCTCAAGGTCTATATTATGAAAAAACTTGAGAACTTCGTAAACCTCAAGTTTACGCATCCCAATACAATATATGTGACCTACTAAAGCCTACGTATACGAAGATCCACCAAATTCTTATGAGCAACCAATATCACTATTTTTTCTAAACTAAGTCCAATTCATTCATTTTTTTAAATGGAATACGTAGGGCATCTTACATAACCACATCAGGAAATTATTTGCTACTAAACTACGTAGAGCAACTTACATAACCACCATAGAAAATTATTTTCTAATAACTACGTAGGGCAGCATAGTGAAATCTAAGGATAGAAAACTTTTCAAATACGTATAGGGCAGCAAATGACATATCATGACAGAAATTTTTTATCAACTATGTATGGGGCGACAAACATGTATATCATGACAAAATTTTTGTCATCTACGTATAGGACAACAAACATGTATATCATGATAGAAAATTTTTGTCAATTACGTATAGGGTAGCAAACAATATATCATGACAGAAAAAATTGTCATCTATGTAGAGGGTAGCAAACATGTATATTATGACAAAAATCTTTTGTCAACTATGTATAGGGCAGCAAACATGTATATTATGACAAAAATCTTTTGTCAACTATGTATAGGGCAGCAAACATGATAAGCAAATTTTTCTCAAAAGTGTAGAGGACTGCATATGTATACATAACGATCAATTTTTTTCCGATTCAAACAGGGCAGCATAGATACACATGATAAGCAAAAATTTTTAGAAATTGTACAAGGCTGCATACATATACATAACAACAAAATTTTCTTTTTCAAATCAAACAGGGCAGCATAGGTACACATGATAAACAATTTTTTCTCGAAATTGTACATGGCTGCATATGTATATATAGATTAGGGTTTTAAACATGGACAACGGGTCGGGTCGGGTTTTATATATAGATCTATATTAGGGTTTTACATTTTGCAGGGTTTTAGGCATGTGTACATGCATCAACACGATGTATAGTCTTGGTAAAGTATAAATCCAATTAACAGTTGCAAAACGTTATGAGTAAATCGCTATATTACATATTGATATCGTTCACATAGATAAACAAGGACATGTCTTTGTTTAGTGTTTAGTGTTTAGGGTTTAGGGCTTACTGTTTAAGGTTTAGGGTTTAAGAAGCTACCAAGACAATGCTATATCTTTGTTTGTCTTTGTTAACGATAGTAATATTTAATGCCGCGATTGACGAGCTTTGTATTTTAGGTTTATGGATTTTTGGTGGAGGACATTGGATTTAGGGTTTAGGGTCATGATCTTTGTCTATGTGAACGATATAGCCTATCACAATTTATAATTTCATGCTGATTTAAGTCATAGTTAAAAATCGATTTCGCTGCTACGATTTGTCTGATCATGATTTGTGTTGATGAGCTTTGTCTAGTTAACGATTTTCCTATCGTGATTTACACAATCACATATAAAAGATGCAAAAGATGATGAAAAACAAATTCAAACGAGACTTGCTATCGTGATTTGACTGATTTGCCCTATCGCTTTGATTATTTTTTTATAAGAAAGATGAAATGACATTTATTAACTTCATTACTGCACAATGCAATTTATTGGCTCTCATTTTTTGGTAACTGGCGTTATTTGTTTGAATATTGGTAGTCTGTGAAATGACGTTTCCTTCATATATGAATGACACGTCGCACAAGTACTGGATGGTGTGATTATCCTTTGCTTCATGAATAAGGAACAAACAAACCGATGGTTCCTTTATAAACCTCATGTTCGTGAATCAAACATATAACCTGCTTCATCGCAAATGGGGTATTGATATTGATGAAGGATATGAGGAAAGAGACGACGACAACTACATGACCAGCGATGGCAATTCAGGCATATATTGTCTAAACATCGTGTCCATTTTCTTTAAAATTCATCTCTTTTATGCCATTTATGTGATTTGTGTTGTGTACTGTATAATGGAATTTCAATATCGTTTATTAAATATTCTGCTAATGTCAGTGGAACATTCACTAAAAAAGTTCGGCGAAAACTCAGCAAATCACTCCAAGACAACATCAATCGGCTGCAAGATAAATTCACAGAAAGAAACACTCAGTAATTTTGTTTGTATAAAACCACTATCAGTTATCTATTTATGTATGTCATGGGTATGTATGTTAACAAGTTCATATTTGTTGCAAACAGACTATATCCGATTTCGTCAAGTATATTAAAAGCAATGCAACAAGCAAAACTAAAAGCATCGTCAACCCTTATTTCATGGTATATCGATTCTCTTTTATGTTTATTTTGGTTTTTGATTTACTCTTGTTGCTTCATGTTTTAACATTGCTATTATCACTGTTTCGGTCAACAGAGTATCATACATCGATTGCCATACTCCATTAGATTTCAAGATGGACTACCATACTGGGTTAACGATGATCATTACAGAGACTTTTGGTCAAGTGAAAAAGTAAGTGAACAAACCTCTTGTGCAAGGTTACGACATAACAGTCCTAACACCATTCGTACGATCGATTTGCAGATATTGATTCCTATACTTTGGCAATATGAAAAACATTGGGTCTTATACGTGATGAATTTACATGAAAAACAACTATGGTGTTATAATTCGTTGGACTTACACAGTGGTTTACAGTTTGACATTTCACATTTCGTAAGATTCCATCTATAAAGATATTGTATCATGTACTGCAATCAAGAATTTACTTTCTTCTACATTAATCACATGTCGGTTTCGTCAAAGATATTTTGAGAGTCGACGTTAGCGAGTGGATCTTTCGCTTTGCACATGATGCTTCTTTACAAAATAATGGTGTCGATTGTGGCGTATTTATAATGAAGTATATTGAAGCGATATACAATGGTCGAGAACCTTATTTCTACGTTGTATGCTCTTTATTACCCTCTGTTATTGGGAACTCAATGTATATATTGGTGTCACATTACATTTTTGTTGCAGGTTGATATGCCTGGATTCTGCACAGAACTATGCAAAAAATTGACGACGTTTCTAATTGCGGAAGAGAAAATAACTCAGCCGACAAGAATACCTAAAAGGCAACGAATGATGGGACCCCCTACGAAGGAGTAATTTGATGTGCATCGACTTCTAGTAGATTTTATAGATTGTACAACCAAATTTTGTATAAACAATTCTTGTAGACTATGTATATAAATTATGTAAATATCACTAGGTTCAAATAAATAAAATTTCAATTTCACTAAATACGCCAATAAATTGGATTGTTATATAGTAAAAGAAAATCATTGTTATGTTCACCCTTCGTAAATGAAAACCGTTCAAGTGATAAGCGTTGTGTAAAATGGAAATGAGTTGTTTTCTTGAACATGACTTTATATAAGTGTACAAACATTATTTGCAAAAATATTAATAAACAGTGAAAACGATTTGCACAAGCAATGGCTGCACATTTACCATGATTTCTACTCATGAACAGAGCGATTGCCATCCAGTTGTGACCGACATAGACGTCAATCCGTAAATTGTTATACCATCGCGATTTATAAAATGATGTCTATCTTTTAGACAATGAGCTTTGTCTAAGTGAACGATACGTACCATCATGATTTACACAATGACCTATGAAGGCTATATGGTCTAGCAATTTGCTATTACGGGCAATGTCTATGTCATCGATTTTTTCTAATCGCTTTTACAGGCAATTGGGAAGGATGGTTTAAGGATTTTGGGTTTTGCTTCAACGATAAAAAATGAGTTAGATTCTTAAATACAAATGATTTCGTTCAGAAATAAAAACAAAGACATATCGTTGTCGCTGTAACTTCATAACTACAAATCCACATGATTTACCTGAATTACATGATTTATAACCACATTCGTATATAAAAAATATTAGTAGTTGGTTACAATGTCTATAAACAGCTGAGGATACATCCTCTCTAAGTAAACGAGCTCAGTAGTAATGACATCCCAATGTACCTTATTTTTCAGTAAATGAGCTCTGCTGTTTTGTTAAACTCTTAACAAATCCGATAATGTAGAAATTGGGTCATGCAAAGAGGCATGACAACTAACTTGATGGTAATAATTAAAAATAGTCCACACGCGATTCTTGTGTTCCATAGCTCGCTTTCGAATTGATCTGAGCCTGTTATGAAACAGAAAATATAAGATATTGTATTAAGTTTCACAAGAAATGCAAACATCCTCCCAACATTGATTACATACCAAAAGACTTGTAAAACTGAAGCTATCGCTCTAAGAAATCTGGTCGGGAGGATCGATTACAATGTTTAAAATTACATCTGTAGGGTATTGTTGCATGTTGAAAATTACACAAGTTAGATATTGATAAGCTTCACGTAATGCAATTTACATGGGAAGCAATATAATGTCTTACATACCTGTTCATGCAAATGACTTTGTTGCTTTTGATTAGAGGTTGGTTGTTTCTTAGATCTTTTCTTGCCAACCAATTTTATTACACCCTTTGCCCTCCAACGACTGCGATCAGAGGCGGGTTTTCTTTTGATACCCTTCGTTTGGTGAATATTTTCATCATAATCAACAACGTTCACTCCTAACTTGTTGAAGATGATGCTTATGCTTCAGCGTAACTTCTCAGAAGTGTCAAGGGAAGCATGATTTTCACTTATGTTGTTCGATCACATTATCTTGGACTGGTATTCATGAGCTACAATGGACTTATGGTAAATTAACTGCATGTTTTCAAGTAACTCTCTTGACGCTTTTCTCATGCATACATGGGCTTCTTCACTTTTCGATGCCAAATCTGCAACATGCATAAATGACCTACACAGTTGTTGGTAACAGGAGGCTATGTGGCACTTCTCATAAACACCAGATTGACTGACATTATCCATATCCAGCAGTTCAATCTTTGCTTATCTCCTCCATCTTTGCATTAAATATGGCTCAAGTATTTCTTATATCTTCTCTTGATTAAGTGCCTTTAATGCATGACGATATAAAATACCTTTAAATTTATACATTTTGCACGTATATTTAACTTTTTCATTATTAACATTATATGTGACATGTGCTTCTTGCCTTTTCTGATGCTCTTCGCCCTCCCATAAAATATGGTATTTGTGCATATTTTCAGTTTGCACGAGTCCTTCTATGTTGCAATTCATGACATGTATAACATCTTTCTTCATCCATTCAAATACAATTAGTGTATACAGATCTGCAGGTCGCATCAATATTTTCATGCCCAAAGTTACAGGGAGTGTATTGAAGCATTTCACATCTTGTTCAAGCTCATTTTGTCTTAGATCGTCTACAAATAATTCATATTGTTCCATGAAGCAAAACATTGTTAAACATGAATATAGGATTTTCTTCAGTGTGGCATGCATAGATTCAGCTCTTTGTGTGCTTATCATATCTGCAAAAAAAATATTGTCTTCCATATGCCAATGCCTACTTCTCTTTTTCTGCATATAAATTTTGTAACCACAGACAGTCTTCAAGGTCGTATATTTGAATCATTTCCTCCCAATATGACATAAAGGTGACCTCGTCTACGCTCTCAAGTACACACCTTGTAAATTTTTTGTCAAACCTTGTCTTCTAATTAAATATATGTCCTATGTTCTTTGTTGTATTTTGAAAGATATGTCAGCCATACATGAAACACTGCCGCCGCAATTGTGTGATCACCATCTGTAAGTACAACTTCAGGTTGCTTCCTATTCATTGCCTGTGTAAATACTCTAAACAACCACTCAAAGTTTTCCTTGGTCTGGTCATACAAAAAAGCGTCGCCTAATATACAACTTTGTGAGTGATGGTTCACTCCGATAAACTGCGCAAATGGCCATTGTTCAGTATTAATCTTCACTGTCGTATAAAAAATAAGCACATCATTGAAGCATTAATAATCTACAATTGACTTTGAATCTGCCCAAAACATATTCACAGCATATCCATCTTTATCCAGTTGCATTGCACTAAAGAAAGCAGGGTCAATGCTTGATTTATCTGTAAGTAATCAACCAAAGAACATATTTCTCAATTCTTCATGTTATCTGTCATCTTCCTTCTCAAGTGGTTTCTTAGATCCATAGGTGTGAATGACACATTCTCGCGACCACCATCTATGTACACAAACAAATTATGTCTTCCTTGGTGCAATGTCGGCACTATCAGCTATTTCAGTCATTGCAGCATGCACTACAGTTACTTGATGTGACCTTAACATAGGAGTCATAAATAAAGCAGAGAAATCATGATTATGATCACTGATTAAAGTATGAACTACATATTTCTCATTCAGAAGTCTTCTTAACACCATTCTCATTAGACATCCACATCTTGATTCTGACATGCTCCTTGTTGAATTTTCAATTGATTTCTTCCAACCTTTCTTTGAATAAATATATGTCTTTCTCACCACGACACCCTGTGCATTTTTTCAAGAAAACCTTCTAACACTGAAGCCAAATTTTAAGGCATAATCATTGTAACATTTATATGCACACTACAAGAAAATTGTTAACTAGCGACGGAAATTAGCGACAGATTTTTTCCGTCGCTAATTAACGACAGATTAGCTAGAGATAGAATCTGTCGCTAATCCGCGACGGATTAGCGAGGAAACAAATTTTATCACTAATCTGTCGCTACTTAGCGACGGATTAGCGACTGCATTTTTTGTCGCTACTTTTTATTACAAGAACACCATTTTAGCGATGGATTTAGAGAGGGAACTCTGTCGTCGCTAATCCGTCGCTAATTAGTGATGGCGTAGCGACAGAATATATTTCGTCGCTTTTTTGTATTTTGATTTAGCGATGGCTTAGCGACGGAATGTTTCCGTCGCTAAGTCGTCGCTAAATGTCGCGTAAATCCCTAATCCCATCCCTCTTTCTCTTTTTCCTGTTTCGCTGTATTGCTCCCGCCGCCCTCTCCCTCCCGCCGCCCGTCGGCTCTCGCCACCGTCTGGCCGCCGCCGCTCTCCAGCCGCCGCTCCCCGTCCACTGCTCGCCAGCCGGCGCTCGCCAGCTGCCGCTCCCCGTCAACCTCCCGCCACCGCCCGGCGACGCGCAGGTAATCTTCTTCTTCTTCTTCTTCTTCTTCTTCTTCTTCTTCTTCTTCTTCTTCTTCTTCTTCTTCTTCTTCTTCTTCTTCTTCTTCTTCTTCTTCTTCTTCTTCACGCTGTCGTTGGTTGTTTTCATGAATGGCGCTGTATTTTTTGCCTAAGAAGAAGAGAGCCGATACGGGTAACGATACGATACTTACAACCTTGGTTCCTATTACACAAATTTTCATATAGGATGCAAAGTAAACTGCCTGAATGCATCAGTATCATAGATGCCATTTTTGACAAGTCTGAAACAAAAACTCCCTTGTTGTTCACATGGCCAGCAAAACACAAAGAAGCTAAAAATAAAGACCAAGTGGTCTGTGTTCAGAATTCTGTGAAATTATTGTTATTTCTCTGAAATGTACAGGTTTTCATTCTACAATTTCCAGTTATTGAAGAGGCTAGGAAAAACTTGTTTATACATTAGATTAGGTTTACTAACTTAATCAGACACTATGATCCATGACATTGTTTCATAGATCCTTAGCACTCATGCCATTATCTGCCTATATTTCAAATGATTGGATACACATGAATCAACTAATCAATATGATGTTTCAAAATGTGAAAAAGAGTGTGCTTGAAAGTTTGGATGAACACTAGATGCAAGGATGTGGCAGAAGGATAACTATTTCTAGAACTTCTCAAGATCAAGTACATCTCAAATATAGATTGATTGTTTGATTCTTATTTAGAAATTATTATTAGTTGTGAAAAATTGAATAGATTTAGAGAATGATTAGAACATGGATAGGGATTGAAACTATATATAAACATATATTGTAGAACCTTTGGAGAAGAACAATCAATATAAATGGCAAATCTTAAATTCTAAGATTAAAGGAGAAAGCATTTGAGCAATTTTCCAATTTTTTGCATATGCTTTTTACAGCATTGGTATTTTTAAGATGGTTAAATAAAAGGGGGCAAGTTTGTCCCCGCCTCAGCACCTAGGTGGCCTTACCGCCAAAAATAGTCTGTTGACTAGGTGCCCAGGACCAAGCGCCAAGCTTGCACCAAGCTAGCCAACTGCTGAATAGGTGCCAAAAGATCAGAACATGGAGAACCTTATGCAGTAAATGGTTGCACAAAGAAGATTCAAGTTCTCGTTTCATTAACAGAATAATGATGCAAACATTTGGTCATAACTAAGACATTGCATTAAAAAGTCTTTCTTACTTTATGTAATAAGGGATCTTTTCAAACTCTTTAGCTTATCTGATAGTTGGAAAGCACAATTGTTTGTCTTTTGTCAATGATAATAAAGGAGCTTTTGATTTAATTAACACTTATATAAGGGGTGTAACTCCCACATCTACAAGCATTTTGGATCTTTAAGAATTCCAAATGCTACATTTAGAAGCACAACATGAAAAGAATTTTATTTCTCCCAAATGATTATGGAGGAAATATTATTATATGCATTTGACAATTGCCCAATAGAGAATTGGAGACACCAACAATTTCCTAGACCTCAGAAAACAATGGAGTCCCAAAACTTTTGCTGAATGAAGCTTTTCACATGGTCATGTACCTTCTAAATCGACTTACCACTAATGTGCTTAATAATAATGTTTTTTTTTTGTGTTATTATTATTATTATTATACAGATTATTAACTTTGAAAACTTCTCATTATTCAATTCTAAAAATTTCTGATGTTGATTTACGTCCACATTTATGAAAACAAGAAAAGAAAAATAGATTGCAAGTTGAGTTGTGCACATTGATGTTCAAGCTTCAAAAACAAGGTTCGGAGTGCACTTATAATTTTTCTCCCTTTTTTTTAGGGGAAGACGCTAGTTTAAAAAAATATATCATCAATGCTTCTTTTTCACTTTATTTCATCGCATTTCATCATTAGATATATCATCAACAGTTTAGTTGTTTTTTGCATTGCATAAGTGTTTGTGTTTCCCTAATTAGCTTCAATATTCATTTTAACATAGTGTTTTTTGCAGATTTCTCAACGGAACTCGCTTGTGCCCCGCCACCCGTGGTAAGTAAGTGACAAAAACAATGCAAATCGGGTAAATACCCGTGGTGAGTAAGTGATGCAAGCGCATCACATGTTATTTAATTTATTGAATGTAACACTTTATTGTTCACACACTCACTTAGTTGTTGATATCTAGGACTGCTTTGTTGGAGTTCGGAGATCATGCTGAGCATGATTTTAATGTATGAGAATAGAAGTGTTCTTATTTTTGGAGTACGGAGTCCATGCTATGCATGGTAGTAGTTAGTGGGATATTGAAGTGTGTTTGCTGCAGGTACATGTTTGACATTTGTTTGATATGAATTATTTCGATGTATTGCAATGTTTGATGTGATTGTATCCATGCTTACATGTTGTTACTTTCAATTTGATTATGTCTTTCATGTGAAATTGTATACTGAAAGCATGCTTCAAATGAATGTATCGTGTCATAAATAGTTTGCACATGAAAATATTAAGTTATTAATGCATGCATCATAATTCTTGTGATTGTATGACATCATATATTGCATGATAAATTTGATATTTTGTTCATCATAGCATTCTGATGGTTCTCTTTTAACTGGTTAGGATACTATTTGTAACATCATACGACAGAATGACTGCAAACCGTGAATGGATGTACCGTAGGTTAGTGGACAATGAATTATCGCATGAATATATGGATGGTGTCGATAGTTTTATTGAATTTGCAATGGCAAGTGTCAGTACGGTAGATCCCACAGGTCAAATTAGGTGTCCTTGCAAGATTTGTAAGAATAATCGATTTGTAGAACCTCATGGCGTTAGACATCACCTATACAGGAAGGGTTTTGTGAGTGATTATCAGAACTGGACGTTTCATGGAGAAGAATTTAGAAACGATTTTGATGCACGGGTGAATGTGGTGCACGATAATCCATATACGAATTTGATATTTGATGCTGCATGAACAGAACTGGGTTCTGCTATGAGTTCTAGTGATGTAAGAACTGTCGTAGATGAAGAATCACCAAACGATGCAGCTAGTAGATTTTATGATTTACTTATAGATGCTGATGAGCCACTTTGGAACGGTTGTGAGAGTCACACTATCTTGTCTGCAGTTCTTCAACTAATGAATTTGAAGTTCGAGTATAATTTGAGTCAATCATGTTTTGACCGTTTGTGCATGATTGTGAAGAGTATGTTGCCTAAAGATGAGAAATTGCCACAAAATTTCTATCGTGCGAAAGTTATGGTCAACGCTCTAGGTATGGGTTACAAAAGGATTGATGCTTGTCCAAATCACTGCATGTTGTATTTCAAGGAGCAGGAAAACGACATATCATGCCCGTCATGTGGGCATCCTCGGTTCAAGCCAAAGACAAGAGGCAATGGTAGCACGAGATCAAAGGAAGTTTCATACAAGTCGCTCCGCTACTTTCCTATCACTCCTAGATTGCAGCGATTGTATATGTCTTCAAGGACAACTAAACACATGAGATGGCATGCAAATAAAGTTCGACACGATGAAAACAAGATCACGCATCCTGTTGACGCTGAAGCTTGGAAGCACTTTGATCGTACTCATCAGAACTTCGCAATGGAAGTGCGAAATGTTAGACTCGGTCTATGTACAGATGGATTTAATCTATTTGGGGGTAGATCAACTACATACTCATGCTGGCCAGTATTTGTAACTCCATACAACCTTCCACCAAGCTTGTGTATGAAACGTCCAAATCTTTTCTTGTCTCTGTTGATCCCTGGTCCGATCTCACCTGGCCAAAATCTTGATGTATATCTAAGGCCATTGATTGATGAATTAAAAGTACTGTGGGATGACGGTGTTACCACGTATGATGCCCACAAAAAACAAAATTTCAACATGAAGGCCGCTGTTCTATGGACAATCAGTGACTTCCCTGCATATGGTATGTTATCTGGTTGGAGCACACATGGGAGGTTGGCTTGTCCGTACTGCATGGAGGATTCCAAAGCTTTTAGATTGAGGCATAGAAGGAAGCCTTGCTGGTTTGATTGCCATCGTCGATTTCTACCCAGCGATCATCCGTTCCGACGTCAAAAGAATGCATTTACAGCAGGCACAACTGAAACGGAAGGTCCATCCTCAAGATTGTCTGGCATAGAGATTCTAAGAAGATTGCGATACTTTCCAGATGTATTAACAGATGCCCGCAGTCCTACACCCTTCCGTGGATTTGGGAAGGATCACAATTGGACGAAAAAATCTATTTTTTGGGAACTACCGTATTGGCCGACCTTATTGATACGACATAATTTGGATGTGATGCATGTAGAGAAAAATGTGTTGATAATGTGTTCAATACAGTAATGAATATTAAAGGAAAAATGAAGGATAATCCGAAGGCCCGTATGGATTTAAAATTAATATATAAAAGACCAGAATTGGAACTCAAAGAGTATAATGGCAAAGTACTGAAACCAAAGGTGAAGTACGTGCTCGGACCTGATCAAATAAAACATGTATGTCAATGGTTGAGACAACTGAGATTTCCAGATGGATATGTCTCTAACATTGCTCGGGCTGTGAAGATTGACGATGGACAGTTATATGGGTTGAAGAGCCATGATTGTCATATCTTTATGCAATGATTGATACCCCTAGCATTTCATGATATGTTAGACAAACGTATATGGGGGGTATTGTCTGAGTTGAGCGGATTTTTCAGAACATTGTGCGCATCGGAGGTTGTTGTATCAGATGTAAAGAATCTCGAGGACTCTGTCATCACCACTGTTTGTCTGTTAGAAAAGATATTTCCGCCAGCATTTTTCGATGTTATGGAACATTTGATCATACATCTGCCATATGAACTAAGGGTTGGTGGCCCTGTGCAATATCGATGGATGTACCCATTTGAAAGGTATATGTTTTTTTATATTTGTCTCTTTAATGACAGATATTTAAAATTTGAAATGTATATTCTTGTCAGATGCATGTTCGACCTAAAAAAAAAGGTTCGTAATAAAGCAAGAGTAGAAGGCTCTATTTGTGAGGCGTACACTTTAGAAGAGTGTGATCATCGCAAAATTTTTCCTCTCGTAGTGTTCTCTCTCTTCCTTCTCTTTCCCTTTCCAACCTCTTATTTTCCTCCTTTTTGAAGGGAGAAAGATAAAAGACGGAAAGAAAGAGAGAAGAGAAAAGAAAGAAGAGAAGAGAAGGGGAATTCTTTTGCGGGTTTCACTTGACCTTAATTTTAAAAATATTTGAAATAACTCGCCTCCGTTTTTGAAATATTTGCGGGAAAACTGGGAGACGGGATCCGCTCGTCGGTACGAGGTTCGACCGTTCCTGGCGCCTTTACCAGGGGTAATCGAACCAAGGGTCGAATTAATGCCTTTTGCTTTGCAATGATTTTATCTAAGTATTTATCCTAAGTCTAAAATGCACAATGAATCATGCTTGTGCAAATGCAAAGATGTATGCTCTTTTTGAAAATATTTTGAAGAATTTTCAAGTGAATCAGATAAAGTGAAGAAATGTTTTCTAACTTAGAACTTAAGATTTGAAGTTCTAAGTTTTTAGAATAATCAGAGCTTAGGAAAATGAATTTAGATCTTTGAGAGGAATGATCTTAAAACTGAAAGAAAGAAAATTTCAAAGTCATAAATGGACTTTGAATTTGGAAGTTTGAACTTGGATGAATATTTGGAATGAAATTGAATTCTAACTTTGAAGTTTTTGAAGTTAGAAGGAAATGTGCGGGATCTAAAGGAATTGAGGAATGGGACTTGGAACAGTTGGAATTTCAAGATGAAATCCGAATCCAAATTCTGGATTCTGAATAGAGTTTTGAGTTGATTTTTGGATTTAGGATCTGAAATAGGAACTTTGGTTTGAATGAAAAATGGGACTGGCTTTGAGAATTGGAATTCAAAGTGGAATTTGGACTTGGAATTTCGAATGGAACTAGATTCAAGATGTGGAATCCAAGAAGGTATTTGGATCTGAAATCTGAGATCCGAGATAAGATTGGACTCTGGATCCTAAGATGGAATTGGATCTGAAGTTTGAGATCCAAAGTAGAATTAGATTCTGGATCCTAAACTGGACTTGGATCTGAAATCCGAGGTCCAAAGTAGAATTGGATCTGGATCCTAAATGATGGATTTTGGATCTGAAGTCTGAGATCCAAAGTAGGGTTGGATTCTGGATCCTAAGAATTGGAATTGGGATCTGAATCTGAGATCCAATGGTAGAATGGGATCTGAATCCTAAATGGATTTTTGGATCTGAAGTCTAAGATCCAAAGTAGCATTGGGTTCTAGATCCTAGAATGGATTTGGATCTGAAGTCTAAGATCCAATGTAGGATTGGATTCTAGATCCTAAGAATTGAATTTTGGATCTGAAGTTTGAGATCCAAAGTAGAATTGGATCTGGATCCTAAATGAATTTTGGATCTGTGATTGGAGATCCAAAGTGAAAATAAGGGTTTGGACCCTAAATGGAATTTGGATCTGTGATTGGAGATCCAAAGTGGAATGGACTTCTATACTTGGAAATCTGGATCTAAGTTGAGACTAGGATTCGATTTTGGATTTGGGTTTCGAGAAGTCCAAAATAGGACTTTTAAAGATGATCTGGGTTTTTGAAGATCCAGATTTGAACTTTGAGAAGGTTTTGGTTTTTGAGATTCAAAGTCAATCTCAACTTTGATTTAAAACTTTGAAGAAAAACTGGATTTAGAATCAGAAGACGAATTCAGAAACTTCAAAGTTAAATTGAACTTTGAAATTGAGTTTTGAATTGAGTTTGGAAATTTGAAGTTTGAATATGAAATGATTTTGAAATTTCAAAGTCAAATTGGACTTTGAAATTGAGATAGGTTTGGAATTTGAAATAGAAAAGATGTTCAAAATCACTTGGGTTTTTGAAAGAATTTTGAAAAATATGATGCAATTCTACCCTATATGATGAATGAAGTTGAATAAGTTTTGAAATTGGATTTTGAAAAAGCTATTTCATTCTTTAAATGAATTAAGAATGGGATTGAAGATATAATATATCTCTGACTATGGTCATTGGATATATTATATAATAATCACATTTAAATTCAAGTGAAGAATAAAACACATTTTAGTGCTTTTATAGAATTTAAAATGAAATTAACTCTCAATATACTCTGACTATGGCCATTGGTATATATTTTGAGTTGATTTTAAGTCAAATTCTGATAAAAGGGGAAATATTTGAAGAATATGATGATTTTTGAAAGAGGGTCCAGTGTGGATCCAGTATTATTTCCTAAAAGATAAGAATACTAAGTCTTGTTTACACCCCAACTATGGCCGTTGGTGTAAATCATCAACTTAGAATTAACTTACCTTTTATGAAATGGTGCACGTGCCATTCGCGTTTCACCATTGTGAGAATTTGAGAAATAAAGAAAAGTGTATGAAAACAAACAATTCATGATATTCTACAATGCTCATTCATTATATCTAAAACATGAAAAGTAAATTCTCATTTTAAGATCTAACTATTACAACACATAAAGTTGAATTTACAACTCCAAGTAATGATATTTTTCACATATTCCCTGCAAAACGCTTTAGTTAGCATGAAAACAGAAGAGAAATTGCCCATATCATGTAAATGTTTAATGATAAAGCACTTATATACCAAGATATAAATGATGAAAAAGATGGAAAATGACATTACATATCTATATACACATGTGCATGCCTATGCATTTCTATAGATCAAAAGGAGCAAGTTTGTTAACTTTGAATTGCACCATCTAGCAAATAACATGGCCACTATTAATATACAGTAAACACTAAATGGACCAAATGAATTGAAATACAAACATTAAATAAAGCGCTGCTCATATCTGTACGACATGTTCCTTCTAAGGAATAAAATCATGTTGATCACTTCATTCGGTGTATTTTTATAAATGAAATATCAGACAAAAAGAAGCACTTGCAAACCTCTTTATGTTATCACTCAAACAAATCATTAACAAGGAGCTACAAACATATTCTGTAACATTTCCATATAATGATACCCATCCCTCTCCAGACCGTACATGATGTTGTAAGATGAAACTGTGAGGAACAACATGATATTTGTATTGAATGGGTTCCTTATGAGCAGATTTTGTAGCCATGAGACACCTTCAGCGACCCACGATTTCTCCCCTTTATATCAGTTGTAACTCAAATTTTATAATAAAATGCGAAGGAATTTAGTACCTTATTTCAGAGAGACAAATTAAAATCTGATTGATTTGAAGCAGATCAGACGTGAACCCTCTTTCAATCTAATGAAATGTAGAAGCTGAACGTGATGCGCAGATGCCCTGATGACCGAAATACAAAACATGTAGCAAATGAGCCAAATGAGATATAAAATGTGATTTCAATGATTCAGAGGCAACACTGATAAAGAACGTCAGTGATTTTGAGCTTTCAGCAAACTTATCTTCAAACATATCATATTCACCACAGGATGACCCCTAATCAACTATCCAGATGCATAATGACTTAGTTACCTTCAGCAGATTTTTGAATTGTCAGAGAGGTACTCACATCAGCGTAGGTAGAGCTTTTGGTCTTCAAAGGAAATCATTAAGAAAGAATGAATCATGATCATAGGTGAGATTGCAGTGCTTTGGTGGATGCCGTGTAGGGTGGAGCTGGGAATTTTAGCAGGCACACGTGCTGTAGAGCGATATGATGATCCTTAGGATTTTACTTTTGCATGGAAGGAGGTCTTCCAATGAATGCTCTGGTTCAATCCTACCAACCCATGAATGCATCTTTTGCCCCATCCGAAGATGAAACTGATGCTGGTTGTTTGTGCAACAGCTCCCTTTGCCTAAGTATCTCTACTCAACTCCAATATGTTGACATAATTACAAATTGAATGGAAAACAACCCCAAGATAGTCAAGATAGCAACAAATGAAAGGAGTAGAAAAATAGATTACCATGTGAGAACCAAACTCTTTGGTGGGTTGCGAGTCCACCATAAGCCATTTACTCACCTGAATATCTTCTAATTTTGCCTAAAGGAGCTGAAAATGCAATTCCTGCTGTTTACTCAAAATCAGAGAAACGATCTTCTCAAAAAGCCCTATCAATCTACCGACGTCACTTCCACCCTTCCTCAAAGATGTGCACCAGTCAAAACCTCATCAGCCATATATTCTCTCTCCAAAGGTCCTTTGCTTTTAATGAATTTTGGAGGCTCTTCTGTAACGACCTGTTTTTACAATATATACCCCTGGACGTACCCATCGAGAATGAATTTCATGTAGAACTAATCGTGATCAGGTGTTCAAGCAAGGTATAACTGAACTTGCCATCCCAGCTTTGTGGTAAAATCGCATGTAGGAGAATTAACATTTGCCTCAAAGAAATGGATCATGAGCGCATCATGGTAGGCATCTTTTTTTTTTAGCAAATGAAATAAGGATCTCAATCAAGGTAACCCGAGGTGACTCTTGCTGTGATGATTTCCCCTCCAAACCAACAAAATAATAATCATAGCAGAGAATGATAATAAATAATAGAACAGTCGATTCAATGGAATGAGTCTAATGGGGGAAACGATCGACAACCGATCCGAAGCTGGAGAGCTTGCAAACTCGGTATCTGATCAGCGAGCAACCGTGGGAGCTTATGGTTAAGGATAGCATCGATTGTAAATGATAAAAGAAAATGTGTAAATAAAGCATAAAAATAATAAATTTAGGGGAAACGATGCATCAGATTCGATCAACTGAGTTAAAAGGATTTTACAAAAACTGATAACAAAACCATGATCATGAGATGAGATGGGAATAATGATAAATAAAATGCAGGGAAATCCGGCTGAAGATCGACATGTTATTGCTAAATATCCCTAATGCTTAGGAGGATGAACATAAATTCATGAAATAAATGGAAAAAGGAAATCTAAAGCAAAGCCAAGAAGGTGAGAAAATCGAAAAACAAAAGAAAGGAAAAAAAAAGAAGAAGAAGAAGAAAGAAATAGGAGATGATGTCGGAACTCATGCGTTCCAGTTATTTTTGCACATATGTGGATCAGTCTTGCCATCATCAGAATGATCCTACACGGGTGCTCTAATGGGCAAAAATAAAGGAAGAATAAAGAAAACAGAAGAGGGGAAGGGGACTTACTTGATTAGGAAGAAAAGGCACCGTGAAGGAGGGGGCAATTTCCCTTTCTTCTTTGCTGCCGGATTGCTGGAGCCGATTGAACTCCTGATGGTTGTAGGGATTAGCTTCTTCCAACGTTGCAAGGAGAGTCGATTCCCTTCAGCGTGGCTTTGCAATGTTGGCGTGAGAGAAGGTTGGATTGCTGAGGGCGGATGAAAACAAGAGGAAGGAGAAGAAGATGGTGGAGATGAGAGGCCACGGTGGGTTGAAAACTGAATGAAGAAGAAAGAAGAAGGGGAAAAAAAGAAAAAAACGGTGACCGAGAGAAGGTAAGGGTGAAGACGGATGGATGAAGAGAGAGCCCTGCGTGCTCTTTTAAGGGAGGGGAAGAGGATTCGGGAAGAAGATCGTTGGAGATGAGCGGAGGAAGGAAGGGTTCGTGCGATGGAGGGCTTAGAGGAAGAGAGGGTTTTGGTGGATAATGGAGGAGAGGTGCGAGAGTGAAGAGAGAGATGGAGGGGGCGGCTCCTTTTCCTCTTTTTCTTTACGAAGGAAAACCCTAAAAAAAAAAATTTGCAAAAGACCCCCTCCCTTTGATTTTCAAATTTTTACAAAAAGGGGGTTCCCGAGGTTTTTAGCAAAATTAGTTTTCAAAAAGACTCAAAATCGTTTGCTTTTCTAAAAAATTTTCCAAATTTTTGGTTTCTTGTGTTATTTTTCAATTTTTTTGTATTTTTAGAATAAAATCCTAAAGTTTTTTTTTGTGAGAAAACAAAGATTAAAACTATTTTTTTTGTATTTTTGCAAAAATATTTACAAAAGGGAAATTTTCCGAGAATTTAAGAGCTATTTTGAGAAAATTTCTTTAGAAATGGGTTTGGATCCGGATTTTGAGGAAATATGGATTTAAAGTCCTGGATTCGGATCCGAAATTAACTTTGGATATACCAATATGAAATTTGATTCAGAAAATCTGAAAAATGACTGAAATTTAGCTTTGAAATCACTTTGATTTTCTCAAAAAATAGGATCAGGGGCAAAAAGAGGTCATTTTGCAAATCTTTGAAAAATTTGGGGTGTTCACAAAGAGATTTCAAATTTCTCATCTATGTACTTCGAACCTCATATTCCAACACGTTACACATGCCCGCTCCGTAACGATGATGGAGAACAAGTAACTGTAGCTGACAAGCTGTCGATATTTCAACCACTTGGGCATGCATTTGGTAGTTGTCGATCAAGGCTATTGACAGATCGAGAGCAAGATGCAGCACACATCTATATTCTTTTTAATTGCTCAGCAATCGACCCATACATCGAGTAAGTATATGTATATGCAACTCAATTATAAATCCTTTTATGTTCTATATGTGGATACATGACTCGGTAATATAAGTATTTGTGGTTTGCAGACGATTTGATCTGGAGTTGCGAAACGAAGTTTCACATCTCACTGATGCAGAAGTACAAAAAGAACGTGAAACTAAGTTTGTGGAGTGGTTGAAACAGTTGGTAAAGAAGCTAACATAAATTTTGTACTTATAAACAACACTAAGTTACTTAATTGATCGTGATCACAATCATTGTTTATGTTTGTGCGTAGGTTCGCAATGGTGATGTTAAAGATCAAGGAATATGTGATTTAGAAAATGGTCTGACCAAAGTTGTGCAATGCTACAACGGGTATATCGTAAATGGTTATCGATTCCATACAAAAGACTACGGTATAAACAAATCAACGATAAATAGTGGCGTGTGTGTCAAGGGTAGCAGCTACGGTGAAAATGAACATGATTACTACGGTGTTATAGAGGAAATAATGGAGTTGACTTACTTAGGCACGAATAACAGGGTTACGATATTCAAGTGTCATTGGTTTGATCCAACTGCAACAAGACTCGACAAAGCTTCAGGCATTGTGGAGGTGAATCATAAATCCAGGTTTGGAACATATGAACCATTCATATTAGCCTCGCAAGCTCAACAAGTTTATTATACTTCATATCCGAGTATAAAAAAGTCAGATAGAAATGAATGGTGGGCAGTTTGCAAGGTGAAATCCAAACTATACCCCGAGTATGATCAGTTACAGGAAGATGAGTTAGCTGAAGACAGTAATTACTATCAATCAGATGATGTCTGTGACTTCGCTTATGGTCACGATGTTGCGCATGATATGCATGTCATATCTCCATTGGCTGATGAAACATTCATAGAGGAATGTGATCCAAAAGATGTACCAAGTGGATGGGCAAACAATGAAGAAGAAGAAGAAGAAGAAAGTCAAACTAATGACGAGGAAGAATTCTCAAGCTAGTGAGCAAAATCTTATACTACAAACCTCTATTTAAATGCATTGTAATACTTGGTGTGAATGATTAAAAATTTTATTTGAATGTATTGTAATACTTGATACGAATGATTCAAATGCATTGTAATACTTGATGTGAATGATTTCAATTATCTGAATGTATTATAATTTATGCAATTAACGAATGATTTGAATTAGTGCAATACTTGATGTCAATGATTTGAATTATTTGAATGCATTGCAATGCTTGATGTGAATGACTCGAATGCATTGTAATACTTGATGTGAATGATTTCAATTATCTGAATGTATTATAATTTATGCAATTAACGAATGATTTGAATTAGTGCAATACTTGATGTCAATGATTTGAATTATTTGAATGCATTACAATGCTTGATGTGAATGACTTGAATGCATTGTAATACTTGATGTAAATTATTTAAATGTATTGTATGACATATGTTATTTGTTAGAATATGGTTCGTGGAGGTTATAGTGGTTGCTCATCCAGTAGTAGCCAGGCTCAACCTTCATCTTCACGGGCTCCTGTGATAGGTATATCATATAACTAATTAGATGTTTGATTAGTTCAAATGCACATTCTGAGAATTTCTAATGTATTTTTTTACAGATGATGTTGCGCCTGTACACGACCCACCTACACCAGTTGATCACACAAGTCAACAGCCAACACAAGAAACAAGGTCTTCTCAGGCTGGCACAAGAAGACTCATTCGAATAGTGTATATCGATAATCGACCGTAAGTATTTTGTTTTCAATTATTGCATATCTTTTAAATATTTTATATTGATATTTACTGTGTAACAATTCATGTGCAGCACGAGGTTTGAGCCACAAGAAGTAGTACGGGAGATTAGGAATTCACTTCTTCAACATCTACCAGGACCAGTTGCTCAATGGAAAGAGTACCCAAAGGAGGTGTTAGACAGATTGTGGTCCTCATTCATGGTATACAGTTGTTCCTCATAGTTAATGTGTTTCATATTTAATTTATTTAAGCAATGTCTACTAACTTTCTGAAAATATTTGTAGGCTTCGAATCGCTTTGCAACTACGGTGAAAGAAAATGATGCAAGGAAGGTGTGGCAGAAGGTGGCTGCCAATCGATTTGCAGACATGCTGCATACTATGAAGACTGCAGCAAAAAAAGCATCTGGCGTAGTAGATGATCCATTACTGTGGAAGGGCCATGGTCCTATTACTATCAGGAGAGATTACTGGGATGAAATGTGCGATAAGTGGGCGGGAGATGCATTTAAAAATCGCTCTGCGAAGGCTTCACAAAATTGATCGAAGATGCCCGAAGCCCATCTACACACAGGTGGATCTAAGACATTTGGGAGCCACCTAAAGAAAATGGTAACTCATCAATATATAATATTAATTTTATAAGTATTGTTGCAAACTTGTGTACTAAATCTTTTGTCATTTAACTTCGCAGGAAGCAGAAAAAGGAGGCAGTGTACCATATAAGGATGTGTTTGTAGAAACACATAAACGGAAGACCACGGGAGTCTTCGTATCAGAGAAGGCGAGAACGACAACGGTATGTATTAATTCTATTAATAATCATTGCAATATATATGCAAGTTATCATAATGTTATTATTAATTATTAATGAATACTTTAAACATTATTTTGTAGGAGGCATATGAGCAACAGATGGTAGAGCGATATGACGAAGACGCTACTCAGCATCCATCATTTGATCCTACAGCATGGGTGACTGCAGCAGGTGAACCCAAAAAAGGTCGCGTGTTCGGGTTTGGGAGTAATATGAACACTTCACCAGTTATTGGTTCTTCCAGTTACGGCTCACCGACTTCTTGCGCCGACATAAGCTCCAAGCAGTCGACTATTCTTTCCGGTGATGATGTACGCGAGATCATTAATGAATCATTGAATAACTACTTCCAATACACCGTCTCCCCCTTTCTCCGAAATGAGATCAAGGCCGCTGTTCAGGATAGGGGATCTTCGATTCCAGATCCCTCTCAGGTATAATCACATATATAGTTTTTTTGACTGTCTTAAAGCACATCTGAGCATGGTAGAATCACATATAGAGTTTTTCTAGATGACTTAGAACACATATGAACATGCTATAATCACATATTCAATTTTTTTACTGCCTTAGCACACATATGAGCATGATAGAATCACATATAAAGTTGTTTTGCCTGCCTTAGAGCACATATGAGCATGCTATATTCACATATTCAATTTTTTTACTGTCTTAGCACACATACGAGCATGATCGAATCACATATATAGTTTTTTGCCTGCCTTAAAGCACATCTGAGCATGGTAGAATCACATATAGAGTTTTTTTATATGCCTTAGAACACATATGAACATGCTATAATCACATATTCAATTTTTTGACTGCCTTAGCACACATATGAGCATGATAGAATCACATATATATATATATATATATATATATATATATATATATATATATATATATATATATATATATATATATATATATATATATATAACTTTTTGTCTGCCTTAGAGCACATATGAGCATGATAGAATCACATATAAAGTTTTTTTGATTGCATTAGAACACATATGAGCATGCTATAATCACATATTCAGTTTTTTGACTGCCTAAGAACACATATGAGCATATTATAATCACATATTCAGTTTTTTGACTGCCTTAGCACACATATGAGCATGCTATAATAACATATAGAGTTTTTTAACTGCCTTAGAACACATATGAACATGTTATATATCATTTATGACAGAATCACATATAAAATTTTTGACTTTGCCTGCCTTAGAGCACATATGAGCATGCTATATTCACATATTCAATTTTTTTACTGCCTTAGCACACATACGAGCATGATTGAATCACATATATAGTTTTTTGCCTGCCTTAAAGCACATCTGAGCATGGTAGAATCACATATAGAGTTTTTCTAGATGCCTTAGAACACATATGAACATGCTATAATCACATATTTAATTTTTTGACTGCCTTAGCACACATATGAGCATGATAGAATCACATATAGAGTTTTTTTATTGCCTTAGATCACACATGAGCACATGATAGAATCACATATAGAGTGTAATTTATTTCATTATATTTTGTTTATCAATACTGACTGTTCTTTTCTTGTGTAGGCTGCTAGCGATAATCAGGGTAGTGGAGCTGAAGGGACAAATAAAGACAATAAACAAGAAGACGCACAAAATCTTGGCGATGATTAGAGGACTGTGTTGAAGAAGTTCTATTTTTTTTATTTTTCCTAAATGTAATTGTTGAATTGTAAATAATTAAACTTCTTAATTTTAAGGTGGAACGATTAATTATTGTAGATACTTGTTATATGAATTTTTTTGTGTGGTTTGTTTTTTATTTACAGGAAATATAAATTGTACAGGAAATAGAAATTGTACAGTTCTCGGTAATTAATTTTTAAATAAATTTTTTTTTATTTTTTTTCGTGTTTGCGACGGATGATTCCGTCGCTATTCATATTAATCTAGCGACGGCATAGCGACGGAACCATCCGTCGCTATTCATATTAATCTAGCGACGGCATAGCGACGGAATTAAATCCGTCGCCAAGCCGTAGTCGCCGTTTAGTACCGGCGGATTGGCGACGGAATATAGCGCTCGTTATTTCGTCGCAATTAGCGACGAACCTGGCGACAGAATAATTCCGTCGCCAGTTAGCGTCGAAATATTTGCGACGTAAGCATACTGTCGCCTCGTTGTCGCTAATCCGTCGCTAACCATGTTAGCGACGAAATGTGGTCGTCGCTAATCTACTGCTTTGTTGTAGTGGCAACATCCTCAGTATTAAATTGTATTCCTTCTATGAGAACAGAGTCAGGTGTACTATCATGTACATTCACAGTGCCCGCACCATTATCAAGTGTACTGTCAGGATCGTCTACCTCATTATCGAATTGCATTTCTTCTGTTGGAACATTCAAGTCAAAAGTGAATCCAATGCCTGCACCCTTGTTATCATGTGCATCATTAGTGCACATGTTCACTTCTTCAGGTGCATCATTAATACATATGTTCACTTCTCTATATCTTTCAAATGATTGAGATAGATCATCTTCATTACAACCAGATGATAAGCTCACCACTGTTATAAGTAAGATATCAATTTGTGTTAGCAAGCGCATACGTTTACTATGATTTATTCAGGATGCATATAACAACGAATACCAATAAGGTTAAGCAAGTCAAAGAAATGATTTAATGAATCACAGTATAAAAGCAATTGTGGGTTGTTATTTGCTTATACTATACATCGAGTTGTTACTTACCATGCCAATATAAGAAACAACATGTTGTACATGTGTGTTGACGATAGCGCTTTAATTATATCTACGATGTTATGAATCGAGTTCAATAGAAATCGCTAAATAAGCAGTCATTTGAATACGAAAATTGCCACCACAAGTGCGTAAAAATGTATTTCTACATGCACACGTTTTAAAAGTCTTTCTACAAATATCTTACAAATATATATTACAAAACACATAATATCTTACAAATCAATATACATATCACATAATATATTACAAATCGATACGGTAATTCAGCATAATACCTTACAAATCAACACTACAAAACACATAACATCTAACAAATAGATAAATATATAACAAAATATATTACAAATCGATATAGAAATTCAACATAATAGCAAACAAATCGATATTAAAAAATAAAACAATATCTCACAAATCGGTAGTGTGTTACTAAAACCGCGATTTGAGATACAATGCATATACTGAGTGAATGGAGGATACCGGATGGGGTAGAGGCTCTTCCTCGCATTTGTAAACAAGCATTCTTGTAAATAAGTTCCAGCGTCTTACAAATATCGATAAGTTTCCAACCATCAAAAGGACAAGATCCACCTGCAATAACAAAATAACGTTTTAATGGCACTCAAGATGACATACGTTCTTTAGCGATAGCACGATGACATGAAAAGGTACTCACGATGCCTTAATGGCACTGATTGGAATGTTTGTGTCATTGCTTTCTTTCATAATGCCTAACAACAACGAAAAATAAGAGAAGACTGTAAAAAGAGATGACCAACAAATTCGTCTATGACGCCCACCAATGATCGAACTAGTCGATCGCGAACACGAGAATATTTTGTAACACAAGGCAGAAACAAGAAGGCAACAATGTGTTGTAAAACAGGCTAAAAAATAAGGCGGGAACCTCGACTCGAGACAACGATAAAGTTTGCGTTGTCAAAAGGAGCTCTTGTTACAGCAGATGACGCAAAAGTTTACTGCTTAGGGCGAAAACGAAACGTTTGGACTTTAAAGAGTTAACATCAGAAGAACTTTTTTTGTCCTTTTCTCGAACCGTCATTTCCCTTCTTTTGAATGGAGGATATTTTTGTAATTTTTTTGAACCGTCGTTTCATGGCAAGCATATCAAGAAATAATACTTAAGTCTTTGCAACCGCACTAGATTCTGATGCTAAGTGATGCCGACACACACAGGGATACGAGCTCCACGAGCTCTTATACGTGGCGCTCATTGGGACCCCCGAACACGAGATGTAGCTAAGGGCCGTTTTCGGGGGCGAACACACACCACCCTCTCGAAAAAAGAGGGAAAAAATGGGATTTTGGGGGAGTTAAAACCAAGTGGGTATGGGCCCAGCCTACCCTGGTCCAAATCTGGGATCCAAGTAGGATCCTAACCAGGGAGGGTGTGAGACCCTAGTTGGCTCACTTAGCTGGTCCAATTAAGTTGGAACCAACTCCCACGGCCTAGCACCTGGATGGGTCCAGCTAAACCTGACAGGGTTTGACCTGTTGGAGTTGGCTGAAATGAGTGTAAGGACATTTTTGCCTTTGCATACCAAACAAATGCCAAATGTGTCCTTTGAGCCCATTTCTAACCTCTCTCAATAGAAGAAATAACAACCATGACATCCAATCAAAGAATTATCAAATATGACCTTCTCATAGTTGACACGTTGGGTCAACTCTTGGTCTAACAACAATGACTCTCGTATCCAAAATACTACTGAAATACTCACAATGCCCTCAAAACTTGTCAAGCTCACTTCAAACTCATTTTAACTCTAATTTTAACTAAATAAAGATCGTTCTTAAAAAATACATAAGAATGTAACCACACGAAAGCCATGAAAAATGCTTTAAAATTTTCATTATCTAGATAATACAAAAATAAAGAAAATGTCAGATTTAAAATTTTGATGGATCAAAATAACATTTATTTGGATGTCAGCAAGTTTGATACAGTAAATGATAGATTGTAAGAAGCTATTGTCGCTTGTACTTAATAGTAGATTGATTGTTGGTAATTGGATAAGTGGATTATGGTAGTGCTATTATTTCTGATGTTATGAAAGGAAATAGCAGCCTTGATTCTCTTAGGCATTACGATCTTTTCCCCTGTTGTATTTGCATCTTGAGTTTCTCATTTTTGTGGTGGACAAGAATGTTGGTCACTCTGTCATTCATTGCTTCATGTAGATATGGTATTTATGTGTATGCTGGTAATTTTTTTTTACTGTGGTCACACTCTGAGTGACTTGCAGAAAGGGTGACGAACTTTTTGAGTGTTCTGTAGGAGATGCTTGGACAGTCACGCACGCCAAAAAAAATAACATGTTTTTCTTTATAATGCTTGGATAGGGCAGGACAACGTGTCCTAGAACATCCATGGACGCTATCAGACAAGATGCCTTGTTCTGTTCTCTGTGATTTAAATGGTCAATCAATCAATGCTTTTTAGAGAGATCGTCCTCGTTTAGTTTCATTCATTACCATTGCCGGGAATTCCCTTATTCAAAAAACCGGAAGCCTGATTTTATGTTTTTCCTCAAGGGGGTGTTCCGAGAAACGAAATTATCTAGAAAAGTGGAAATTTCTGGGATATTGCTATGCAGGACATAGTACAGCATCTCAAGTTATCCCAACTTTTCTGGACAAGTTGGTTGGGTCCAAGCACCATCGAACAATTTTGTGGGTCATTCTAGCTTTCCTACTCTCTCTCGTATCCAAATTCAACTCATACTTTTAATTGTACACTTTACTGTCAATATGAAAATATGGAGTGACATGTTTTAAGACAATCCAATTTAGTAGCTGACTCTGTTTTCTTTTTTGTAAGGTTTTTCTTCATTTTTTATAGTCATTTTCTTTTTCATTTGCATCCATGACTGTTGATTTACGTGTAAGCTCAAATTGAAGGCAATATCATGGCTATATAGCTATTAAAGGATCCATATGAATGTTATTCTCTGTATGCTTGTTATTTTATATTTCTCATGAACATATGTTTGACTTTTTTTTTGTTCTGGGATTAAGTTTCTCGATTAATTCCTTGAGCAAATGGTTTCAGGTTACTTTATTTGTTTTACCTGTACTCTTGAGGTTGTTGTTTGATCAGATTGTTTCATTTGGGGATGCAGATTTTAGGTGGCTTTTCTATTTTTTCTCTTTTTTTTAAATGAATGTCTTTGAGTAATTGTGTAAATTTTTTGTTTTGGGTAATTGGCACATTTCATGTGAATTTGCATTTGCTTGGACAATTTTTTAGTGTAATTTAATTTGATTAAATTTACTTAATACCGGTGGATGATTCTTTCAAATATTTGGGATCTATCATTCAAAAGTATGGAAAAATTGATGGAGATGTAAATCATAGGATAAAGGTTGGGTGGATGAAATGGAAGAGTGCAACTGGAGTGTTGTGCGATCGTAGAATGTCATTGCGGTTGAAGGGAAAGTTTTATAGGACGACTATTAGGCCCGCTTTACTATATAGTACGGAATCTTGAGCTGCCAAGAGACATCATATTCAAAAAAAAAGTGTAGCTGAGATGGATGTGTGGAAATACAATAAAAGATAAGATTCAGAACGAGGAGATACGTAAGAAGGTAGGCGTTGCACCCATTGAAAATAAGATGAGAGATAATCGTTTACGGTGGTTTGGACATATTCGACGAAGGCCTAATGATGCTCCAGTTAGAAGGATGGGGAAATGGGAAAATATATTAGTTAAAATAGGTCGGGTAGGCCTAGGAAGACATGGATGAAGGTGATAAGAAAGGATATGAATGCTTTGAACCTCACCGAGGACATGGCATTGGATAGAAATGAATGAAGGAGAAGGATTCATGTGGAAGACCCATAATGATTTTCTTTGTTGGTTCATATCGCCGACCCCAATTGTTTTGGGATAAGACGTAGTTGTTGTTGTTGTAAATTTACTTATGTATAAGTGGATTTTGTTTCTTTAAACTAAACTTGTTTTAACATATACATTTTGAGCTGTCAGATGCAAGCCTGGTTGAGGGTACAGTTATTTTAACTATCTGACATGTGGGTGATCACAAAAAAGCTAGAAGCTGATAATCATCACTATGCTTTTGGTGTATCTCTAAGTGGTCTTCATAATCATCACTACTTGCTAAGATTGATGAAACTCCAGGTTGAAGCTGATAAATAAGTATTTTTCATAACTCAATGTCTAAATTTAGATTTATGTCAGATAAACCTTAAGATATTCTATAATGTTCAGCAGGTTTAGTTTTCGTGAGCAAGGTGTATATTCATAATTGATTAATGAACTAAGAAGGCTTGTTTTCCAGAGGTTTTAAAGACCTTTCTTGTGCAAATAATTTGAGATTAGTAGAAAAGTTTGATATGTTAGTATATAGTCAACTTGTCATAGTGAAGAAGCCAGGAAGTGTACCACGTTTCCTATAAATGTGTTAAACTTTATTCACTCTGCCTTTAATTTTGTTTTTTTAAGTACAATTATCGATTTCATTTACTTTTGAAAAGCTTGTATGGCTTAATCGGTGTCTACCTTTTTTTAAAAATGCTGTTAACATTCCATCCCAGATTTTTGTCATGTTTAAGTGGTAGCAATTTCAATGTTTTTCACCCCAGATTTTTGTCAACAGATGATCAACATTGAAATTGCTTCCATTTAAACATAACAAAAATCTGGATGAATAACCATCCCTGATTTTTGTCAAGTTTAAATGCTAACAATTGAGAAATGAAAAGCCATCACCAAATAAGATGCCCACAATATCTCACTGGAATATATACAGAGCAAACATATGTTTAATCGCCTTGGGCGAACAGTGAGTGAGCGAAAAGAAAAAAAAATATAATCCTTGAGTTGGACGAACAAACTCAAAGATTACAACCTAACAATACAAAGAAAATAAGAAATATATGGACTCGTCCCAATACACGCAATGTGAGATAGCTGCTAAGAACACGAACCAGAAACCATCTCTATTACATGAAGACAAGTAAAAGAAAGGAGGCCACTGCAACCCTTGTTCTTCCAATGCAGGTCAAGATCATCTTCAGCAAGGCTTCACTGGTGATTGTTTTAAAGTTCAGTCAGTGCATTTATCGTATGCATGTCTAATGCTAATTAAAAAAAAACCTAATTAATCATTCATTATTCATCCGGACTTGGGGCAAAGAAAATCTCAGCCAACTCAGTTAAAAGTTGCCTCCCTTGAGAAACCAATTGACTTGAATTCAGTCTCAAGTGATTTGCTTGGAGAAAGTTGTGCGATTCTCATTCTCAAAACTATTACTATTACTTTCTCATGTTTGCAAAAGTTGTTAAACAATAACCACAAGGCTAGGGATGGCAGTGGACCGGGGTGGGGGAGGGGAACAAGGTCTCCACCCTTGCCCGGTCTCAAAATCCGGACCTCCATCCTCGCCACCATCTGCGCACGGGTTTGGATTTTAACCTCCATCCCCTGCCTTCATCCCCGTTTCATGTCCTTCATCCCCAGTCTAAACTAGGCGGGGTGGGGCCCCGTTTACCCTCAGTCCATTGCCATCATTAGAAGGATTGGGGACGAGGTGGAGCAGGGCAAGGCTGGGATCGGGACGGGACAGAGACAGGGAAGGGCAGAGAAAAGCGTAAGTCCATCCACGCGCTGGTTTTGATTTTAACCTTCATCCCCGCCTCCATCCCTTGTTTCATGTCCTCCATCCCCGGTCCAAATGGGGCGAGGAGGGTGGGGCCGTTTCCCCAAGTCCACTGCCATCCCTACACAAGGCCTATACGAAATAAAAAAAAAAAATCACCAGTTTGTGATTAATTTTGTTTTGTTTGGCTTCACTGGTGATTATTTCAAAGTCCATTTCAAGCATTCATCATCTGAATATGTGTCACCTAAATCCTAAAAAATAATAGATTTATACTAATTAAAAAACAAATAAAACTCTTAATATTCTAACCAAAATCAAAATCTTAATGCTAATTAAAAAAACACTAAAACCTTAATCAAGCATTCATTATTCATCAGGATTTGGGCAAAGAAAACCTCAACCAACTCAATTAAAGCAACCAATTGACTCGAACCAATGTTCAGTCACAAGTGATTTACTTGGAGAAAGTTGTGCGATTCTCATTCTCAAAACTATAATTTTCTCATGTTTGCAAAAAGAAGTTAAACAATAACCACAAGGCCTATAAGATATAACAAAAAAAAAATAGGAAGCTTGTGATTGTTTTTGTTTTGTTTGTAAAATAGCTTCAGGTTCATTTTCTTAGTCATAAAGCAAAGGGCCTAGACTAGCCTCAGTTGCTTTTTTATTAGCAAGCTAGGGTTAGGGGGAGAAAATCAGTTGCTTAAAAAAGAAAAGACTAGAGGGTTGCAGAGAGGAAAAAAGTGCTCAAGAGAGGGGAGATGAGAGGAGTGCTTTAGAGAGAGGGTGGGGTGCAAAGAGAGAAAGAGAGGGATTGAGAGTTAGAGAGGCACACATTGAGCCTCTGGCGATGCTCGGCTCCTTCGATAGTGCTTGTCTAAGAGGATGGGGGACTCCGACAACGAGAGAACGCAAAGAAGGAGCAGGGATGGAAAAGAAAAAACACGGGGAGATGGAGGGTTTATATATGGGGCATCACAGCCAAGACAAGAAAGCTTTTGTTAAGCAACAACGATCAAGCTACCACTTTCTCTCTCCCTCTATATATAGAGAGAGAAATAGAAGCAAGAAGTAAGGCATGGAGCAAAATAAATTTTGTATGGGTAGGTTGGATGCAGCTTGGTATGAAGGGCATAATGAAAAGGGTTGGGAATGGGGCTATGGCAAGTAGGGTTGCACACAAGAGATTGCCATGTTTAAGCTTGGCTCGAGCTCGGTTTGAGCCTAAACCAAGCTGAGCTTTAACCGGATCAAGCTTAATTGGATTGCGCCCGAACCAAACAAGAAAAGAAGAAAGAGAAGGCACTGGAGGGGAAGTGAGACAGAGAGAGAAAAGGAATAAGAAGGAAAGAAGAGGCGGGGGAAAACATGTTTTCCCCTTCTTCCTCTTCATCTTCTTGATCAGAGAGAGAGAGGTGCATCAACGCGAGGGAGAGAGAGTGGTGGTGGTGAATAACAATCCTTGACAAAATTGATGGTGGCGGCAATCTTTGATGGAGAGAGTGGTGGTGGCGATCTTCAACGAAAGGCATAGTACCAACCTTATCTTCGAAACATCACCCAATGTCAAGTAAAATCTGGCTGCCACCATCTTCAAAAAATCTCCATGCAAAATCCCTCACTTCATCCATGTCGATGAGCCCGTAGTCGAGAGAGAGAGAGAGAGAGAGAGAGAGGAAGGTCATAATCTCATAGTCATAATCAGAGAGAAAGAGAGGAGCTCGAGAGTCGAGATGGGGGCAAAGAGCTCGAAAAAGAAAAGCAATATTATTTTTTTATGTTATATATATATATATTATATAAGTCGAGTCTTATTGAGCCTTATCGAGCTTGATAGACCGATCAAACTCGATTCGTTAGCTCGGCCGAGCCTCATAGCTAGGCTCATTTATGAAATGAGCCGAGCCCGAGCCCGGCTAAAGGGTTGTCCTTTATACTCTCGGGCCTTAAGTTGAGTTGGCAGTTCAAACCCAAACAGAACACGTGGGCCGTGGGCACGAGGTTCAAAGAAGCGTCACATGGACATGGGAATGGGAATTTTCTTTTTAGACGTCATTTTATTAAACCTTCAGGGCTGGATTGCCTTCATCTGTTAAAAAAACCGTGTCCTGTGTAACTGCAGTTAATTCCTTCATTGTTCCCTCTCTCTCTCTCTGAAAAAGAAAGAAATTTTTTTGGAAAGGAAGCAAGGTGAAAAAAAGGAAATAAAAAGCAAAAACGATCCTATGGATCGCTGCCATACACCACCATTCAATTTTACAAACGCGTCTGCCAATGGCGTCCTCCGTTGTCTTTCTTGTTGAATAAGCAGAAATCTCTCTCTCTCTCTCTCTCTCTCTCTCTCTCTCTCAAGAGATGGGTATGCAGCACAACAATGCAGAAGACGTGGGGGTATCCCAAAGAGTGAACAGCCCCAGGTTTTCAGGCCCCATGACAAGAAGGAACCATTCTTTCAAGGTCAGCAACAGCCATGACGTAGAACTCCAACTCCACTCCCCCAAATCAGAGAGCCTGGTTCGTGAATCAGAACAACAAGCCAAGAACACCAACAGCAATAACAGCAGCAACACCACCAACAATGGCAACAGCCAACATCGTTGGTATAACATCCGGGCAAGGCCTTTGTTTGGGAAGGGCCTGCTGAGGAAGCCATCATCACCGTCACTGGTAGATTTTGGTGTCAGAGCATGTGGGAGGAAGAGATTGGGCCACCTCATGTTCTATGTCTTTTGTGGGGTATGCTTGTTTCTTGGGGTATTGAAGATCTCCACTTCGGTTTGGATTGGATCTGGTATCGATAGCGGAGATGATTTCACGGTGGGTCTTTTGTACTTTTCCTTTTTTTTCTTTATTTGCATTTTTTCAAAGACTAGCGCCTAATTAATTTGTGGTGATCTTATTTACTATTTATTTGTCTTTTATTTTATCTTTTTCTTGAATAAATATAGTTTCCATATCTTCATCTCCCTCTGTTTATGAAAGGAATGGATTTTGCCTTTGCCTCCATGGCATACTGGCATGTTCAACAAGTAATTCCGGTGGTGGGGTGGTGGTGGTGGTGGTGGTGGTGGGGGGGGGGGGAGTTCAAGTTCATTCAATGAGAAACTGTGTTGATATGCCCAAAAGGCGTGTAAAACTCGTCAACCTTTAGTGCACAATCTTTTTGAAGTAAATTAATGCAGGGATTTCTTGATTGCACCTTCTACTTTGTCTGATTGGATTTTCACGGTGAGCAGGAATTTTCTGCTGGTGCCACATTTGGCAGTAAGACCTCAGGCTCTGAGAACCATCACTGGTATAGAGAGGGTAGTGATAGTGAGCGTTCCTTAATGACGTTTTCATCAGTTGCAGTTGAAAGCTCGACAAATAAGCTTGATGTACGTGAATTTTCTTTTGTTTCTTCAAAGCATCAATGAGCATTTCCACTAATCTGGCGGTTGATACCTTTCAGTATTCAGGGATCTGGTCCAAGCCAAATAGTGAAGACTTCAAGCAGTGCATTGATCGACCAAAAAGCTATAAGAGTATGATTATACATTTTTCACTATTCGTGCTGATGCATTCCAAAATCTGCTAATGTGAGTGATTTCTAATCTATGGCTGCTGCATCCACGTGCAGGGTCAGACTCTAATACAAATGCGTATCTTCTGATAAATGCAAATGGTGGTCTGAATCAGATGAGATTCGGGGTATGGCTAAGTTTCATTCAATCAAGTACTTCTTGCATTTTTCATAGCAGTTTCTGATTGAATCAGAGTCTATAATGCAGATATGTGATATGGTTGCTGTTGCAAAGATCATGAAGGCAACTCTTGTTCTTCCTTCTCTGGACCACACTTCCTACTGGGCTGATGAAAGGTCCGGAGGACGTAGGCATCTGATTTATTTTCCTTCACATTTCTTTGATATTTTTGCGAAAGCTTGTGATAGTGTGCTTTCTTATTTGCAGTGGATTCAAGGATCTGTTTGATTGGAAGCACTTTATACTGACACTAAAGGATGATATTGATATTGTTGAGACATTACCTTCTGGCTTTACAGAAATGGAGCCCTTCAAAAAGACCCCTGTCTCTTGGTCTAAGGTCTGGTTTTGAGCATGCCTTGCCTTTTCCTCCTCCCTCTTGTAGGAACCACAATGTTTATTGATGTTGCCAGGTTTGGTTGATTTGGTTCAGGTCAATTACTACAAATCTGAGGTCCTTCCATTGCTGAAGCAGCACAAAGTTATTTACTTCACTCATACTGATTCACGGCTTGCAAACAATGGGATTCCAAGTTCCATACAGAAACTTAGATGCCGAGTAAATTATAGAGCATTGAAATATTCAGCTCCAATTGAAGAACTGGGAAAAACCTTGGTTTCAAGGATGCACAGAAATGGAAACCCATACATCGCTCTTCACCTGAGGTAACTTTGTGCTGTTCTAAGGCTTCTGTTTGCTTTCTCTAGGTGCCCAAAACTTATATTTATAGTATGTATCTTAGTATTCTTAGAGCTGAGTACATGTTAAAGATTATTGTAACTGATGGAAAAGCTCAAATCCTGGAGATTGATTCAGGTTGCAGATTGTGGAAATTGAAGATAAGCTCATTCATGCAAATCTATAAACTGGAGGAGTGAAAAGAAATCTCTTGCAATTTAACAAACAATTATAATCAGAGAGAGGAAATGCCCATGTTATACAAATGCATTCCTGTCACCCTAGCCAAAACAACATTTTAGAACGGTTTGTTGACAACCTAGTGTTTATTGCATTAAAACACTTAATGGTTGCATATCACTGATCAAGTGGCCTGCATCAGCTCCTACATGTAGCAGGTTAACAGAAATCTTCCCCCTCTTCACTCAACAATGCCCAGAGATTTTCCTTTTATTAATTCATTGTAGAGAGGTAAAAGGATCACACACAGGTTGAACTCAGCAGATATAATTGGATGCAGCCTAACTGGATTCATAGTCGGATGGAGAATGCTCTTACCAAATCTTGATGTGATTAGTATTTGTTATGATCAGATATATAATTACACGCATTGGAGTTGGATCTTTTAAGACAGACTTGGATTTAGGTTCAGATATTTAAAATGCTAAAAGTGAATCCAAATCAAGTTATTAATTGGATGCGACTTTATCGGATTTAAGGGATTCAGGTTTGGTTGGATATCTGGCCCAAAACCAAGCTGTTGACATCCCTGATTTCAATCATGAACTTGCTATTTTAATGCCTAAAAAAATAAACTTTTTTTTATCAATATTCATAACTAAAGGTGTGTAGATTATTTTGTACAGACAGGAATCCTCTTTTGATTATAAAAGCTTGTTAACTTATCCTTTTAAATCTGGGATTGAATTTAGCTTCATTCTCTTGGTGTAGCAACTACGTTGTATACCTTCTGACCTGATTAGGATTGCAGCATTTTGTTTTCCTGTCTGATTAAATTGAAAAAAAATACCTTCTTCTGTTGATTAGGCCCCTGAAGTTGGCTATTGTTAAATTATATGTATCTTTGTTCATATATATATATATATATATATATATATATATATATATATATATTCTTTTTTATGTAACTGAAATACCCCAGGGGTATTTCAATCATTTTCTATATGTAATAGGTGTCAGCCTAGTAGAGGCTGACATTCTTTTATTTCTTTTTCTTTTTTTTATTGTTGTTTTCATATGACTGTTGGGGCAGCAGCCCAACTAGCTGTTGGGCTAGCCCCCAACGGGGGTTGGGCTGCTCCCAACGGTTATGATCATTGGGGGCTAGCCCAATAGCTAGTTGGGCTGCCCCCATTATCTCTTGGTTGTATTATAAATAGGGGCTTCCCCTTTGTATCTTTCAATGCTTCCCAAGCATTTCTCAATACAAAGATTTATTTTATGTGTTGTGTGTGTAATATCGTGTGTTTTTCTATAATTTTAAGTTCTGAAATTTCTGAAAATTTGGCTAAGTGTTTGGTAAAGTTGATAAAATCCTCGATTTAAGGTGGAGGCGGCTGAGTCTGGGCTTGGCCCAGGACCCATTGACAAGACCTAAACGAGTCAATTAAGATTTGGTAAAACATTTTATTTTTGAGCTTTAAAATCGAGCAAAATTCGGGTTAAATTCAGGCGAAATTCGGAGGCATGGGTATGGATTTGGATCTTAAATCCGGATCCGGTTCCGGTTTTGAAATCCAATTTTAACCAAGTTAAAGTTTTAAATTCAATATAAAGGTTAAATTGTGTTAAAATCCATGTTAAGAAGACTCTAAGAGGGGTGAGATACCCTCTAGAACTTTTTGAAATTTTATTATTTAATAAATAATAAATAAATAATTAATTAATTAATAAAAACTAATTAATTTCAAAATTTTATTTTTGGTATAGTAGAGTTCTACATTTATGGAACTCTACATGATATGTAGGGATTCTAGAAGAGCCCAAATGTGGTTAAAGTAAAATAGTAAAACAACATAAAATACCAAATGGATAAAAAATAGTTAAAAAGAAAAGAGGAGGTTAGAGATAGAGTTCTACATTAAAAGAACTCTATCTCATGGCCAAATGGGAAACTCAAGAAGAGACGTTACCCTCTCTCTAAAAGACAAAAAAAATATTATAAAAGGGTATAACTCGCCCCTCTCTCTAGACTTCGTTTTCGAGAGAGAGAGAGAGAGAGAGAGAGAGAGAGAGAGAAGGAAAGGAGGATCCTTTCCATTTCGATCGTCTGACAAAGATTTTCTGGATCTATTTCCGTCTTCCATCCAAGGTACAAGTTTCTCTCTTGATTTAAACAGGGGAAAACGGTCTAAATCCAGTTTATGTGAGATTTTAGTGGAAAAAAGGGGAAATCTGATTTGGAATATATATATATATATATATATATGATGTTAAAGCAGCCATTTATTTCTTTTTTGACATGTACTCGATGTTTTTTTTTTAATGCTTGTAGCCTGAATCTGTCCCGTGTGTTAATTTTTTTTGCATATTTCTAGTTCTGCGTATTTTAAGAACTAAAAAAGAAAATCAGATTTGCCACTGCCCATATGGACAGATCTGTCTCACTGTTCGTGTGTCCTTATGGACATATCTATCCCACTGTCCTTATAGACGAATCTGGACAGATCTGTCATATTGTGCGAGTGAACAGATCTGTCCCACTGTCCTTATGGACAGATCTAGACAGATCTGTCCTACTGTTCATGTGGACAGATTTGCTGATTTCCATAGGTGCGCAGATCTGGTACAGATCTACAAATTTTTGGGTGCACATGATTCTGATCAGACCTGTCGCAGACTCCAGCATGCTGTCTTTATAACTGCTGATATGACTGTGTTTGTAAAACTGACTTTTAGACATTTTTATATATGTTGAAAAATTTGTTTGTTGTACAACAATAGCAGGGTTATTTTTTTTTCAGCACTATCAATGTTTCATATTAAGGCTTTTTTGAGATTGTCGTGACTGCTTAATATCAAAACTATATTGGACACTGTTAGGCTGTTCAAAACTGGTTTTGATAACGACACATGAATTGCTAAAATTCTGTTTTTGTTGTTTTTAGAAATTCCTAAACTGTTTATGAGCTGAATATGTTCATACAACCTTGATTGATGAATATTTTTCGTTTAGCATGTTCTTGGATATACTGTTTGGGTCTGAATCATTTTACTCATGCATATAGATAGATCTGTTGTGTTTATGCATGCAATCTGGACAGATCTGTCAATCCAGCCCATGTAGACAGATCTGGTCCAGATCTATTGTGTTTACATAGGTAGATCTGAGTAGACCCACAGGCTTTTGCATATGGACAGATCTGGATCAGATCTGCTGCGTTTACACATGCAGATCTAGACAGACATGTCGATCTTTTCCTTGAGGACAGATCTGGTTCAGATCTACTGTGTTTACACAGGTAGATCTGGATAGGTCTGCAGTTGGGTGCATAGTGGCAGCTTCGGTTCAGATCTGCTGTTGGACACATGCAGATCTGAACGGATCTACCGATTCATCTCTTATAGAGGAGAAAAAAAATCAGCTTGCTCTTAATGAAGAAAATTAATTGAAACTTGTTTATACTTGGTTAGTGCTGATTTTTCTAAATCTGCTGTTTTATTGCCCGAACTCGTAGCCGACTCCTATGAGGGTCATGAGCAGGTTGTTCATGCTCTGTTTTGTTTTTTATATGGTTGTCATTAAAGTTGTTTGATGCTGCCATATGGGTTGGCATCGCAACAGCCCTAAGATCGTGGTTGTTGACCTATGTTAGTACTATGTGAGAACATTTTCTTTATGTTGTCATGATGGGCTGAATACTAAACTGGTTTTATTGCTGCCATATGATCTGTTATAATGTCTGTCATAAGTGCTGATTATTGCTTGTATATATAGGCTTATGTTGGCTGTTGTAGGGCAGAACTGTACTGAACATTTTTGTGCAATACTGTCCGCTGTCCACAGCTTGTGGCCACATGTTTCTGTAGTAGAAACATGCTGCCCACAACATACCAATGCTCAGCAGCAGCATGCTTGTGCATGTGCTGCGACATAGGTATCGTCTGGTTGGTTGGAGCTTGTCCCGTATGGATTCCAGAATGCTTTGTTGAATATGTTATTTATTGAATTATCATGTTGCAAATGCTTTTGTCATACGTATGAAAATTTATGAAATTTATTGTATGCATAAATATGATCATGTGCATGTTTGAGAGCTTATCCATAAAATGGATCATGAAAATGTATATTGCTAGCATTTGTTCGCATGCATATACAAATTGTTTTATATGTATATTCTTGTTGTATTTGAATGAATGTGCATTGTTAATGTACATTGTAGACATGTCTGAAAAATTGTGTGTTGGCATGTTCACTTAGGATTTTTGCATAAGATGCATCAGTGGTCAGATGCGAACCACTGTAGGTCATGTGGGCCAAGAGCATGTGTTGCTCTAAGAGTTTTTATACATTGCAAAATTCCTTCTAAAATAATTGGCTTTCTAGTTACACTGTTAAAATTGTAGCGGGCTAGCTCCCGTGTTGTGTTTTGGATGTTGATTTGCAAAACGATTCTTTTGTAAAGAATTTGACTTTTGTTAAAAAAGATAAAAGAGATAAACAATGTAATTAATATTTTCTTGCTGGATGTCCCTTCCACAGTGTGGGAATCCTAGATGGTGGTTTTGGGAAAACCTTGAGGATACTAAAACTTCGTGTGTGATTGTGCACCTGAACCCGATATGGTAGTTCACCTTTCGACCATGGTTTTAGAGAGTTTTCAACCACTTTGCCTGGGGGGTGGTGTTGTAGACACAACTGTCGTTATTGGTATACCAAAGAAATGACATAAGTGGATGTTGATTTCCCTAATGTCTCGACCAGTGTTGTGAAAAGCGTTGAAGCATAGCGAGGCTCTCCACAAAAAACTGAGGCAAGACATAAAGCGTAAGTTTCAATTTTTTTAAACTTTAAAAAAATTATAAAAAATATCTAAAAATATAAATAAATAAAAAAATGCTTTATTGATAAAGTAACAACCAATAAGAAATAAAAAATCTCAAATGAGTACTAAAAAATATGAGATTAACATATAAAAGTAACTAAGAAATTGATTACATAACTGAAAAACTAATTATATAATTGAAAAATATAATATCCTACAACGCACTAACCAATAAGCAATAGAAAATCTCAAATAAGTACTAAAAAATATGAGATTAACTTATAAAAGTTAAAATATATGAGATTAACATATAAAAAGTAAATAAACTAATAAAAAGTAATTTTTTCTTCTAAAAAATATGAGATTAACCTATAAAAGTTAAAATATATGAGATTAACATATAAAAAGTAAAGAAACTAATAAAAAGTAACTTCTTCCTCTTCTTCCTTTTTTTTTTGCTCCTCACGCCTTAGGTTGGCGTCTTAAGGCATAGAGGGCCTCGCCTCAAGGCGAGTCACACCTTTTGCGCCTCAAGGTGCGTCTTTGATAACACTGGTCTTGACATTAGATGTTGATTTTTAATGTTCTGATGGATGGTGTTGATTCCTAATATCAGTCGAGGAACAAACGTGGAACCCAGTAATAAAATACAAATTGTGTGTAAGCTACAACTGAGAATCTATTTTAGACTTCGGGAATTATGGTGCCCGTTTTGAGTATCCGCGGGTTTTAATGAAAAGTGAAACTAAACTTGTGTACATTTAATAAGGACATGCATGTAAACGAGAATTCTAATAATAACTTAATAAGTTATTCATGCATGTGTATTGGAATCATGCCATATTTACTACTTTGTTCATGCATTCTTACTTGTTTTATTTCATGTAAGATATTGTTATTGCATGATAATTGCTTTTAAATGCTTGAATGGTAATTGAATTATGAGATGATTGTAGTTATGTTCCTCTGAAAACTTGCATGAATTTGATTTATGATTTTTCTTTTCTGTTTGGATTTTTAGAGGAATTCGTATAAAGAATATTTGATTCTTACCTAGTACTTCGTATGTTTTTCACAAGATCTAGAGCTCAGTGATGAAGATGACTGCATCAAGGAGTCTACGAGATTGCGTAACTTACTTCTATTATTCTTGGACAGTGTATTATTCGTGGACAGTGTGGCTCTGGGATTTTATATTTTAATTTAATTATGTTCTCAGACTTTGATTATCGCTTAATAAAGTTAGTTATTTGATTGGATGGTTCAATGTAGAGATCCCTTGTGGTTTGGGATTTGTTAAGTATGTGAGGTTACAGATCCTTGGGTTTTGGTTTTCATAATTTAAAAAAAAAAATCACTTTTCACGGGGATGAGTCAGGGTCATTACAGTGTGTGCCCATTGTGGCTCTTGTGTGCACAAATTGTCTTTGTATTTGTTCTCACTTGTATATTTTATTATTCTATAGTGGATTATTGCTTGTGCAATCTCTATTGTTTCTTGTAGTCCTTGAGTGGGCTTTTTATTTGTATTTCCATTTGTTTCATTGCATGGTTTCAGAGCCTATAACTCTTGAAATTATGTAAAGCTTCTTCAAAGATCGTGACTGCAAAGAAAGAATCTCCCACAAACTTTGCTTCTCGTACATCAAGATGGGCGAAAAAAAACCCATGACGATGATTGCATTGAAGCTAAACGACTCCAACTATTTGATATGGGCCGCCGCCATGGAGCATCATATTAAAGGCAAAAAGTTATGGGGGTATGTGAGTGGTACTAAATATGAACCACAACTCATACTCACCAAAACGGATGGTGACCAAGTTAAATCTCTTAGTGATGACGAAAGAGAGAAAGCACTTGAAGAATACTACATCAAGGTAGAAGACTGGGAAGCTGACAATGCCCAATTTCTCTCTTGGTTCCTTAATAGCATGAAACTGAAGATTGCATCAAACATAGTGAAGTTCAAAAAAGCATGTGAGGCTTGGACTTTCTTTAAAAACATGTTTGTGCAAAAAGATCTGACAAGAAAATATTTTATTCAAAAAAAAAATTGACTCATCAAACAAGGGGATAAGAGTGTAAGAGATTACTACGGTATACTCTCAGCCAGTGTTATTAAAAACGTGCCTCAAGGCGCAAAAAGCACGCCTCGCCTCAAGGCGAGGGGCTTTGTGCCTTGAGGCGCAGGCATATGGCGCAATACCCTTGAGGTGTGCGCCTCATAGGCCTTGAGGCGCACGCCTCAGAGGGAGGCACACACGCCGGGTATAGTGTTTCTTATGGTGGATACACGAGATTCGATACAGATACTTTCGAACCGATATAAACGGGAAACACAAGAGACAAAATCATCAGTCGGGGAATGCCAGGGGCAAACAGAGGCGTTTCAAATAAAAATACAATAATACCCTCATCAACGAAAATATTGTGATCGAAATAGGATAGATATTTTGGTAAATTACAGTAAAACAAGCACTAATTTGATAACAGAAGCCCCACAAATTTGCAACCAGGCTCATTGTTTCTGCAAAGAGCAAAAAGCAAGAGCGTTGTGATAAAATCTCACTCAAGCCGTCTCTTGCCATTGGAGAAGACGACGCCTCTACAACAACTCTTCGGCGACCCTCTGGTGCTGGGGAAACTTAAGAAAGAGAGAAACCTTAGCGATTGATCGATTCTCCTGTTGGCAGAAGGCTATCTTTGTTTCTTCGGCGATGACCACCATGATGGGAGCTCCGAGCGCTGGGTTGTCGATGGATTCGAAGCTTCAGATTTCGGCCTTCCATGGCCTGAGATAGGTCGGACCAGCTCCGGTATATGGTGTCTTCGTCGCGCCGCCGACAACCTCTCAGGCACAATCGTCGGTTGTCACGGCCATTGCGATGGGAGTTTATTCTTGTGTTTTTTGGATTTCTTGGGAGATTGAAGCTAGTTTTCTGTGGAAACTTTGTTGTTCTGTTTGGTTTATATGGTCGTTCTTAGTTGCATTCTTTGGGTTTTCCAGGAAATTTCGCTCCTTCGTTCGTTCTGACTTAGTAGGAAGGGAACGGAGATACTTTCTTATTAGCTTTTTAAAAATTTCAGCTTTTTGATGTGTGTTTGGCTTGTCGCTTTTTTCTTTCCCCCATTTATGAAAATATGTCGAAATACTGAAGGAATTGTATGATCATGCGATATCGAGTGTCTTATTTTGGCGGCTTTAGAGCCAACAATTCAGAATTCAGTAACACCATACCAAATGAAGGCATGCATCAATTCAGAATTACAAATTCCAGTGACATGGGTATTATTGTATTTCTGAGCAATGTATATAGAAAGAGATCCCCAGCCACACCCAATATCCAGAATTGTTTGCCCATCTTTTACATCCGCTCTCTCACAATATGTCTCCAACATTGCTCTCTCAACTTCTTCTAATGTGTCAGACTTATTTCTGAAGTAACAGCAGCTGCAAAATACAGTTCATAATATTTCAAATTTTCAATTTGTTTAAATTGGGTCAGAAAGACCTGGTATAAGAAAGAACCAAGAGTAACACACTTCAACAAACAGTTCTCGTGCATTCTTATATTTGGCATTTGGCATTCTTGGGTCCCAGCAAACAAAGTGTTCTATGTTGATTACATAGGATTTCATTTTTCAACTTAGATTTATTTGATTGATTGCATGTTTTCGGTTTTGATGAATTTTTGTATTAAGGATATTGACAGAAATTTATTTATGTTAAGTTCCATAGCAGGATATAGATGTATTAAGCTTAATGACACTTATGAATTTCTGTATTAAGCACATTGACAGAAAGTGATCTATGTGTTAAGTTCCAGGGCAGTTTTGATTCTTTTTAGAAAAGAATAATTCGTTTGTTTTTTGTCCACAAGAATGCTTACTGATATTCTATGTTGCAGTTCATGCGCAGATGTACGATGTTTATCTTTTTAAAAAAAAATCTATTTTTTTTTAATTCAAGAAAGCATGCAACTGTAGAAAGTGAAACAATTTTTAATTTAATGAATGCCCATGTTTTATTTTTTAGATACTTACATAGATTAAGTTGTTGCATTAATGTTACTTTTACATGTTAATCTCATATTTTTTTCAGTATTTATTTGAGATTTTTTATTTCCTGTTGGTTGTTGCTTCATCAATAAAGATTTTATTTATTTATTTATAATTTTAGATATTTTTATATTTTTTTTAAGTTTAAAAAAAAAACTTTGAGGCTTACGCTTTACGCCTCGCCTCAGATTTTGGTGGAGCGCCTCGCTATGCCTCAACGATTTTCACAACACTGCTCTCAACTCTTTGGGATGAGTTAGACTTGCTGGAGCCTATGCGGGAAGGCTCCTCTATTGAAATGAGGCAAAACAACTTGTCGAAGAACATTAGTTTTCTTTCTTATTCGGATTGAGACCCGAATTTGAGTAAGTGAGGTTCACCATCTTACATAGGACCACCACCACCTCTATTGATGATGCTCTTGGAGAGGTGACCTCTATTGATGATGCTCTTGGAGAGGTGTACAAAGCTGAGACCTGACTTGGCATGTCTAACAAAAGTGAGGAGGTGCTGGCCATGTCAAGACCCGACAACAATGTTAAAGCGTATAAACCTCCTCTTTTTTGGAAAAATAACAATAGAGGAGGAAACTATAACAAAGGAGAAAGGAGAAAAATTATTTGTTATTTTTGCCAAGAACCGAGACACATCAAACCGCAGTATCCCAAGTTGTATAAGAAGGTAGCAATTGTTGAAGAAACTCCCAAAAAGAGTGATGAAGCTATCATGAAAAGAGATCTTAAGGATTCTATTCACTATCTAACGAAAGCATTACAACTATTCCTTAAGACTTCTACATCTACTTTCGGTGCCGTCGTATCTACTTCTTCTCCTCCAAGTATGCTTTCTTGGATTCTTGACTCTGGTGCCTCCTGTCACATGACTCCTCTAGAATCCCTATTATCCGAATGCACAAAATCTTTTTACAATTTTTGTGTTTCTATGGCCGATGAAACTAATTTAGAAATTAAAAGTGTTGGAACTTTTTAAAATATTTCAAAAAAAATTCAAATTCCTAAAATTAGAGTTGTTCAAAAACTCAATTTAAATTTATTATCTCTCTCAAATTTTGAATTATGGGTTCTTCTCATCAAAAAAATGTTGGGTACAGGATCACCAGTTAGAGAAGCTGATTGGGGAAGGATATAGGATGGAAAATCTCTACTACATGGATTTTCTTCGTCTTCCTAAAGAATCATTTTGTAATTTTGTTAAGAAAAAAGATATTTTTATATGACATCAAAGATTAGGGCATCCTAATGTATCTAAGTTAGCTCTTTTTCATTTTTAGAAAGGCTCTTGTTCTAAAGAGTTCATATGTAATAAATGTATTCTTGGAAAAATGAAGAAAATTCATTTTGGCTCTAAAACTTTTATTTCTACCAAACCTTTTGAACTTGTGCATTCGGATGTGTGGGGACCGGCTCCGGTCATGTCAAAAGAAGGGCTCTCTTATTACGTTATATTCGTTGATGATTACACTAGTTATACTTCACTCTATTTTCTTAGGCAAAAATCTGATGTATTCTCATGTTTCAAAGAATTTCACAAAATTGTGCAAAACCAATTTCAAAGTAATACTATCATTTTTCATTCAGACTCAAGGGGGAAATATTTGTCTAATGATTTCAAATATTATATGAAAGAAAGTGGGATTACACATCCAAATGCCCCTCAACAAAATGGCTTAGCCGAGAGAAAGCATTTTGATATCATTGAAACTACGAAAACTTTGCTTATCTCAAAAAATGTTCCAAAAAATTTTTGGTCTGAAAGTACATTACTTGTGGTATATCTTATCAACCGAATGCCTTCATCCTCTTTATAAAACATATCCTCAATTAAAAAACTTTATCAAACGTCTCCAGATTTAAGTTTTTTAAGTCTTTGAATGTAAATGTTTTGTTCTTATCGAAAAAAGAGACAAATTTTCTCCCAAAGCCATTGAATGTATTTTTCTTGGTTACGCTAATAACAAAAAAGGTATAGATGCACTATGATAAGAAAAATGACAAATTATATGTTTTAAGAAATGTTAACTTTCTCGAAAATAAAAATGGTTTTGATTTTGATAAGCCTAAGGATGATCTTGAGTATTCATTTTTATTTGATCTGTTGCCAAAGACGACTTTTGATGAATTTATACATGTTGATAATGATGTTGATGATATACGTATTGATGACTCTGAGATTTTCATGGAGGATACCCAGAATCGTGATATTCAAAGCTATTCTAGAAGAACTGTTGAACACCCTCCATATGCACTTTATAGGTATTCACAAAACCAAAATTTAGGAGAAATTAGTGTTAGAAAATCTAGTAGAACCTCTAGACTTCTTGAAAGATTTATGTTATATGAAAACTTTTCACCTAGATTTAGAGCTTGTCTTATATCTATCCACTCTTTTTATAAACCTTCAACCTACAACGAGGCTAAAGAGATTCCTGAAAGGATTGATGCCATAAACCTATAATTAGGAGCCCTTGAGAAGGCCAAAACTTGATAAATCCAACCATTACTTATAGAGAAAAAGACTATAGGATGTAGGTGAGTGTATAAAGTTAAAACCAAAGGGGATGGATCATTAGAAAGGTATAAGGCTAAGTTAGTGGCCAAGGATATTTTCAAGAATATAAAATAGACTATAAAGAGACGTTTGCTCGTGTTGCTCGCATGAGTAGTGTTAGAACACTCATTACCTTAGCATCCATTAGAAAATGACCTATTTACCAACTTGATGTTAAGAATGTCTTTCTGAATGGGGACCCAAATGAGATAGTGTACATGGATCCTCCTTCTGATTTGAGATCGAGAGAAAAAATTCTTCGGTTAAGAAAAGTTTTGTATGGTCTTAAGCAAACTCCCAAAGCTTGATATGATAGGTTTAGTGTTAAACTTGGGTTATAAGTCATGTTGTACTGACACTGCTCTATTTGTTAAAGATACAGGTATTGATATTGTCATTCTTCTATTATATGTTGACGATATGATCATCAGAAGAAGTGACAAAAAGGGAATTGATGAAATTAAAAATATTCTTAAAAAACATTTTGATATGTCTGCCTTGAATTTCTAAGATATTTTCTAGGTATTGAAGTGACTTATTTACGTAGAGAATATATGTTGTCTCAAATGAAGCTGACTGCAGATATGATTGCCAAATCTGAATTTTTTTATGATAAAAAGGTTGACATGCCGAAAGTTATAAATGCAAAATTAAGATTGGAGGATGAAATTCTTCTTAAAGATCCAACTTCATGGATCCTTGACCTATTTATCCATCACCAGACCAGACATTTCTCATGCGATTCACTCATTACCTCTACGGTGCATATGAGTGTGGTTCTACGAATTGTTAGATATATCAAGAATTCCATAACCAAAGGGCTATTTTTATCCTCCTCTTCTTCTTTAAATTTAATTGCTTATACGAAGGTAATCTTAATGATAGAGTCTCAACTACTGGTTTGTGTGTTTTTAGGGGACTCTTATATCTTGGAAGTGTAAGAAGTATCAGAAGATCTCTCTGTCATCCACCGAAGCTGAATATTGAGCCATAGCAATGACAACTATGAAAATTGTTTGGTTGCAGAGTCTTCTAGAAGATATGGCCTTAGTCATCTCTAGTCCTTCGAAGATGTTTTGCAACAATAAGAGTGCTATCTATATTGCATGCAACTACACCTTCCACGAACGAACAAAGCATATAAAAATGGACTGCCACTATATCCGAGAGGAACACTTGAGAGGAACTATTGAGTTGCCTTACGTGACTTTAGAATGTTTGCTAGTGGATTTTTTCACTAAGGCATTGCTTTCACCTCGTTTTTTATCTCTTCTTGGCAAACTTTCGGTGATCACACCATAAATTTGAAGGGAAGTGTTAAATTATATGTATCTTTGTTCACACACATATATATATATATATATATATATATATATATATATATATATAATGTAAACTGAAATACCCCATAGGGGTATTTCAGTCATTTTCTATATGTAATAGGTGTCAACCTAATATAGTCTGACTTTCTTTTATTTCTTTTTTTACTTTTTTTATTGTTGTTTTCATATGACCTATGGGGCAGCAGCCCAACTAGCAACAGTCATAGATACGACCGTTGGGGGCTAGCCCAACAGCTAGTTGGGCTGTTCCCGTTATCTTTTGGCTGCATTAGGCTGCCCCATTATCTCTTGGCTGTATTATAAATAGGGGCTATCTTTCAATGCTTTCCATCAGTGTTATTAAAAACGCGCCTCAAGGCGCAAAAAGCGCGCCTCGCCTCAAGGCCAGGGGCTTTATGCCTTGAGGCGTATGGGTAAAGCGTAAAAGGCCTGAGGCGTGCGCCTCATACGCCTTGAGGCGCACACCTCGAGGCGAGGCGCGCCTCAGGATGAGGCGCATATGCCTCAATAATTTTGGTCAAATGAGGGTCAAAACCCTCATTTGACCAAAATTTAGGGCTTAAACATAAAGGGGTCGGGGGCCTTTATGTTTAAGCCCCTCTTTTTTTTTCACAGCAGTCTCTCACAGAAACTCTCACAGTAGTCTCTCTCTCGGCTCTCACAACATTCTCTCGCTCTCTTGTGGTGAAGCCCCAAAACAGGTTCTCTCTCTCGTTTCTAGTTTTTTCTCTCTCTCGGCTCTCACAGCATTCTCTCGCTCTCTTGTGGTGAAGCCCCAAAACAGGTTCTCTCTCTTGTTTCTAGTTTTTTCTCTCTCTCGTTCTCCTCTTCTTCTTCTTATCTCTTCTCATTCTCAGCCCATTTACATGTCTTCCTCAAGGTAGCTTTGTGCATAAATTAATGGGGACAGCATGATGCAACCAATTTTTCCATGTTCATTCATATATTTTTGTAATACATAGATGCTGTTAAAAGTAGGATTATGATGGATTTCTATTCTATTGGGTCTAATTTTATTGCTTTTAGAAATGAATGCAAAAATGATTTATCAGGTCTGACTGGGATTCAGTTCTGATCATTTAGACCCGAATCAGCATCCCTAGCTGGAAATCATATCAGCTCGTTGCTAGTCCATCCAACGCAATCCTATCTGTTGCAATATAAAACATAATCTTTCCTGATAGAACACAAATTCTATATGATCTGTATTCAAATGTGGATCAATTTTAATTAGTTTGTGACTTTTACACGTAGACATGTTTCAACCTCTTCTTTCACCAAATCAAGTATTGCCTTATAAAATTTAATTCTGACTAAAAGTTTCTTACAGCAGATCTAGTTCGGATTTGGATTTAAAATTACCATTTAAAATTTATTTTGGATGTGGATCAGCCTTGTCCCCAGTCTCCTGACCCATGTATGATCTCATTATTTCCTAGGATATTGTAATTGTGAGCATAAAAGGTACCTAGGTATTCAATTGGATCAGCCTTGGCTCCACCCTCTACTTCTTCTGCTTCGAGCGACACATGTTGTTATTGCTAATATGCATTTTGTTGTTAATGTTAATTTTTTATTGAATGAATGCTCAGATTTTATTTCTTAGATACTTACATAGATCATATTTTTTCCATATTTATTTGAGATTTTTTATTTTTTGTTGGTTGTTGCTTCATCAATAAAGCATTTCTTATTTATTTATAATTTTAGATAATTTTTATAGTTTTTTTTAAGTTTTAATAAAAAAAATTTTGAGGCTTACGCTTTGCGCCTCGAGGCTTACGCCTCGCCTTAGATTTTGGTGGAGCGCCTCGCTACGCCTCAACGCTTTTCACAACACTGCTTTCCATGCATTTCTCAATACAAAGACATTTCTTTTATGTGTTGTGTATGCCCATTGTGGCTCTTGTGCACATATGGTGCCTTTGTATTTGTTCTCACTTGTATGTTGTATTGTCCCATAGTGGGCTATTGCTTGTTCAATCTCTATTATTTCTTGTAATCTTTTAGTGGGCTTTCTATTTGTATTTCCGTTTGTTTCATTACAGCTATATGGTATCTTATGCCAAGTTGAATTCGATAAGAGGTTGCACTCTGCCCATGTTAGTTCATTTTGTTGTCAGAATGCTTTTCCATAGATTAGAAATGCCAACTGTTGTTGGATCATAGCCAGATTAGCTCCACGAACACACAGGCACACACACGCATGTGCATGCACACATGCACAATGGTTATTAAAGACACAAGACACAATGAGACATTTTTTGAAAATATGAAAAAGGCATAAGCATGTTGCAATGAGGCATAAGCCTCAACATGCTTTGGGCCTGTAAAATTTAAAAATATTAAGAAATCTAAAAAATATTGTTTTAACAGTAAAGCATAAGCAAGTAATGAATAGTTCAAATAATAATTAGAAGTAACAAAGCTAATAACAAGAAACAAATGAATTATGAAACAATATGAATACAAAAATATGCTAGTAGATACATGTAATTGTTCATATCAATGGTCACAATGATTAATGAACTTGAACGATCTAAAACAAGAACAAATTATGCAAGGAGCCTTAAAGAATGAAAAAAAAGCCTCTAAGTCTTTTGTAAATGAGACGGAAAATGTCTTCTTTGATCCTTCTTTATTTTTTCTATGCATTTGTTTCTCTTTTATTAAGTCTAATTTACATAGTTCTCTTTAGCCTTGCTGCATATATATTTAAATGGGTCTATTCATTTTTTAGAGAGTATTAACTGTGCGTAAAGCACCATGACTCTGAAAGGAATTTTGAAGGCTTCCATAAAGGCATAAGCCCCTAAGACGTGCACCATTAGGTGTTGAAGGCACGTGCATTTAATGCTCTGAAAACACCTTTTGACACACACACATGCACACATGTATGCACATGCACACACACACACACGCACACATGGGAGTTGTCAATGCCCACAGACATACATGTGTATTAACATATTTACCGCAAATTTATGTCCCTAACAAATTTTGAAATAACATTGTCATACATTAAGTATCATCATCATAAGCATTTTTGTAACTTTATATATAGTAAATGACATCTCTCTTAGCTACAATTGATACATTTGTTATCTGAAATTTGGAATATACAATGCTTTATAATGTTTTCTCTGTAAAATTGCTAAAGAGCCTATGGTAGTGGCAATTATCCATGAAACTAAGATGTCATTGTAAAATTCATCAGAGGTATAAATTTGAACTTATTAATGTCTGCATGTTAATTAGTTAGTGGTTATGGGAGTATCTTATAGTCTTTCCGTACTCAATTTACTATTTACAGGTTTATGGATGTATAGTAGTATGTAAATGATGGACAACACAAAAGATAGAATTTGAGGCCTCATACATGAAAAACCAAATCCATCTCTTTTTCACCCTGTGAAAACAGCATGAAAGCTTTGATTGCTGATTCTAGTAAATTGAGTCAGTTATGACCCATAATCTGGTATGCGTGTACAAACCATTTTTTGGTCCACAAGGAGGTCCAGCAAATCCTATGGACATGTGTCACAAAGCTTTATGAGTTTGTGAACCCATTCCCTTCATATGATACATGAACCCAAGTTTTTCCATTTTCATATTTTGCGTTCATCATTTAATTCTATTTATCACATTACTCCAAAATAAATAAGAACAAGTGATTGTAATTATGGAAAAGCATGCTTTTATAAATTATTCAAACAATATTTTTGTGTCTGACCATCGCAGGTATGAAAAGGACATGCTGGCTTTCACTGGTTGCAGTCATAATTTAACTACTGAAGAAGGCGATGAGCTTCGTCTTATGCGATATGAGGTGAGCCATTGGAAGGAGAAGGAGATAGATGGTGTTGAAAGAAGGAAGGAGGGAGGCTGCCCCCTGACACCCAGGGAGACTTCCCTTCTGTTGAAAGCATTGGGATTTCCTTTAACTACAAATATTTATTTGGTAGCTGGAGAAGCTTATGGCAATGGCAGCCTGCAATATCTCAAGAACGACTTCCCCAATATATACTCTCATTCCACTCTTTCTACAGAGGATGAACTGAACCTTTTCAAGAATCACCAGAACATGCTTGCTGGATTGGACTATGTCGTTGCACTTGAGAGTGATGTATTCATCTATACTTATGATGGAAACATGGCAAAGGCTGTGCAAGGACACAGGCGCTTTGAGAATTTCAGAAAAACAGTAAGTCCAGACAGGTATATACTTGATGGCACTTTAAGTGAAACACTTTCTTATGCTCTATTTATTCCATTGCTTCTTTCTCTGCTTGTCATTTGGGTGTTTCTTATGAACTGTTGTAATCTATTTGACATTTTTTGGGGGAAAGAAAACCTTTACAAGTAACTTTGAAGTTCCGTCATGCATCTGGCTGCTGCTTGTTTCACACTTTAACAGCATATGCTCTTGATAAAGGTTACCACATTTTGTCTAGTTCATGTTGGAGGTCAAGTTATTTCAAGCAATTTCAATTGCCTAAGAGTTTATTTTGTTATGAATTTTAGTTTTACTTCTGCAGTTATTGCCCAGAGATATTTGTCTTATATATGTCCACGGCATGTTATTTCCTCCTGTTTTATTTTCCTTGTTTTTGGGGTATCATATTGATTTAGGGTTGCTTATTTTGCATAGTTATGCTTTTACTGACAATGCTCTTGCTGTGATAGAATTGGTACATGCTGATTGCTTAGCATAACTAGATCCTGTCATTAACAGGCAGAATTTTGTAAAACTTGTTGATGAACTGGATGAGGGAGAGATCTCGTGGAAGAAATTTAGTTCAAAAGTTAAAAGGCTACATGAGGAACGTGTTGGAGCACCTTTTTTCAGGGAACCTGGTGAATTCCCAAAGCTGGAGGAGAGCTTCTATGCTAATCCTTTACCAGGCTGCATTTGCGAGATACAGCATAAAAAGTAGAAAGAAACTGGAAGTTTATACTATTTTTCTTAAGCAGTCAATCATAAGGATTTGATCCAGACACAAAGAAAATGTAACTATAAGGTTAACACGGATTTCTTGCCTCGTCGCTAATCAGCATGTACCAGGAGGCTGCAAACAGCACCATTGTGCTGTATGATATTGGTTTGAGCCTTTCCATCCCAAGTGACTTCTGTATTGGAGGACTGTTGATGATCAGGGCTATTTGACTACATGCTGATTATGAATCGTAGTTGCTGACATGAAGAGCAAAAAACTTCTTTACAAAGTGGGGCCAATGTATGGCTGCGAAATTTTGAAGTATGAAAAGAAGGTAAATCTTGGTAGAAAGTTGGATGATCGGTTTATTGATATAAAAAAAAAGACTTTGAATGATAAATACATATGTCTTGCTGCTAGATTGAAGGAATAGAAGTGTACTTTTTTGTAAGTGGTACTTTCAATGTATAGGGAGTTGCAAACGGTACTAATTATCGGAAGGAAGAACAGGAAATTAAAGGTGCGTGCAGAAGGGCATTCTTTGTTTGATCATTCTGTGTCATATCATTTGGTTCTTTATGTTATTGTATAATGCTAACCAGGAAAAATAGACAGATTTCAAATAAATGTCTTCCTGCTGCTCTTTGAAAGTTTGTAGAATACAAGATATCAAGACTCTCTTAATGATTGATTTCATACATTAGTTTCTTGGCTTAACATAGGCATAAAAAGTTGTCGAGTTAAATGTTATATGCAGGGTGGAGATAATTGAACATAAATGGTAGAACAGTCATGTCCATGATAAGTGAACAATCTCTAACTGGCATTATGATCAAGTTCTCTTCTCTCAGATCGAATGCGATAGCTGTCCAGCGGGAGGAACACTATTGTTAACCTGTATATGTTTGGATCAAAGCCATTATTCTCCCAGCCTGGTTCCAAAAGAGTAAAAAAGAAAGAAAGAAAGAAAAATAAGCTGCATTTCTCTATGATAAGCTCACATTTGAGACAAAAGGTAAGTAGCAACCTCCTGTTTATCGGAACACATTTGAGACGAAAGATAGATTTAGAATTTCAACAGCCTTCTTTCTGCTTATCATTACCGTTTGATGTATCGTGGATAGACTCTTGCTTCCATATCAAACCAGTGAATACGAGTAGGGATGTACACCGAACCGAGCTGGCTTGGGCTCATCTGCTTCGTAAATGAGCTGAGCTTGAATCGGTGTATGAAGCTCGGATGAGCTATCGAGCAGAGCTTGAATGACCTGTTGAGCCTGATAAAGCTCGATAAGGATCAGTTCATTGCAAACCCCATATATATAATATCTTTGCAAAAAAATTCAGAACTGCATTGTTACTGTAATGGGTAAGGAATTAGTCTTTATTAATAACATGTTAGGTTCAAATCATGCTTTTTGTGCCTTTTTTCGCTTAGAATTTTTAATATGTAGAGAATTTTTTCAGTAATAATAATCAAATGACATGTTTTGGCTTAATGGTAGGTCCCTTGGTTAATGTTAAGGAGGTTGGGGGATCAAATCCCTCTGCAATTTTTTTTTTTAATAAATCTTGTTGAAGCTCGGCTGGAGCTTGGAATTGAGCCGAGTGGCAACGCCTTCCGAGCTTGGACAAAGTAATTTTGAACCAAGATGAGTTCGAACAGCCCAAGCTCAGCTCGTGTGCATCCTTAAATATGAGGTGCTACATGTAGATTCTTGACAACTCTTGAAATCAGATCTTGTAGCAGGAACGACCAATGTTGTCAGTATCATTGAGTTGGCCGATTCATATAGTATCGGCCACAAACATTCGAAACCAAGATGATTCAGCTTATTATTAAATGGTTTAAAATATGTTTTAATACTTTAATATTATTTAATATTTTTGCAGCATATATCATTTGCTGGTCAAATTTTTTAAAAATGATTGTACTGTGTGACTAATTTAACACATTTTCTTAAAAATCTTACAATTTTTGCTATTCTCTCAATGTCCAAAATCGCAAATATCCAACTTCATTAGGACCTTTTTACTCTTTACAATTGTGAATTGATGGTTTTTATGATAAATTTTATTACTCGTCAGCTAATGTAAAGCCCCACTTAAATCCAGAATCACATGTTTTTTTATGTGGACCTCACAAACTCGCATAAATTTATTTGTGAACATTTAGTAAAATTGAAACCACGAAAATCACAAATATCCTACTTATTTGCATATATAATACGAACCTCGCATCAATTTATTTGCGCACATTCGGTTAGACTGAAACCACTAAAATCATAAATATCTTACTTATTTGCATATACTTCACGAATTCACATAAATATATTTGTAAAAATTTGGTTAAAATGAAACCCATAACATCACAAATATCCTACTTTTTCATATATATAATACGAACCTCGCATAAATTTACTTGCGCCCATCTAGTGAAACTGAAACCACTAAAATCTCAAATACCCTACGTATTCATATATACTTCACGAATTCACATAAATATATTTGAAAAAATCTGGTTAAACTGAAACCCAGAACATTGTAAGTATCCTACTTATTCACATATACTTCACGAATTCACATAAACATATGTGTGAACTTTCACTTAAACTTAAATTGAATGTTGCAACATCGCAAATATCCTACTTAAATATTTACGAATTTATGACATATATTCGATATTTCTTATTTTTTGCAGAGTTTGTGAATCATATATAAACTCGTTGTCCGCTCCCCCAAGACTATTTTTGCATAAACTAAGGTTCTTTGTGGTCCTCAACCTGCTTCCCTTCGATGACTTGTTCCGACAATTATTCATAGGAAGCACTTCATCATGGCTAAACCATCAACAACATTTGTTTTTCTGTAAGCATATCTTTAATTGTTGAATCAAACAGTGTTCTCTGACCAGTGGTCCCCAACCTGCTTACTTTTGGTTCTTTGTTTGTTTTATACATTGTGTAGCTTGTATTATAAACATGTTGTTAGAACATTGTTTGATTAGGAGACTTACTCATCCTCACAAATAGTATGTTTGTTTTTTAATGTTTTTTCAATATTCTGTCTTGTTATTGTAAAAAAATTTGAATTTGTTTAATACAATATGGCCATTAAGAAGATTGTGTCGAAGGGGTTCACACCCACATCATCTTCTAGTGTTGGAGTACAACAACAAAAACAAACAAGGAATTATGAATTGGGTCATTCTGATCATTTGCAAGCACGACTTACTGTTCACAAGTGGATAAAGAGGGAGTCATATCCAAAGCAAAAAATGTGGGTGTCTAACGATTTCTACAAAAAAATGCACCTTCGATAAACACAATAAGTTGTGCTCAAACAAGTAGCAAAAACAACTATAAATTTCAAAGTGGCCCATATCTAAGGCAACATGTGCAAAAAAGGTTGGTCAATTTGTGGGCACATTCTTGTCTCCCATCTCGGAAGCATCTAAGCTGGAGGAGGGTAACCCATTGGCTTATGCTGAGGTTGTTGCTAACCTCAATGCCCAGATAGATGAAGCTGGAGATGCGGTCACATGCAGTGGCAATGGCAAGATGAAGATGCAGAAGGCGAAGGAGGTATCACCAAGGAGAGTATATGAACCCTAAGGCTGAGGTTAATGTGGACCTTCTTAGGAAGTGGATGTGAGTGACAATCATGTAGCTAGATCGAATGTGAACCCTAAAGCTGAGGTTAATGTGGACCCTCTTTAGGAGTCTGAAGTTGATGTCACGAAGGAGAAAGTTCAAGCTCCAAGAAAGAGGTCGCAACTGGAAAGAAGGTCTGGTGCTCATTGATAGGTACTTTGTTCATTTGTTACTTTGTAATCATTGTTAACTTTATATTCAATCATTGATTTAATTATCATATATATATATATATATATATATATATATATATATATATATACATATTTGTATGTGTGTAATTCAATGATTAACTTGGTTGATTCCAGAAAAATTAATTTTGATTCCAAGATCCACAACCAATTGATTTAAAAAAGTCAATATCCTGCATGCACCAGTTCTATTGGAACCAAGCACATCATTGGTTCCTAACAATAACGGAGGAAGTAAAGGAGTTGTTAGATCATATGCATTTTCACAATTTCTTAAAGATTATACCATGTAACATCAATGACCCCTCTGAGGCTGTTGTGCAGTTTTAGAATCTGGCAACCAATACATTCCAATTCAAAGATCTTGAGATGACCTTCACATTAGAAAACATGACACAAATCACCAGACTGAAGTGTCATGAGGAGCCAATGAGTTGACATCGGCGAGGAGATTTCAAGCACTTGTGTGATCTTTACTTGCAAGCAAAGGATGTGTTTTTGAAGACGAAAAGATCAAGTTTTCATAGCTTATGAGCCACTATGATCCCAGTAAGGTGAAAAAGATAGAAGGCGAAGCTACTATGTGTTAGAGGGAATGGTGGTAGTAAGGTGAACAAGAAGGTAAGAGAATTTTTGCTCTACTTCTTTAGCTCATGCTTATTCATCGACACTGGTGGGAAGTCAATCTATGCATCGTACATCGAACTGTTGCAAGACCTGGATCGCATCGATCAATATGCATGGAGAGCAGCCAGTAACACCCCAAAAATCTAGAGATTGAAAATTTCACTAAATTTTTTTGCTTTTTAAAATACAACGGAAGAAATAAACTAGCTTTGAATCTTCAAACTCATTACAGGTAAAAAAATATTATAATAATTATTTCCAAAACATTTCACCCAATTGAATAAATAGCAGAGTATATACAAGCCATAATCATGAAAATTCAGATACAGTTCAAATTAACCTAATCTACAACAAAATCACAGTTGAGTCCTCATGTATTATAGCATTTGCTTGTTCATCTCTGTGAACCAGAATTTTTTTAATAAAAACAAGTGAGACAACATAATTTCATTGTATGTACTAGTAGACCTCTCTCGGGTCTCTAGTGTGTACGAAATTATATACATAAAATATATCACAGTACTCATATAATATTTCAAAATACATCCAAAAGGCGTATGTTTCAAGCATTTTTCCACAAGCACAATACATATTCATAGGGCAATTTTTTTAACTGAGTCGAATCAAATTGTAATTAAATAATCATAAAAAATTGTTTGCATCTCACAATCCTCTATGAATTACGTATATAATCAAAATGATTTAATCTAAATAATTATAAAAAATTACTTGCATCTCATTTTTTTTATAAATATAAAAATTAATTTACAAAATTAATAAAACAGATAATTATATATTTATATACCTATCCTATATGCATGGACCATATTATTATCTTTTTAATTAGATTGCTTTTGTATTTAATATCATGCTAGCAAACAATTCACAAAATTTAAGTGACTATCCCGATTCAACATCCCAAGACACCACCCACTCGGTCCACCCTGAGCATACATACTTTCATAGGATGTTCATTCACAATTTTTTATTTCATATTTTACCCCTGGCAGTAGAGAGGTTGGCACATGAGTAAAAAAACCTTTGTCAACTGCTACACATGTACATGGTTGGACTACCTTTCAACTGAGTCTGTCCCTCTTTACATCAGTCATGGATCAAGGACATGATCACTCATCCTTTAGATTTTTTGATATTGGGTTTTCACCCTCATAACCCTTCTCAGGGATAGATTATCTGCTCTTGGATTTTCACCCTCACAACCCTTCACAAGGATTTCACAGAGATGGATGCAAAACGTCGGTACTACTTGACTGACTCTGTAGTTATCAAGTTTCCACCATCAAACTAGCTCCACAAAAAACAGTGCAACTTCTCTTATCTTTTTGAGATTATCTTTTCAATGTATGCCATTAAAAATAAATATAGCATACTCAAAATTCACAATAGTTGCACTTTTGGGTCAATACCTATAAAACATTTCATGCAATCAAAATGCATCAACATGCAGTTACAAAATTTATCATAATTATAATTAAACACAGATAGCATGAATCATTATCATGAAGCACGTATTCAATTATAAATGGAGAATTTCAGAATCTTTGGTTAACATTCATGGCTCAATCACAATCTTATATGCAATTCTTAGTATACGTATCACATACAAGTCTCATAAATAATTCAATCAGATTTAGGGTTTTGAACCATAATCCCTGTAAATAAAAGTACCAAGTATTTTTTATTAATTTAAGAAAAATAGTGTCACCTCAAGGCCTCATGATAATAATTCAAATTTCTTAAAATAACAATAATTTTCTTTTGAGTATTTCAAATTCAAATTAAACAAAATTGTTCATTCGACATTATTTACCCTATAACAGATTATGGTATAAAAAATCAGACAATATCTACATTATTTTAATATAAAAAATTAAGAAATTATTTTAGAAATTTTAGCAGAACCTATCATAAAAAATCCCAAAATTTATTTAAGAGCTTCCTCTATATATAGGAGTAAATTGAAATTGACTGGGATTTTGCCATAATGACAACATTTTAACTCATAAAGGAAATCCTAAGGGTTTAGGAGAAACTTTAGAAAGTCCTATAAATTCATACAAGAGACCAGATGAATCCTATGGGTACATACCTTATTTATGGGAGTTTGGGCAGCACTTCTACAACATGATTTCAAAGCCTTTGAAAATTTTGGCAGTGCTTCTACTACACGTTATCAAATTTTCTGATAATAAGCAAAGATTTTGGTAGCCTAATGGCGTAACATACGTATGTTGCTCAATTTAAACGAATGGACACACAACTAGGTGCAAGTTGTTTTGGTCTGCTGCACATGGAGTTGTGCACAGACACAATAGTGCAGGCGTGTAGAGAGGTTTACTGGCAAAGGAGGAAAGCTGAGAAGGCCACCCGTGTCATAATTGAACTGTGATAGGTGCTTAGGTGGCACCTATGAATTAGTAGGTTCACCAAAAAAGGAGGGTGATCAGGAAGGCCTCTGATGCCTTGGGCGGACCATGAAAAGTGCCTTGATGAAGGTGAGGGTGTTAAGAAAGGTGCTCAGTAGTGAGGGGCTCCACAAACAAAAGAGGATGGTCCGTTAAGGCCTCCAGTGATGTGGGTGTCCGTGTAAATACGCCTTGACAGAGGCATGTACGCCTAGAAGTGCACTCAAAGGGGTACACGGTAGTGGGGTCTCCACGTCATGGGGGGTGGCCATTTAAGGCCTCTGGTGTTGTGGTTTCACCGTGTGAAGCATCTCGAATATGTTTTAAGGATTAACCTACGCAAGGGGCATGCATGTGAACAATCAAGTCACAGAAGAGTTCAGATTTGCTTACCGTGTTTTGAATCGAACATCACTCCTGCTAGCGACGCTCCAAAAGCCAAATTTGTTTGGGCAGAGTTCACCCAAACAAATTGAAACTATGAAAATATAGATGTCGGGGTTATGTGTCTTTCTACTAAAATAGATAAAAAAAAATAGCTGGGTTTGGGTAGAGTTTTCTAGAGAGAGAAAGAGGAAAATTGGGAGCGAGAGAAAGCTAGAGAGAAGGGGAGAATAATTTTTTTTAGGAGAGAGCCCCAAGGGGTATTTATAGCCCCTACTAGGTGTCCTCTCCTTATTGGCCTTCTTTAAAACCATGTTTTGGGCCCATGGTTTCTAGAACATGGTTTTGTAAAACTACGTTCTGGGCCCATGGTTTTTAGAACATGGTTTTGCAAAACCACTTGCGAAAATCGTTGGCCTTCAGTGGTTTTATAAAAAAAACTAAGAATTTTGATTATTTTATTATTTATTTATTTATTTTATAATTTCTATAAATCTCATTTATTTTTACTAAAATGGCCTTGGTCTGATTCCACGTAACCAAGTTGCCACTTGGGTTATGAAAATGACCTTTTTACCCCTTTTTGGTTTAGGCATTTACCTGAATATGCTCATAGGGAGGTAAATTATCATTTTACCCCTATATAATTTAACTATTTCTCTAAATATTCTCTTGTGTTGTAAAATTACCTTTTTACCCTTAGATGAATTTATTATTTCCCAGAATATACCTTGAGTTATGAAATTACTATTTTGTCTCTGAACAATTTAAATATTTTCCAACATATATCCCTGAATTTTGGATCTAAATTAATATCTAGATTTGTTAAAAATATTCATTTGGATATTGTCCATATCTATTTAAAGGATTCGGTCACTATAGATCTAGATCAGTATCCAGAACAAACAAAGGATTCAGATCCTTATCTCACTTTGATCAAGTTTCTAGATCTTGAATCTCTTTTAGATTCAACTCAAATTTGATGGGGTTCAAGCTTACTTCAAAAATCACAAATCAAAATAAAAGAATTTATTAAACCTTTAAATTTTTTAGGTATTACACAACCTCACTTACACATTTGTATGCAAGTTTGAGTAGCGTGAGGAATAAAAGAAAAAATGTTGTGGGGATGTTGGTGTTGTTGGAGGTATTTATTCCTTCATTGTACCTAAACTTTTGATTTATACTCATACATTATTTAACATTGTACTATACTTGCATATTGTGTATTAATCCTAAAATTTTGATTTATAGATATGTATTGTGTATTAATCCTTGCAGGTTTGGATATAGGAGCACATATCCATTGGAAGACCCCATATGCATGACTTTGTCTATGAATTTTCATATGCCACAATGTAGAGTCAGTCATGCAACGAAGAGGGTTGTGATCAAAGATTGGTGGATCCTTACATGAGACGTGTCGAATGCACTGCATTGTTGTGCAGGCTGACCAGGATAGATGTAAGTATTATTGATATTTTCTATATTTTTTTATAAATGCATGTATGTAGGCCTAACCATGAAGGAAATGTAGGTAAACTGGTACCCCTATGAAGGCGTGACTGTGAAGGAGGAGAATACCGATGTGGTTGTGAGGCAAAAGACATTACGAGAAAGGACATTTAGTTGCACAACATGAATGAAGTTGAATACTAAATAGCTAACCAAGTCATCCAACAATTTGGGTTTATTCAAGAACCGCCTAGTAGCGATGGCAATGGGCTTGGGGGAAACGGGCCAGTTCTGCCTCGCCCTGTTTGGATCGAGGATGGAGGACATTAAACGGGGAATGAATTGGGGATAGAGGTTTAAATCAAAACTCGTGTGGGGATGGAGGCGAGGGTGGACTTACTCATGCCCTTGCTCTGTTCTTGATAAAAATTACTATTATACCCTTATATATATTATAAAATCATATATATTTATATATAACCCTAACTCAAATATCTCCTATCTCCTTTCCCTAACGAGTCGTGTGAGCTCTCATTTCTCTCATCTCTTTCTTCTCCTTTCTCTAACGGCGGAAGGCGGCAACGATGGAAGGACTGGAGAAATAGGGTCCCACCCTGTTTGGACTAAGGATGGATGGCATAAAACGGGGATGAAGGCAAGGATGAAGGGCAAAATTTTGAGATGGGGTAGGGGTGGAGACCTTGTCCCCCACCCCGGTCCACTGTCATCCCTACCACTGAATCACCCTCGTGCAATTAGCAAATTTTTATCGCTTTTCACAAAGGATCGGACGAAGGATTACCCCACTATATTCCTCTTCGGACTTGAAGATTGACACGAGGGTGGCGAAGACTTCTGATTGTCGTCTATGGTACGTGCCACCGATGATGATTTTGTAACTGCCCAAAAGGTTGCATGTTTTCCCTCCATAAAGAGAGCCTATGAGGAGAATGAGAAAGTTGGGGTGAAGCATAGAACCTTAAGTGGATTGGAAGTAGAGTTAGCTCTTGAACTTGAAGAAAACTGCATACTAAAAGATATGATAGAGAGTCAAGCTGGCCTTCTCAAAAATGCAAATAAGGTCATCGAGGAGCTACAATCGTGCCATTGAGTGACTTCATGTGATTGTTTTATAAATTTGTGTGGAAGAAAAAACATTGTAACTCATTGATATTGTATATAATGTCATTTTAATGAATTTATGTATGAGCGGGTTTTTATTGGAATGAGGATGTCTACATAAAATAACTGCAAAAAATAATAAATATTTAAAGGAACGAGGAAGTTCGCATAAAATATTTGCAAAAATTGGGCATTTTTATAATAATGAAGAAGTTTGCATAAAATAATTGCATAAATTGATAAATATTTGCGATAATAATGAAATCTGCATAAAATATTTGCTACAATTGAGACATTTCGCATAAAATAATTGTGAAAGTTAACAAATTATGTCAACTTTCATAATTATTTTTTGTGGACTTCTTCATCCTCATAATCATTTTATGCGTAGAAATTATGTCAACTTTCAAATATAATTTTGCATAAAATAACTGTGAAAATTGACATATATTTATGAGGATGAAGAAATCCACATAAAATATTTGTGATAATTGAGACACTTCATATAAAATAGTTGTAAAAGTTGACAAATTATGTCAACTTTCACAATTATTTTATGCGGACTTCTTCATCCTCGCAATTATTTTATGCGAAGAAATTGTCAACTTGCAAATATAATTTTGCATAAAATAACTATGAAAATTGACATACATTTGCGAGGATGAAGAAGTCCACAAAATATTTGCAAAAATTGAGACATTTCACATAAAATAGTTGTGAAAGTCAACAAATTATGCGGACATCTTCATTTCAGTAAATATTTGCATAAATAATACATGTATGTGTGTGCATGTGCAAACCACAAAAACAACAAAAATCTCTAAATCGATGCAAAAATCGAATCTAAACCATGCAAACAATAAAAGAAGTACAACAATGTCTACAACTCATATGTGTAAGCATTTACATCCTTAAGGTTTGAAGTTTACAATACAAATTTACAATGAACTCACAATTGTCCACAGCTCAACTATCGAGACATCGACACCCGACACCTCACTGGCCGATGTCTCCTCAACCTATGCCTTTTCATTGGCCTTCATACCCTCTGAAGCCTTCTTCTTCATGTGCTTATAGAAGTTGATCATACGATTCTTTATATTTGTGACATCTTGCTGAAAAAGGGTTATTAGCTAGATGCTACATAGCATAAATCTAATGTGATACATTCATGTTAGATTCAAATGAGTCTACATGTAAACATAATAAAAGAACAAACAAACAAACGTGCAAACCTAACACTTACGTCACTTGTCAATAGAGCTTTTTTGTCAAATTCATACTCTTTCAGCTCTTCTATGTTCTGTTGAACAACTTTTTCTTCTTCATTAACTTGTTCTTATCAACAACTGAAATTGGAGTTGATTCACATACATACACAATAAGACAAATATACACACATGACTCAGGAAATTGATTATATCTAATGCACCATAATTTGTTCTTTTCTTGAAGAATCTTGTGACAGTTTGGTTTCCTTTTTATCGCGACAACCTCTGCATTTATACATCGTGAACTACCTAAGATATACATAGAAGACATAAGACATTGGAGTAATTCATTAAAAAACACTAAATATACACACAAAGAAGCAATTCATTAAAAAATGATCAATATTATGGCCCAACAATAATATACCCATGTATCTTTCTTTTAGAAACGTGTCATCTACCATGAGAACTCGAGAGCATCATTTAAAAAACTCATTAATGATTGGACAGAAGGGTAAGATGTACTGAAATTGATCTTTTCAATCGGTCTGAATTTACCCTAGTAATCCTTGGTTAGCCTTCATCAGATGACCCAAATATATGGGAAGCATCTTGAAGGACTCTTTGAATAAACCATATAGTGCCTCCTTAGTATGTTTATATTTACGCCATGCTTGTTTGTAAGTAACCTCCACACCTTCTTTGTGACTAATGTCATTCATGATTCCTCTTTAAGTTATCTTCAGATTATCGTGCATCCATTTGTGAATAACACTTAAATCCACTTGGAAGGCACTTTCTCTACTTTAAGTTTTTTTGGTGATCCACTACATGTATGCTCACTTTGATACTTCTTCACTTAAAAGAACATTATTTTGTGTACTTTTATACAATGGATCTTTCAGGGAGCAATCAACTGTCATCTACGGGTTCTTCCTCGTGCATATGATAATGACTCTGTTATTGCAACTCTTTAGGAATTTTGCTTTATAGTTATTCTTGATCACATGATCTTTCAAAAATCATGACAGTGTTGGAGATCATTAAACCTTTTGCCGAAAGCAATTTCTCGATTGTTTGAGTCTATTATTAGCCACTGGAATTGTTCACAATCATTAAGATTTTGTTACACAATTGGTTATATGAATGAGATGTCTCTACTTCAATGATTTTCAATTGCTCTTCATTATATGATAATTCAAAATCTATTCAATCATGTCTCATTAGTGTAAAAACATAAAATAATTATATTGTCCAACAAATGTTCATATAATTATATAACATACCAAGAGTTCGACTTCTCAAATATCATTGATGCATTGCTTTCACCCGCCATTATTTGTCTCATGTCATCATTGTCTTCGTCATCTCCTATCAACATTGTATACTCATTATCATTGATATCATCTGATTTTTCACTGTCAATATGATTGCTGCTACCGCTAATTTACTGTTCGATTGTATAAACTAAATCAAAATTCATCGTATCTATCGTTTCATTTGCTTTCATGCATGCAACATTCATGTATTTCCAATATTCAAGATTAATCATCAAAATATTATATTCATGATCACACCTATATCTCAACCATAAATTATATCAAAATATAACTTGTAACTAGCTTTGTCATATGCCCAGGAAGGCTGCATGTAATTCAAATTACTGCGATGAAGATCCACATCCTTTGCAGTGATATTTTGTTCATGTACAACATCAATATCGTTTACTGTTCAAAATTGTTGGATGATCGACACAAGACTCGGCTCTATAGATGGTGCTTGAGATAGATGAACATTTTTTACTTCTTCTTTAGCTTTGCAAGAAACTAAGTAAACATTACTACAAAATAACATCGATTTCACAGCAATCAACATATATTCGATATCTAGGATCGGAGAAAAACTATAACGGAGGATCATTGACTCTTCCACATATCTGGTTTTATGAGACATCAAAGCCATAAATTCTTTATAGCTATTATTTTTTAGACGATTATAGATCGCTAAGTAGGACGATCAGTATTACAATAATGTACTCTAACCATTTCAGAGTTCATTATTAACTCCATACACCAACCACACAACATATCATTCATCTAATAAAAACAGCGTATGAGAAAATATACTTCATACATTCAATTAACATAACTACCTACAACAACCACTCTAAAAATCAACTGCGAACAATAAACTCTTAACTCATTCAATGGTTGTGCACATTAAACCCTAGCCCCATTACACCCACACACAAACATTGAATATTAACTAAAGGACAAGAAAATAAACATAAATAATCTAATATAAAAACAAATATATACATCTCTCTCTCTCTCTCTCTCTATATATATATATATATATATATACTAAACATAGTAAACCCTAAATGATAAATCTAGTGGCTGGAAAAGTCGATGACAACACAGCAATAACCAAACAAAAATACGTATGGGGCAATTAAATGATCATATCTACAAAAAAAAATCATGAAAGACAAACAATATGCATGTGTGTGTCTATATCTATATATATATATATATATATAAGAAAAGTGGTAGGTGCTTGAACATTAGATACTTGACACATACTTGAACATGTTGTCGCCCATCACGCGCTTGATGGAAGGCCAATGTTAAAAAAAAAAATTAACATAAAAAATGGGCTTTTTTGCCCAAATGAGCAATAGCAACGACAAAAATCCCTGTTATTGACCTTTAGTGGCGATTTTTGTTGCAGTTATTGACCTTTAGTGGCGACTTTTGTCACTGCTATTGTTGGTTTGGCGAAAAACTCTTTTTTGATGTTAGTCATCCATCAAGCACGTGATGGATGGCCAACATGTTCAAGTATGTGTCAAGTACCTAATGTTCAAGCACCTACACACTTATCTCTCTCTCTCTCTCTCTCTCTCTCGATATATATATATATATATATATATGATATCTACAAAAAAAAGTTCGGAGTGAAAAACAAAATGTATATATATATATATATATATATATATATATATATATATATATATATATATATATATATATATATATATATATATATATATTGTATGAAACTCACATTTCGAACCTGTAGATGGAAAAGTCGATGACAATAATGATACTACAACCTCCTTATAATGAGGCACCAAATTACATGGGAATCACTGCAAGAAAAAAAAACAATACATAGGGTTTTAGAGGAAAGTTCTTTGTCGACACAAATGAAAAGAAGAAACCCTTGGTACAAAAAGGAGTTTGTATATGATTCGTGAACTCTGCAAATAATAAGAAAACTCACATATATATAATAAATTCATAAATATTTAAATGGAATATTTACAATATTTTGGGTTTCAATTTAACCAAATTTTTGAAAAATATATTTATGTGAAATCATGAGGTATATGCAAATAAGTAGAATATTTGTGATTTTAGTGATTTCAGTCTAACCGTATGTACGCAAATAAATTTATGCAAGATTCATATTATATATGCGAATAAATTAGTGGTTTTAGTTTCACCGAATGTTCGCAAATAAATTTATGGAAGTTCATAAAGTCCACATAAGAAAACGTGCAATTCTGAATTTAAGTGGAGGTTTGCACTAGCCAATGAGCGGTATAATTTTATCCCAATAATCCATCTGTTCACAATTGCAAAAGGTAAAACGGTCCTAACAAAGTTGAGTATTTACGATTTTGAACATCGGAAGAACAGCAAAAATTGTAGGGTTTTTAAGAAATTGTATCAAATTAGTCATAAAGTACAATCATCTTTCATTAAAAATGGCCAATTCAGTTCAGAATCAGAATATCCCTGAATCGTTTTGAAATCTATTTAGGGCTGATACCGATTTTGACAACATTGAGACCGACGCAAAGGTTCCCATCACACTGGCCTTGAACAAAAATATTCTATTGATGATGTCCCTTTTATACCTTCTCAGTTTGTTGTCATTGCTTCTAATTTAGCTCAGTTTGGTAGTTCACATTTAACAATCCCCCATCAGAATAGTCAATCTCCACTCAAAATGTTCCAGAACAATTCAGGTGGCCAAAACATTCCATCCCACTCACCCCACGCCCTTCTTCCCCAGAAGTGAAAAAAAAATGAAAAATAAAAAAAGGACTTGGTTCATAGTTTTGTGTACTTGAAAGCAGTAATGTACGATTCATCTATCTTGGCATTGCTGGATGAAGCCAGCTTCAAGTTCACACTCGTGACATAAAAAAACATGGGGAGAAGTTTGTACATCCAAAAGAATCAAATTAAGACATCCCATGGCTGTTAATAACTTAGCATCATGGAACATATCAAAGATAAAAGGTTATTTTTTCATCTGAATAGAAGCTGAGGTTAAGATTTGCCCCACAACCGCTCCAATCAGGAAAAAAGAAACAAAAAAAGTTGATACATACAACACATAATTGAAGACAATCAAAGTAGCAAAGATAACCTGCCGCACATTATTTTCTGGACTCTCTTTAGGACTTCCAGTATGTTTAATGTATTTCAATAGGAAACAGTGATGGATTCTATCAGGTCTTGCAGAGGGGCAAGTTCCCCCTTCTCAATCAAATGGAACTCCTGCATCAGAGCCAGATACAAATCACTCACAATCTTATGCTTAATTTCAATCACCTTGCTGGCAAAAGCTCAAAGCCTACGCTCTCAGAAATGTAGAAACTTGAACTGAAGAGTAGTCATCAATTTAGCATTCCAGTTCATTGCAAGACATGGGATCAAAACTAAGCAGAATGGGACCATGATGCATGACTAGCAGAAAATATAATATTTATGGATGGGACTAGCAGAAGCAGTAAAAGGATTCTCCTTCCATCATTTCCCAATAGTGTGAACATTTGTGTATGTTTGTCCGTGTTATGCATTATCCATGTCTATGTGACACAATATGTAACTGAAACAGAAATAGGTACAGGTCCTGTTTGTATCAAATTGTTAATGCACCAATGTAATTATTGTTCCCATTGTTAACAACCTGGATCTTCATGGACGACTGAATTTCAATTATTAATGATGGGCGTCTGAATTTCAATTTCTCCACATTAATCAGTGAAAACATATGCTCTTTTTACCAACAACAATAAGCAGGAAATCAAAAGACTTCAGCCACAAATTAAGTGCACAAGGTTCCATGGAAAAAGCAAAGGAGCAAAAAGGTAAGGAAGCATTCTGACTTTATGATTAAACTAGTCAAAATCCTTTAAGAAAAATAACCAAGTTGGAGGACTTACACATGTAAACAGAGTGAAATGCTTAAAGCAAGTATTGAGATGAGCTTCTTCTTTGAGGCTCACAATCTTCTGGAAGTGTGAATGATAAATATGGGCATAAACACGGAATAAGCGTTTGAAAATAGTCTTAACTAGATCTTTAAAATTAGGAGGGAATGGTGTCCCTGCAACAAACATTTAATGAGCCTCAGTGGCTTCACTCATAAGAACAAAATCCTGAATCATAATAAGGAAATTGCATTTTACCAAGTTTTTGGGGAAATATAGATTCATTGTCAAGCTGTGCTTCAATCCAGTCCATCAAATACTCCACATATTTTGGTGCAGATACCTCTATGGGTTTTTTTATTTGGACCCCATCAGCCCACCTGTACTCATACCTGCAATTTATACCTGCATTAGATTTGTTGCATATTAAAATATTAACTTAAATGACATAGCAATCCTAAATATACCACAGGGTTTCACCTTTAACTTCCAATAATGCACAAAAGGCAGAATATAACACAAATAAGGAATGGTAGTATGATGACAGTAGCACTAATAATGAGTCTTCTCATAGACTGATATAACACCATTATAACAATAAGAGGATATCATAGATATGATAAGGGCAGGCATAACTGCAGTGAAAGGTACAGTTATACTTGTTTCACACTTTCAGTTAAAGAGATCTAGTTTTTCTTCTTTTCTAGAAGAAAACAAAGCTGACTAATTTCTTTGACACTGAAAATTGTGATCAACACCAAAAAGTTCAAACTGTCTCCACTCCAAAGAATGTACAAATGCGACACCCAAACTAGGACATATGAGCACTCACTGTTGTAAACAACTAAAGCATAAGAAAGTAAGACATGCAATATCAAAAAGAACTGATCATGTTATCATACAAAATTAAATGAGATCGTAATTCGTAATTAAAGAACATAGGCCTCATGAATGCCAGAACTTCCTATATGGTTGAGACATACAAACTCTGGCACATGAAAAGTGATGGATATAAGGTACCAAAAACAGATGGTCCTTGTTTCTAACAATATGACATGAATATAGGATCAGGACAATAAAAAATATTACTTGGGTCCTGCAGACATTGTCGGGCAGCTATTAGGCGTGCAAAACTCTGTGAGGGTGTCATAAAGTAGATTCACCTGATTAAAGAAGTCCACAGCTGAAAATGAAACAAAAATTTCTGAGTCATCATTCACCATCATCTTGCGAGTGGTTACCAATCAACAAAAGGTTAGAAGTCTGAAGGGCTAAAAAGGGAACTGATAAACAACTACAACGAGACAATTTTGGAATTGGAGACGGGTTTAATGTAATATAGCATCAAGAGCCATACTATTTACTGCCAACCACTCATTCACATCTTCTCCTGGTGGAAGAAGTACTGCTTCCCTCAAGTTCCCACTACCTAAGGTAGCATCAACGTGCCTTTGAAGCTGCGCACCCTGCAACAACACATGGCACGGTTAGATATCAACAAATTTTCAGAGATTTTGCTCCTTTTAAGAAAAGGGAACTGAGTTGTGCATTTATATTTAAAGTTCATTAGACTAGCTGCAAATATATGAAACTTATAAAAGTTATATGACCAGGTTTACCACATATCAATGTGAATTATATTCACATGACAAGCAAAATTAAAGCCAACAACACCCACTCACTGACTGCATATAAAATATCATATCCACATGACCACTGCCAAAGCTCTTCCCATCAAGTCAGGTCACAAGTCAATGCATAGATTCACATCCAATGATACAGCTGGTTGCATCAATGACTAAGAAAAAGATAAAAAAAGGGAAAGAATTAACATCCAATAGGTTGCACTGTGAAAGCAGAAGAATACCTAACATAGTTCAAAGTTTCAAACTAAATAAAGAGGAACAGGGGACATCCTTCTAGTGCAGCTAGGATGTATCAAAGGCATGAGTTTTTCCATGAAGTATCCATTCACAGTTATGCATGTGTGATTCTTTTTAGGTGTTTTTCTAGAGTGGCTAGGCATGAACTAACCACAAGAGCCAAGACTGGAAAAAGATAAACAGGGCCATTCTCCCTTCTCTCAGCTGAAAGAGAGATTTCCAGATTTATCACTATCCCAGACAAAGAAATATAACAATGTTTTGCACAGTTTCTCCCCATGTCCCATAGTCGTAGAATAAGGAACACTTATGTGGAGAGCCTACACAGACTCCAGTAGTGTATATGTTCAGCTTAAGTAGCAAGCATTGTAGGCAATAGTCAAAAAAGCAACACATTCTTGGCTGCAAAGGTGCCCCACACCCCGTGTTACACTGATGCAGAAAACAACTTCCATTGTGACATGAGTTCCATCTAAAAGTTAAAATCAATGTTTGGCAACAGAGCGTCAAACTGTGATGGCAAAACTCCATTTTCATGCTGAAAGATGAATGTGTAATGATATAACCATCATAAAATCAGCCAATAAGTTTACAAATGGAACCAACCTTGCTGCCAGATGGTGCACTTTTCTTTGGACGAAATGTTCTCTGGTTCCTGGTTTCACAACAACCATCTGTGAGAAAAATTATCATGAACAAAAACAAAGTAGGGGCCCGATGAACCAACAGGTCACCCAGCCCAGAGCTATCCAGTACTCAGGTTCAAATTTTAGACCTGAGCTGAGCTGAAGCACACCTACACCTAACTCAGTTTAACAACCAGCCAGGGCTCACATGAGGGCAAATCACATCACAATGAGTCCTGACACAAGCCCAGGTAGATGTTCCACATAACTGGGCAACACTTTGGGACCTGGACAGAAAAGACATGAGAACCAAGATAGGCTCAGTCTTATCAGGCCTTTCCCAAGACCTAATCAGGTCTTTGGAGGTTTGGCCAAGCACAGCACATACCACCTCTACAAACAAGACAGATCTTTCCAAACAAGAAAAAGGTCACTGTAGATGAATGAATTTGTATATAGGTTAAGCAGATTCAACCATTAAAAAAAACAAAAATATAATATAACCTCAAAATCATGGTCAAAGAATCACATCAACCAATTGAACTACCAAATTTTCAAGCAATGAGTTTAAACTGTAGCATGCCCCATTGCTGTCACTACATCTTAATGATACGCCTACAGATGGGAAAGCTAAAATGATAATATGGCATAACTAAAGAAGCCATAACAAATGCTATTCAAGATTAATGAGCAGAAAAAAGTTTCCACCATGCAAAAAGGAAAAAGCATAGATGCAAAGGGATTATTGATGGAAATATGTGATCATCTATGTCATGAGCTTGCACACCCATAGAAACATTGATGCTGGACATGAATGACACTTCAAGCTATGTTTAGGTTTACTGTAATCATATGTCTTCAGTGCACACAACCAACACAAAATTGTGCAATGTTCAGGTTTTCGTGAACATGAAGAAAGATATCCTCAAAATGCTTTTTTGGTCTTATCTCTGTGTATGTATCTTCCTGCCCATCTGAAAAGGCATCATATTTGACATCTACACATGCTCCATTGACCTTTTTTCCCTTTATGTACCTTTTCGGCACACCAATATGGGTCTCATTTTTACTTTTTTTTTTCATTTACCAATTTTTCGTTGCTTTTGACATGGCTATTCATGTTCAGGATATCATTCTTCTTGGACCATATCATGTCCAAGCACCACCCTGATGGAGACCGAGACAAACATGTCTTGTAATACCCGTGAACTATGTCACATGGGTGCAGGTGCGAGGGTTGCGGCACTTTCAAAAAACTTGGGTGCGGGGGTGCGGCAATATATATATATATATATATATATATATATATATATATATATATATATATATATATATATATATATATATATATATATATATAGTCCAAAAGTTGGACATAAATGACCCTGGGTGCGGGGGTTAGCAGTCTCATCTCTCTGAGGGCTTTGCTCATTGGGGGTAGGTGTAAAACCCATGATTTTACAAAAAAAAAAAAATCGGACCCCGAACCGAATCCAAGGAAAACCCTAAGGGTTTTCCCTTTAAAAAAAAATTTAACGCCCGCACAGCCGCAGAACTTCATTTTTTTTTCCTCTGCTTATAAGGTGGGGTTTCCCGATTTGTGTCCTCCTGTGCCCTTTAAATCACGCAAGGGTAAGGGGGAAGCCCTCACCCTTGCGCTCCTCCTCTCCCTCTCGATTGTGCACTCTCTCTCGCTCCCGGCGTGCGATCGAACGCCGACGCCAACGCCGACGATGCCTACTCTCTCTCAGGTACGCATCTCCTTCTTCTCTTCTTCTTTTCTTCTTCGTCTCCTTCTTCTGTTTGCCGAAGGGCCGACGGCTCCCTGTCGTGCCCTCCCCATTTCTCTATGCATTCACCGAAAGGTCGGCGGCCCCCTGCTGCATCCTTCCCCTCTCTCTCTCTCTCTGCGTTCGCTGGAAGAAAAGTCAGGAGCATTTTTTTTGTCCAAAAATTGGACACAAATGACCCTGGGTGCGTTGACCGCACCCAGGGTCCCGTTGACTGCACTGGGTGTCGCACCTGCGTCGCGTCGATGCGAGTGTGGCACCCAGTTTGCCGAGTCCATGTGACATAGCCCATGAATTTTATCAGATAAATAAACTTGAAATATATGTTTTTAAGTTGGTAGAAGGATAATTTTTATTGTTCTATGTGTTTTGGATCTTGGATGTCCTGTTTGGATCTTTAATGTCGGATCCCTAATATCTTGTTTGAATCTTCGATATTTCATTCAGGTCTTAGATATCGGATCACGAACATTAGATTGGATATTTAATAATTGTTTTTGGTCAAATGGATCGAACCTTTGGTAGTGGATCCTCATTATCATGGCCAGATTAGATATTGAATCCAGGATGAATTGAGTGGATCCGCGAGTCTAAATTGGATCTTTAATAAAAAATAATAATAATAAACCTTATGGAGAGTCCGTAGTAGTTTATTTGGGTTCGTAGTATTTTACAAGATCTTCGGATCTCAAAACTTTATGCCGGAGATATTTGGATCCAAATTATTTTATTTGGGTCTTGGACATCGGAAACTTCAATATTGATGTGGATCCTTGCATCGAAAGCGTAAGGATCAAAGTACCTTTAATTGGATCCGTGATAATTTATTTGGATCTGTGGTTTCAATCATGTAATAAAGAGAAAATTTTCGGATCCTTGGATCCAGATTTTTCTCACATGAATTCATAAACAAATTGGATCGAAGACTCATATCGCATTAGCACCCATTAGGGAATGGTTAAAAACTTAATAGATTCGGATCCTAGGATGGATCCAAATAGCCCAAACTTTGGACCCAAAGATATAAGCGGGTCGCAGGTCACGGGTTCGGACAAACCAAACTCGCACCCGCTGGTGCATTAAAATGAAGTTAAAAAAAAATGTTAAAGTTAAGAAGGAGAACACGTAAACCCTAAAAAAGGGGTTTACGTTTGAAATAAGGAAAAGGAGGAGCGGTGTGTTTTCACGCAGCCGATAGTGGATGAGGGAGAATGGGGTAACCGACCCCTCTCCCCCACGATCTCCTTCGTTTTCCACTCGCATCTCTTAAGGAACCCCTCCCCTCACCCTCTTATTCGCTCTCTCTTCTTCTTCCTCTTCCTCTCGTTATCTCCCTCTCCCTTCTCGTTATTTCTTTCTCTCTTGCTCGATTTGGGGAAAAAAGGCGCACGACTGCAGAAAAAAAAGAGAGGAAAAAGCTTTGATCAAGGTAGGGTTTTACTATGGTTCAGTGTGTGTATTGTGTTTCAAAGTCTGCATTGTGTTGGGTTCCACCTCAAAGCAAGAAGTTTCAAAATTTTGAGGGGTTTTCATATGGATACAACGATGGTGCTTTCGTGTAAAGCTAATCGGTAATATCCTTTGGTATGAATAGCTTAATGAATTTCTTGCATACTGATTTTCGAAATCCAACTTTTAACTTCCTAATTCACAGTGATTAAGTGGGTAGGTTATGCTGCAAATTTTTTTAGGGTGTTTGTGGCAAGTGTGAGAGCCCTTGCAGCACACCCCTCTTTGTGGGTTCAATTTAGTGCAAATGCAAAACCTCGGTTCTGTGTATGTACTATACACAGTATAATGGGTTCTGTGGGAGGTGAAATTTGGAGTTCTTGGTATATTGCTTAAAGGAACTCATAATGAGAACAATATTCTGTGTGGGATGTCTTAATCATATGCTGAAATCACTAGGAATTTAGAAAATATGGGCCTGGATGGAGAAATAAAACTATTAAACCAAGCTAGCGAATTTCCTGTTTAACATGAGATGGTAATGAACTAAGTAATTGCAGTAGGATATGTTTAGGTTCTGTTTATTTCCATGAGTAAACGTTGGGTGTACTTAGTATATCTCCAGAATGACATTACTCATAGGTTCGTGTGTCTTAAATTTTTGAAACAGTAGGTTCTGATTCTGCATGCTCTAGGGTTGAATACAAAAATTTATTCTACTAATCTGCATACTTGGCTTGGACATTAGGTTATGGTAATGCCTTAGTCCTGACATGTGTATGTACTTCGGACAGTAAATATATACTTAAGTTTTGGAGGTTTTTGACTTAAGATGTTCTCCAACAAATTCATTAGAGTTACTTTCTAATTAGTATTAATGGACGATATTGGTTCTGCTGCAGCAGGGGTATAGACAGAAACTATTTAGAAGTTATGTCTGCTGAAAAAGTTCTGTAATTACTTTGGTTGTCAAAGATTTAGTTAACCCATTCACAATCATGCATTAATACTTGTGAACTTGTGTTACATACGACCCTGCATATATATAAAATGTGCCACAGACCTGTGTCTTGCACTAGTTGCAGTTATTTAAGTGAGAAGTAATGATAAGTCTGAGCTAGTATTATCATTCCTGCAACAGGTAAAGTCTGACGTTTGAAAATTGACATGTAAAATATTTATATTGAACATCGGAATTTCTGGTCACTTACTTCCTTGTATTATGTTGTATCAAACTTTCAATTGTTTTAGCAGCATGTATTACGTTTAGTAGTAATTGGGTTCATGTGCAAGCATCGACCGTCAGCATGGACATAAAGTTCCTTTTGTGTAATAGGATACATGGAATATTTGATCAGTATGATATAACCATGAAATATACTTTAAACCATCCGAACTTGTATGCATCTTGAGGACTATGTTAAAAGATATGTTATTGAGTCAATTGAAGGGCTAGTTGTTGCCAAGGGAAACTTCACTTAAACTCCACAGGAAAAAAAGACTAAGACGATTTCCCTGTTAACGACATTATCTAGATTAACTTCTGTTTATATGTTGAAATTTATTGATAACGTTAGTAATTCTGTCAATATATATATAGATATATATATATAGATAGATAGATAGATAGATAGATATGATCTCTGAACCGAACCTATGGGTCGGTTTGCTTTGGGCACATGAGTTTCAAGACAGAGTGTTGAAGGTCACACATTTACCTCGAAATTATATGAACACATAAGTAAAGTTTAGAGCTCAACTGGAACACACTAAATGGGTTGGTTTAATCATTGGTATTCCCTCTTGTGAGAGGGTTGGTTGGATAACCATGTCAAATAGGCAATAAGGTAGAGTACTTCATGTGGGTACTTGGGTTGTTAAGTCTGTGCGCGTTATCGATCGTATAAGTGTGAAACTTAAATTTATTTTCTTTGGCCTGACTGGTTTAAAGGTACTGAGGCAATCGTGCTTGACGGTTTAAAGGTACCGGAGCACTCTGAGTGGGTTTGCACAATTAAATGGTTTAAGTTTTGGTTAACATATCTACTTAAGGTATGAAGGATTGAGGATCTACTACTCCGATGGTAGGATTCAAAATTTTTTAGAATTCCAGTATCTTTGAGCTACTGGGTTCAGATAAAAGAAAACCCTGACACATCGGGAAATACAAATTAATAAGAGAGCAACACACTCAGATTCGGGCTTACCTTGGAGAGGATAGGTAGTACACAACTCCGGGGATAAGTGTTTTCATGCTTCGAGTGTCAATGGCTCGATGGTCCCCAGTCCTCGAAGTTAGGGGACCCGGACTACCAATTTTTGTCCTAGGCGGTAGCTCCACGTTCTCCTGCAGAAGTTAGGGATGCATCTTATTGTTTGGGCCTTTGGGAGGTTCTCTCAATTATTCAACTGCTCTCTTAGGATTTTCAGTTTCAGTTAGACGTTCGGGTTAATAAAGTACCAATGCATAATAAACCCCCGAATGTTCTGTTCTGTTACGGTTACCTTGGCCTACGAATACCCGCGGGATAATTCAAGAAAAACATTAAATCTTACTTCTTATCAATTGGACAAAACATTGTGAGCTTTGTACTTGAATTTGTTAACTTGTGATTAGATAATTGAGCATGTGATTAAGTATTTAAACCAGTGTTTACTTATCTAATTAGATGTTAATTCATGATATGTTTTTGTGAGTTAGAATAGTGATATGCAATAAATTATTTTCATGTTGCGTACTTTTTTATGTCATATTTAGTATCATGCTTCACTGTGTATAATTAAGCAAACACATTGCATACTTATTACATAGTACATCTACAAAATCATAGTATTCTCCTACGCAGACTGGTTATAGTCTGACGCAAATTATTTTATTATTTTTTAGGAGAAGAGTAAAAGATCAAGAGCGGTTGCAGAATGGAGATATATGATCTATTGTATTCTCGGGATATCAAAAGTTAATTTGACTATTAATAATTATGTCAATCAGTCATTCAGAAACTTTGATCTTATGTTTTAAATTTTTATTAGAAATAAAAGGAATAGTAATTGCTTTGAGAATTCTTGTGACGCGCTTGAAATGCTTAACTTGTTTAAATCTGAATATTTTCGCTGTTAGAAAAAAAATTACTCAAAATTTGGGTTAAATTTCAAGGCGTTACATGTCTGGCCAAAACAATCCCATAGTAAAAGTAGAAAACCTATTAATCAACAAAACCAATAGTACGTCTTGATGATCTTGAGTTTTTACTTGGTTGTTCATACTTGCTCTTTAGAGATATAGCAGTTTACACGTGCTCTTGTACACACCTGCATCTGAATGGATCTGGCATCCACTGTGGCTAGAACTTGAAAAGAAGATTGAGCTTCAGCAACCCCCAAAAAAAGCAAAATAACAAAAAAATCAAGGTTCAGTTTGAGCAAATGGGTGATTGATCACCTCAACCACTCACCAATCATGCCTAGTAACCATTGGGTCTTAGGCATTTTCCCTGTTCAGAAACTAAAAAGGACTGAGAACACCTTGTTAAAGTTGCCCTCAACAACTCTAAGGGCATGTTTGCAATGCCATGGGATTCTTGGATTTTCTCAAGATCTTGTGATGGTAAATCACAATCACAACACTTTCTCAAGGTTAGTGAAACATCAGAAAAGTACAATTCATTGTGATTACCAGCCATGATTGTTCCTGCCTTGAATCTTGTGAAAATTGGTCACAAGATTGACTTTGTGACCAGCAATCATAGGTTCTACTTTCTCATATGTGATTGTTCACCCCTACCTGTGACCAAAGCAAACATGCCCTAATAGTCAGAATTATTTTATAGAATCACAGGTGTGTGCATGAAGATGCTCTAATGCACCTCCTCCTTCTTCTTGTTATTTCTTTTTCTATAGTGAGAAAAATCCCTAAGCAATACTCAAAAGAATGAGATAGATCTTCCCTTAGTTCAAAGTATCAGACTTGTTCACGGGAGATAAGAGGGAGAGAGAGAGAGAGAGCAATTCACAAAAGGCAGGGGCGGCACTACAATGCTCGACCTCCAAAACCCTAAGCATTATAAATTGAAAACATATGCATATTACAATAATGCCATTAATGAAAACCTATTTAACATGTGTACATATATAATATGCGTACCAGATCCATACGCATATGCAATGCTGTATTCTAACACCCTCCCTCAAGTTGTACGTGATTTTGGAGCATGTACAACTTGTTCTTCAATAGCCAAAATTGATGTCTTGTTAGTCCCTTGGTAAATAGGTTTGCCACTTGATCTTCTGTTCGAACATGACGTAGTTCTATCTCCTTCATCTCGACTTTCTGCCGTATGAAATGTTGATCAATCTCAATGTGCTTCGTTCTGCTATGCTGGATAGGATTACATGCAATATTTATTGCGCTTTGATTGTCACAGAAAAGAAATGATTGAATAATTGTCTCCCCAAGATCACTCAATAAGTGTCTAATCCATGTGACCTCTGTCGTGCCTGTAGCCATCGATCTGTATTCAGCCTCTGTACTCGATCGTGCCACTACTTTTTGTTTTTTGCTGCTCCAGGACACTAAATTGTGCCCAATATAAACACAGTATCCAGAGACAGATCGTCTCTCATCTGGATCCCCTGCCCAATCTGCGTCTGTATAAGTGATGAGTGCATGTCCTCTATGCAGATTAGCGTTCTTGCGATAAACAAGTCCGTCTCCTATAGTTCCTTTTAAATAGCGTAGAATGCGCTTCACAGCTTCCATATGACCCTCCGTTGGAGCATGCATAAACTGGGATACCTGATTGACAGCATAAACTATATCAGGTCTGGTAAAGGTCAAGTACTGTAACATCCCCACGAGACTTCTATATGTTGTAGGATTGACACAAAGATGACCATCTTCAGAGCTCAGCCTTTGATGTAATACACTAGGAGTGCTGACTGGTTTGCAATTCGTCATCCCGGCTCTTTCCAAAAGATCAAGAGTGTATTTTTGTTGCATGAGAGTCAATGTGTCTTGTTGTCTATCAACTTCCACACCAAGAAAGTACCGCAACTTCCCTAAATCTTTCATCTTGAAAGTTTTCATTAAAAACTGTTTCACGTCTTGCACATGACTATCTGAGCTCCCAGTGATCACAATGTCATCAACATATATAAGAAGAAGTATAACAATGTCAGCCTTTTGGTAAATAAAGAGAGAGTGATCCAGAGAGCATCTTCTAAAACCATAACTCTGAATCTGCATAGAGAAACTTTCAAACCAGGAACGGGAGGCCTGTTTCAACCCATACAGAGATTTCCTTAGTTTGCACACCCAGGCAATAGGATCCTTCTCGGCATAACCAGGTGGTTGCTCCATATATACTTCTTCCTTTAGAGTTCCATGCAAAAATGCATTTTTAACATCCATCTGGCTAAGGCTCCAACCTTGATCGACTGCTAGGGATATGATAATACGAATAGTACCCATTTTGACTACGGGACTAAAAGTTTCGTCGTAGTCTTCACCATATTGTTGTGTGAATCCTCGAGCAACAAGTCGCGCCTTATATCTATCAATACTTCCTTCAGGCTTATATTTTATTTTATAAACCCATTTTGAGCCAACTACATTCTTTCCTTCTGGCCGAGGGACTATTTCCCAAGTCTGGCATTCACGAAGAGCTTCCATTTCTTCATTCATAGCTTCAGTCCAATGACGGGATTGAAGAGCTTGATTAAAACAAGTGGGTTCATCCTGTTTTGTGAGCTGAGACATAAACAACTGGAAATCAAGGGAGAAGGTCTCATAACTCGCCCATCGTTGAATAGGATGCTTAATGTGTGACGGCCTTTGAGCCGAATCATTGGCGATGCTTTCCTCCACATTCCTCGGCTCTGTATTTTTGCTCCGTCTAGTGTATATCTGTCCAGAGAAACGTTCTACTGGGGGTGGCTCAACTGGAGATAATTCAACATGCATTTGTGAGTCATTCAATTCCCTACTCAAGCCAAAGGAAGAGCAATTTGTTTGGCATGTTTCTCCTGTATTAGCAAAGAGTTCTGTGCTCATCCATGGATCATATACTTCTAATTCTCGAGGTGGCAACACTGCAGAGTCATTGACCTGAAAATTTTGTTCGTCAAAAACAACATTTCTGGAGGTCCTAATGCGTTTTGTAGTAGGCTCATAGCATCGATAACCTTTGTATTCATCTGCATACCTAACAAATCTGCACTTGACAGCCTTATCCTGAAACTTATTTCGCAGAGATGAATCAATATGTACATAACATACACAACCAAAAACACGCAGCTCATCGTAAGAGGGATGTTGCCCAAATAAAGTATAATAGGGAGATTTCCGATCCAAAAGTGTCATAGGAAGACGATTTATGATATGAACAGATGTGTGAAAAACTTCTGTCCAGAGACTAACGGGCACATTGCTATCATGTAACATGCTCATCGCACTCTCAACAATATGCCTGTGTTTCCTCTCCGCAACCCCATTTTGTTGAGGAGTATGAGGGCAAGAAACCTGTCGACTTATTCCTTTATCCCGAAGAAAGGCAAGAAATTCGTTCGATGAATACTCTCCTCCACCATCACATTGTAAATGCACAATATCACAAGCAAACTTTGTTTTGACCATCGAATGGAACTCCTGAAATATTTGAAAAACTTCATACTTGTGTTTTAAGAAATATATCCAAGTATAACGGGAATAGGAATCAATAAAGACAACATAGTAGCGACTACCAGAAAGAGAAGGAATAGGTGCAGGTCCCCAAACATCGAAACAAATAATCTCAAATGGCTTTGAAGCTCTTTTATTTATAATATGAAAAGGACATGGTTTTTGCAGAGTTCGCATGAAGAACATTTATTATTATTATCAGAAAATGAACATAAACTAGATTTTGGAAGGAGACCATCAGATACAAGATTTTCAACGAAACCTCGACTACAATGTCCCAAACGACTATGCCAAATATCTGGCTTATTACAATGAGATGAATTAAAAACTTCCAATGAAGGAAAAAACAAAGACTCTGAAGGCGAAGACACTGAAGAATGCTTGGACGACTTCAACTGGAGGACTGGTACTGAGGGTGAAGACACTGAAGGAATCTCCTTGAAGACGTACATGTTTCCTTGTCGCTCCCCCTTAGCGAACGTCTCCTTCGTTCGTAGATCCTTAACATAAACAGAAGAGGGAGTAAATTCGACGGAAGAATTCATATCGTCAACAAGTTTAGCTACAGAAACAATGTTCTTTTTAATATTAGGAGCAAGAAAGACATTGGACAAGTGAAGTGAGGACTTTGACATAGGGATATGTGCATTGCCAGTATGACTAATTGAGTGATAAGTTCCATCTCCCGTAACTATACTACCTTTTTCAAAATAAGGCAATAAGTGAGATAACTTACCCGCATTACCCGTAACATGTGTGGCGGCACCTGAATCAACATACCATTCGCCTTGTTCATTTTACTTGATCGACATTTGTGACAATGCTGACAACAAAAGTTGTTGCACATCTGTGGATGGCACTTTTGTGTCCACAACAGTAGCTGATTTATTCTCAGTTTTGTTTATTTTTCCTCTATTCTGTAGATTGAACCAACAATCAGCTTTCACATGTCCTCTTTTGTTACATAAGAAACAAGTGGGCACTCTCCTCTGATTCCCTGTATTAAAAGTCCCTGAAATATTAGGTGTGGGCAAGATACCACGTCCTCCCTGCCCGAAGCGTCCGCGGCCTCTGCCTCCTTGATGCCCTCCATTTCCTCGTCCAAAACCTACAGAAGTGTCCATGGCCAAAACTGAATGAGGACGAGCTGATTCATTTCCTTCTGCCCTTTGCTTCATAATCATCTCATGCTGGAGAAGTTTCGCTTGGAGGTCGTCAAAAGTGGGCAAGTGAGGAAGGCAGGATAAAGTTGTGGTAAACATGTCAAAATCAGGACCCAATCCATTGAGAAGTTGTTGAACTTTATCTTTATCTGCAATAGCACTTCCAACAACAGCCAATTGATCAGTAATACTCTTCAAGCGGCCTATGTATTCCATGACTGTCATGGACCCTTTCTTCAAACTTTGAAATTCATGTTTTAAGTACATAACTCGGGCTTCTGATATCTGAGAGTATGTCTGAGACAGCTTACTCCATAGATCTGCCGCAGTGCAATCATCTGAAAGAGTAACCAACACTTCTTGAGAGAGTGTTGACGTAATATAAGCAACCAAAGACTGATCCCGCTTCCTCCAAGCTGTATACTCTGGATTCTTAATGGAAATGGTAATTGTGTCACCCTTCTCATCCTTGGTTTCCTGCAAAATAAGCCGCGGTGGTATAGGAACTAAACCATCCAAATGTTCATCGAGATCCTGACTCCGTATAAAAGGAAGGATTTGCCTCTTCCAGGTCAAAAAATTAGAATGAGTAAGTTTTTCTGTAACGAGCTGACTCAAGAAATTGGCAGAGGGACCGGATGACGAATTGGATGACGAAGAGAAATCCATAGCAATGTGAAACAGTGAATAAGTTCTGTACTACCAAAATGAATAAGTTTTGTACTACCAAAAGTGTTGCACAAGGAACACTGAAACAGCAATTAAGGAAACAGCAATAGAGGAAAGAAAACTTGTGGAATCAGGAAAAAAAAAACTGGTTTGTAATAACTGCAGTCGGTTTGTACCAAGGGAGGGTGGAACCAATACAGGTCTCAAAACCAATAGAGATGCAGAATAGAGATGAGCACGATGAAAGAAAAGAGAAGGAAAAGGTTCCACCTTTCAGAATGAAGATGAGGTTTCAGATTTCAGAGAACAAGAATCACAGTCCACGCTGAAGAATCACGTTGAAGACTTGTTGACGCTGGAAGTTGTTTATTTCAGATTTCAGAAAACAAGAATCACAGTCCACGCTGAAGACTTGTTGATGCTGAAGAATCACGCTTCAGAAAACTGTTCACGCTGGAAGAACTGGATCTGGGTTGCTGTTCACGCTGGAAGATGATCACGTGGATCTGGGTTTGCTGTTCACGCTGGAAGAAAAGTTTTCACGATCTGAATATGATCACGCAGGGGAGTTGCTGCTCACGATCTGAAGATGATCACGCAGGGGAGTTGCTGCTCACGATGAAGATGGCTCTGATACCATATCAGACTTGTTCACGGGAGATAAGAGGGAGAGAGAGAGAGAGAGCAATTCACAAAAGGCTGGGGCGGCACTACAATGTTCGACCTCCAAAACCCTAAGCATTATAAATTGAAAACATATGCATATTACAATAATGTCATTAATGAAAACCTATTTAACATGTGTACATATATAATATGCGTATGGATCTGGATCCAGATCCATACGCATATGCAATGTTGTATTCTAACACAAAGAACATCCAATTTTTGAACAGTGCTTTAGAAAAGGGAAGAATCAATTGAAACCCTATTACTACCAATGTCTGTAATGGAAATCACAGAAAACCTAGATCAATGAGAATAGACCTTTCGGCGAGGGCATTTGGTGTAGAACATGACAAAAGCATTTTTTTTTCAATAGTAGGTGAATGCCAAAGTGGATAATCACTAAACAAAAGTATTTCAATAAAAAAGTGGTGGTTGGACAAATCTCCAATGCAACTTTCAAATTTCAATGGGACTCATTATATTTTTTTGGAAAACCTAGGGATTATCATTTTCAAATTTCAGGACACCTTTGGTTTCCTTTGTCCCCCATCAACTTTGGATTAGAATTTTTAAATTCAAATGAAGAAATTTGGACCTTTTAGGTTGTGTAAGTTTGACCTTGGTCCAGGCACAGTTGGGCTTAATTTGACTTTTAGGTAAACTGGACATATCTTTCTCATCCAATGTCTGATTGAAGTGCATACAACTACAATGACTAAAATATGTTTTTCAAAAAAGAAAGATTACTCTGATTTTGAGCTTTAGACCAAACTAGGTCAATCCAAAAGTATTCATTTTATAGGCTGGCCAAGTTGACATGATCAACACCTAACCTAGATGCTCAAACTCAAACAGCATTTATTAAGGTCTATAAAGTACAAAGTTCAGTTTAAAATAGGTTCTAAGGCAGTAAAGCTCTTGGATATGGAAAGGGAAAAGGAATTATGCAAGACATAGGTTATGCATTCATTGAATGCCTAAAAGAAAATGCATTTAAAAGAGATGAATACAAACAAATCAATACAAATCCATCAACATCAGATATGTTCTGGCAACCTTGGCAGCACTAATGAAAACAAAATTGCTTTTGTTTGTTTCGGGGGTGTTGTTAACTAATCGGCACAATCTAAAGACAACACGTACCAACAAAAACAAAGATGCTTTTGTTTGGCGGGAATGCTCAGCTAATTGCCTCAATAAAAGAAATGTACTAACGAAAAAAAGTAAACACTTTTTGTTTGGGGGGAATGCTCAGATAATCGCCTCAATGAAAAGACACGTACTAACAAAAATAAAAATGATTTTGTTTGGGGGGATTAGTCAGCTATGTCCTCAACAAAAAAAATGTTACAGGTTGCTTTTCAAGCTTCTTGGTGTCCATGAATTAGAATATCAATCAGAAATCTCACGTAACATTAGAACATTATCAAGAAAACTTGTGTACAAGCACTAGATTCTCCATACATCAGAAGATCAATTATGTGCTGGACAACCAGGTGGCCAGAGACATACATGTTCTATGCATGTATAATAATACTAGTCAGATTCCGTCAAATAATAAATACTTACTGAAATGATTTTAAGAACCTAAAAGCGTTTTGTATTGAACTCAACTAGTTTTCTACGGGAAACAGAGTGAATGGCATCAAATAAGATGAAAAGCTTAAAAATGAACAGTTTGATCACTATTTTGTAGTCTCTGTTCTCAATCAAATATGTTTAATGAGCTTAGTCGCATGCTTAATATGGCTGCAAAAACCTTGTTTTTCAACTTTAAAGATGTCATCCATGCACATGATAACTGATCCTTACTGGATTTGCAAGAGCTAATAACACCCCATCAAAAATCAAACTCAGTTTCTTCCATTTAAATCAGTGGCAAACACCACTAGAACTTTCATTCAACATCTCGTCGAAGCATCCAGCAATCTACCACCAATTTTCGATGACCAACTTCCCAATCACAAAGTATCACCAAACCAATTTTCACAACAATAAGAAAGAAGCAAAACAAAAAAAAATGTACTTTTCAAGGAACGAAGATCAGAAGTTGTTGGGCAAAAAGGAAAACACTTTAATGCGGACAAACTGCTAGGCAATCAAGAGATTCGCAAAGCAATTAGAACCCCTAGAAAACACCAGCATTCCGCGATTTTCAAGCAATCATGGCGAATCAATTCGATTCCAACTTTTCCAGGATACAACGTAAAATTCCCATTTCATGTGTCTGCTTCAACGATCCAATCGTTTCGTATTCAAATCAAAGACAAAGCCAGCTCCAACCATTTCTAATTCAACCAAAAAAGGTAAATTCATCGAAAATTATGCATAAAACTCGGCCGCATAGAGCAAGAGAAAGCAACAACACGTGAACTAAGAGGAAAAAAAACGGATAGAAAGAGGGCAACGACGTGATCTATGCAACCAAAATTCACGATCCCGGAAAAATTCATGCACGTCCGCCATCCAGATTTCCAAAAAACTCAGATTCTTCTTCAGATTTAGGCGGAATCGAAACAAATTAGGGTTAGGGTTGGGGCTTTGTTTTCTTACCTGCTACCGAGGCCGAAGAGGCTCATGGCGCTACTCCCACGATCTCTCTCTCTCTCTCTCTCTCTCTCTCTCTCTCTCTCTCTCTTTGGGATTTGAAGAAGGGGAAACGGAATATGCGGGAAGAACGTCTCGGTTTTGTGGATTCGCGTGCTTGCTCGCTTCGCTTTATTTGTTCCAATCAATCACAAAAATAAATTGAAAAATGGAAGAAAAAAAATGAGAATATTATTTCACCATGCTATTTCTGAATCCATCAAACCAAACGAGAAAAGGCGGGAAAGACCGTGGACTCCCGAGTTGTCATACGAACGGTTCGGGCTCATCGAACCGGTTTTCCGATCTTTCTCACGACTCGGTTTGACGATGTGGGTCCCGAACCCTCCCAATTCCCGGCCAGTTGGGTTCAGGGGTCTTAAAACTGAATTCAAACTCAACATGTATAATTTTAATTAAAGGTTGTTTAATATGTATAGTTAATCTAAAAAAATCTTATAAAAGATTCGGTGATCAGGCCTGATATCCAAGCCAGATTACATCCCAAACCTGACCCTCATATTGCTTTGGTCGAGTTCAGGTAGGAAGTTTTCGTGCCCAAACCAGGGTATTCGGGTTCAGATCAGGTCGCATATCTGACGCAAGCTTGACTCTTTGACAGGCCTAGTTCGGGAGGGCATTAAGCCTTGGCTAATGTGTGACTCGTGAGCTTTGGCTGGAGTCAGGCCCATGTGAGTCATTCTTGTGAGCCGTATCGGTTATGGTACGGGGGCATGGCAGAAACCACAACACAGCCTCTGAGTCAAGGCTTGTGATATATCGCTTTGCTAGTCGAGTATCGCAAACTCCCACTTAAAAGGAGGTTCACATTTTTTTTTTGCGAACATCATGAAGTTCGCATAATTATATTTGTAAACATCCCGTTAAACCCAAACATCAAAACTTCACAAGTACCTTAATAAATTCACATATATATATCCTCCTAAATATACAAATTTTCTCATAAATATATGAATTTTTTCACAATTATGCAAATTATTTTTGTAGACTACCTTGCAAATATTGATCATTGTTTGTGTAATATTTCATAAATTTTGCATATATAGAACGAAGTTCGCGAGGGCTTAAATGTAAACCTTCTCATGTTTTTGTGAATGTACCTACTAGCATTAATTATGATGCTTTGATATTTAAAATAATGCATTGATAGTAAAAAAGTGATTTTTGCATTTCAATGTTTGTTTTCACTTTTAATAAGTAATGATAAAGAAGATTTTGGAACAAGGGGAGGATGTCATGGTTGAAGCAAAGAAGATTTTTGAGAATAGATAGGAGGTGGAGATGTTGAGGTGGTGAATGATGTTAATGGTTCTCAGAAAAAGGAGAAGGTCTTAATTTTAGAGAGTGCGTAAAGGAGCCAATTTTGCTTCAATCATTTGCTCGAGAGAAAAGAGAGTTTGCGAACAAAACAATAATTCAACTGGCATTAAGAAGCTAAAGATCAAACCTCCGACGTGAAGCTATGTTTAATTGAAAATGATCCCTTAGAAGAACAAGTGCATGCATGCTCTGGGGAGAATTGCAGGATTCATAGGTTCAAGAGTTGGATTGCAGAGGAAGTAGTTTTGTCTCAATCATTTAGTCGAGAGAAGAGAGAGTATATAGACAAAAACAATAACTTGACTGGCATTAAGAAGCCAAAGATTAAACCCTCTAAATGTTGAGTTATATAGTATGAATGTTTTTAATATATTCATTTTTAATGAATAGAATGAATATATATATATATATATGAGCAGGTTCATTTTTGAATGACTGAAATGAGTATATATGTATGAGCATGTTAATTTTTTAATGAATGAAATAAATATATTATGATAATATTTAGTTTGAATAAATAGAATGAATTTGTATGAACGTATTATTTTGATGTGGATCCTGCAAGTTTCAAAAGCTTTCAATTTCAGAAAGTTTGCATATTTGGTTGTGCAAACTTCTTGCTATGTATGCGAAGTTAGTTTACGAAATTTTGACCATAAAGGAAATCACACATATTGTTACTCGGACTTCAAACTATATATGTGAATTTAATATAATACTTATGAAGTTTCTACGATTTCAGTTTATGTATATTTGGTTAGTTTAACTTCACATATATTTTTATGCGAACTTCGTGAGGTATATATAGATTAAGTAGGATATTTGCAAGGTTATGAGGTTCGGTTTAACCAGAAGTGTGCAATTTTTTATGCGAATTTCATATTATATATGTGAACTTAGTCAAGTATTTACGAAGTTTTGGGTTAAACAAGATGTTCGCAAATATGATTATGCGAACTTCGTGATGTCTGCAAAAAGAAACATGCATACCTCCTTTTAAGTGAGAGAAAATTAGCATATATTTATGAGAAAATTCATATATTTTTTGTAGAATAGTCTCAGTTCTTAGAGTTATATCTCTATAATTCGACATCAAAAACTTACATTTTTATAGTCGTTGGAAAGTTGAGATATAAACCTATAATTTTTTTGTTTTGAGTCAAAACCGAAAACCCATCTAGGATTCCTATTTTTTAGTTCCAAAACCGAAACAAAAATATACTCTGCATACTGGAATACTAAAATATTCTATCTTTCAGAGGATGTTTCTCTTTAACTTCTCATGAGATCAAGGCGATCTTGGCAGCATTCAAAAGATAACGCCTCGATCTATCTTTGTTCTTTTTATTATTTTTTCAGATTTTTGATGCATCTGATTGAAAAATATCATAGAATAATCAAGATTAGCACAATCATGATTGTTCATCTCCTATTTTAAAAATATTATTGAGGTTGTATTCCAGAGCTCGTTCATCATTTTTCAGCAAATCAAGTGTTGTTGAAAAAAATATTTTTGCCTAGTTTATTTCTGTATTTTCTAGAATCTTTCTTTTTTAAGCAAAAAAATTAGTGATAATATTTGTCACAGATCTTGAATGCAATACTTGAGCATATATTTGGGAGAAAATTTGCATATATGGATAAAATGCACTCATGTGAAGGTTAAAATGGTCATTTTAATATCAAACATTTGGGGTTTTGAACATCAGGTAGATTTTCAAAACTTATAAGGTTTTTTAGAAAATGCATCATTTTTGTCACACAGTACAATCATTTTTCATATTTATAATACAGCATTCTGCCCCTTCCCATTGATATAGGATTATTATTTTTTTTGACATACATTGGCAATAGTAATAATGTACTATCACCAAGGCACGGTGCACTAGGCACCAACACCAGCTTCTTCTAACTAAGGAAAAATATTGAAAAACTTATATAAAATAGAATGTAGCCATAAAAAGTTCTATTAACTAAAAGAAATATCAAACCCATCAATTAAAATATATTATGATATTGAGATGACTAAATTGTTTGTTTTTTTTTAAGAAAAAATATATCTAAAAATTATATAAGATATTAAAATATTTTTAAAGATTTTTCTTTAATATATATACATATATATATATTATAGGTGTGTTAAATATATAGGTACGTGTGAGAGAGAAATTCATATTTCAAATGAATATACTCTTTAAAAAATATTTTTGCATTTACGAGACATATGTTCGTTATTATTTTTTGATAAAATTAAATAAAAATTGTGACTCGCCCAAGTCAGGTTTGGCCGATTCAATACCGAGTTTCGAGAATGCCAACCATAATCCAAATATGAACATAGAACTGACATATAAACGCTGATATGTGTGGATTTGATATAGAGCAAACTAAGATTGGATATAATTCCAAATCCAAATAACTTACACCTGATCCAAACCCAATGTTTGACTGTTGTGTGGGATTTGGGTTAACTAGATCCAAACTGAATATAAATTGTTAACATGAGAGAGAGAGAGAGAGGTAACCATATTCTCGTAACTAACTACCCATTGGAATCCCTTCACAATGAGGAGTTGTAAATAACTCATTGTTAAAGGAGTTGAAAGAGGGTAAAAGTGAGTATTTGGAACCTCCTCAATCTCAGCGTAGATTTAGGGTTCCCTAATGCAATAGGATTTTTTGAATGGCCATAATTGTCTCTGACACCCTCCCATTTTCTCAGGTTACAATGTACCTCCCAAACACAGCCTTAATTATTTATAAAACATGTTGAGCTTGTGCTTAAGCTTAAGCTTGACGAGCCTGAGCTTAGTGTAGAAGCTCGTTTAACTAAGCTCATATACTAAGCATATTAGGCTTACAAAATCATATTTTTATTGAAAAACACGTTCCAAGAGTTTGCGAAATGAATGATCTTTTACATCCACTACCTCAAGCGCCACATATGCTCTCTCTCTCTCTCTCTCTCTCTCTCTCTCTCTCTCTCTCTCTCTCTCTCTCTCAATTTTTTGCCAAATTCAGGTTCCGTCAGATATCCAACCCAAATCTGATTAATTGACATCCCTATTTGTTAATGGTCCTGTTTCACCGTGTAATAGTCAAAAAAAAAAATTTAATATTTCTACTTGTGATTTTGTTTTCAAGTATTCAACTACCTTTTGATTGTTTTTTTGAAGTGAGATTTCTAGGTGTGTGGCATAACTGTTTGAAGGTTCCGAACGTCAATCATTATCATGAAGTAGCTTTTCACGTAGTCTGGCTGCTTTCGTGTGGCTTCCTGTCATTCTGGCCGCTACTTCCCAATTCATTCTCATTCAGGTTTAAGCCAAAAACTTTTAGAGCCCTTTTGTTTGGCTCTCATGGAAGGAAAAGACCTTTCATCCCAAGGGCCATGGATTTCTTAAAATCCTACCAGCATGAGAATGAGAATGCTTTCATGAGGGGTTGTATGGAAGGATTCACACATAAAAAACAAGTGGTAGGTGATGAGAAACTGAAAGTCAAATCAGGTGATATGTCAAAACACAAATTTTGTGTGTTTTAAAATCATCTACATCTATGGTTTTCATCTTTGTGTAACGATGACATTAGTTTTTTTTGTGGGATCTAATGTTTGTATAGTGATAAAAGGCAGAGCCCTACCTGTGTTTTATGGGGCCTGAGGCGGAGGGAAAAAATGGGCCCCCTATTAATAGCAGAAGTTCTGGGGCAGGGCCTCGAAATTTTTTGAGCCCCTATTAAAAATGGGCTCCCTAAAAATAGGCCCCTTATTAATAGTAGGAGTTTGGGGGCAGCGCCTCGGAATTTTTTGAGCCCCCTATTAATAGTAGGAGTTTGAGGGCAGCGCCTCCAATTTTTTTGGGGCCCCTAAATTTTTTTTGTTGTTTTTGGTCCCCATTAAAAATGGAATCCCTATTAAAAATGGGCCTCTAACATTTTTTTTGGCCCAGGGGCCCTGAGGCCCAAGTCTCATTGGCCTCTTGACAGGTTCGGCTCTGATAAAAGGCTATAAATGGTGAGACGTATCTCACTTGATCTGACCTCATATTGAGGCCCACTTATGCTAACATGGCACTTTCCCACCATGATGATTTGATGTTTACTTCGTTCATAGGGGAAAATAAAAACAAAAAGATTGTCAGCTCAGCAGTTTTCCGTAAAAGTTGCATGAAACAAACGAGGACATTAATAATTTGTTATAGGAAAGTGCATGTTATGACTTTATTTTATTGAAAATGTATATTTGTAAGCATAAGATTGTAATCTTTATTTTTTATGGTTTTCTTTGAATCATTGATGTTTATATTCTTGTCTAACTTTCTCGTTAAACTGAGATTTGTATTCTATGTTTTGAATTCCTCCTAATTTTAGGAGTGTCTCAATCCTAGTTCTGGTTTCTGGTTCGTTACAATGGTCTTTCACTTGCAGAACATGAGCTTGCAAAACCTAAAAAATTTGATCATGCGTCCAACTAATAATAGAAAAAGTGAAGTGATTTAATTGGTGTCTTGATCCATACGTAAGGCATTCCCATTATACGAGGCTGTTAAGAGGCAAGTTTTTACGTGGTGCAAGTTTGGTCGAGTCAGGAGGAGGCTTGAGATAATTTACTGCATAGGGATCCATCTCCGCAATGGTCGTCCCTCATTGGCGCCTTGCCGACCCTCCTTCACAGTAATTGCGAGGATGGCGCCTTGTGTATGCTTGCTAGAAGAGGGTGTTGTGTGTTCGGCCCCAAACACAAATTCATGTGTTCGGGTGTGTATGGAGGAATATCTTGGGACCTGCGATAATTCATATGCCAATGTTACCCATGATGATTTTATAATAAAATAACATATAAAAAAGATAGATATGTGTTTGACGGAATGTTCTCCTATAAGATAGATATGTGTTTGACAAAAATGTTCTCCCATAAAGAGCTTTGCACATTCCCGCGAGTCAAGGTTCCCGCCTTGGTTTTTAGCTTGTGTTACAACACATTGTTGCCTTCTTGTTCTTGCCTTGTGTTACAAAACATTCTCGGGTTCATTCCTACCTCGTGGAGATAACTATAAATCGATCAACTGGTTTGATCATTGGTGGGCATCATAGGGGGATTTGTCGGCCATCTCTTTTTACAGTCTTCTCTTCTTCTTCATTTTCGTTAGGCAGTATGAAAAAAAACAATGATGCACAAACATTCCAACAAGTGCCATTAAGGCGTTGTGAGTACCTTTCCATGTCATCATGCTATTGTTGAAGAACATATGTCGTCGTAAATGCCATTAAGGTGTTGTTTTGTTATTGCAGGTAGATGTTGGCTTTTTGACGGTTGGAAAATTGAATATAAATAAGACGTTGGGATTTGTTGACAAGAATGCTTGGTTACAGATGCGAGGAAGGGCCTCTACCCCATCTGGTATTATCCATTCACTCAGTATATGTAATGTAACACAAATCGCGATTGTTGTAACATACTATCGATTTGTGAGATATTATTTTATTTGTTAATATTGATTTGTAAGCTATTATACTGAATTGTTGTATCGATTTGTAATATATTATGCGATATGTATATCGATTTGTAAGAAATTTGTAGTATAATTTTAAAATGTGTGTGTGCAGAATTTACATTGTTGCACGCTTGCGGTGGCGATTTGAATATGATTTGCGTATTCAAATCGCTGCTCATTTAGCGATTTCTATTGAAATTGCTTCACAATGTCGTAGATATAATTAAATCGTTGTCACTTGAATCACTATCGTTAACACACATATACGATAAATTATTTCTTTTATTGGCATGGTAAATAACAACTCGATGCATAATATAAGCAAATAATAAATCATTGTTGCTTTTATATTGTGATTCATTCAATCATTTCTTTGACTTGCTTAACTAATCGGTATCTGTTGTTATATGCATCTTGAATAAATCATGGTAAACGTATGCGCTGGCTAACACAAATTGATATCTTGCTTATGACAGTGGTGAGCTTATCATCTGGTTGCAGTGAAGATGATGTATCTCAATCATTAGAAAGTTATGGAGAAGTGAACATATGTACTAATGATGCACCTGAAGAAGTTAACATGTGCACTAATGATGCACATGATAAGAAGGGTGTAGGCATTGGATTCAATCTTGACTTGAATATTCCAGCAGAAGAAATGCAATTCAATAATGAGGTAGACGATCATGAAAGTACACTTGATAAAGGTGCAAGCACTGGGAATGTACATGATAGTACACTTGACTCTGTTTTCGTAGAAGAAATGCAGTTTAATAATAAAGAAACTGCATATAAATTTTACAATGATTATACCTTAAAACTTGGCTTCAGTGTTAGAAGGTATTCTTGGTCAAAAAATGCACAGGGTGTCGTGATGAAAAAAATATATGTTTGTTCTAAGAAAGGTTGGAAGAAGTCAAGTGAAAATCCAATAAGGAGCAAGTCAGATTCAAGATGTGGCTGTCCAGCAAGAATGATATTAAGAATGTAAGACCCGTGAATTTTTTGAGAAAAACTTAATACATGATGGAATTTCAAAAGATATTTATGTGGAACTACGCATACGTATATGTAGGTATATGTATATATGTATCTGTGTGCATATTCGCATGTATAAATATATATACATCGCAATGAATATTTAATCCCTAAGCTTTATTTAATGGCATAAAGAATTACTTGAATTGCTCCATCGAGAATTTCAAATGCCTAGGTTCAAGGTATATAATCATTCGAATTGATCTACCGAAAATTCTTAGAAAGCTTAAACCCATTTCAAAGAATATGGTTTTCAAGAAAAAGTTTGAGGTTTCGGGAATTTAGAAAGATTAATTCAAAAACCTAAGTGTATTTTTGAGTAAAATGAAATAAATATAGCAATCTCACTCTAGGGGGGGTGTGGGAGTATTTTTGAAATACTTCTAAACCCTATAGGGCATGTAAGGCTTTAGAGAAGAGTAGTTTTGAAAGATTTTCAAAGAAATTCAAACGAAATAAGACTATTGGGCGTATGAGAGGTTAGACTGAAATATTACAAGTATGTCACCGCCTAAAAAGGTGTGGCATACACCCCAACCATCCATCTTGGACTTCTAATCCTAGCCGTCCACTTAAAAACCCTAGCATATTTAGCTTTTGAGGAAGGAAGATAGAGAAAAGGAGTGGCATTTTTGGAATCTCTCTCTCTCTCTCCTCTCTTCTCCTCTCTTCTCTCTCCCACTGAAATTTTCGTGGAACAAGAGTGTGCATCTTCTTCCTTTCCTCAACATTCTAGAGTAGGGGTGGGTACCGACTGGGACTCTCCTCTACCCTTTAAACGAAAATGGAAATCGTCCTCTTCCTTTTGCACGCATCAAAGGTGAGCTTCCATTTCGCATTTCCTATCTTTGTGTTCATCAGTTTTGTTTTAGAAATCCTCTATGTTTCCCTCTCATTTTTGTGAATCGGTATAACATGAAACCTCACCTCCGTCGCATGGTTTAAAATGCACGGTTGGAGGTGGATGTAGCTTCCAATTCGCCCCACAACAAGTGTTTTTACTTTTTATGCTAATGTCTTCTTCTTCTTTACTAAATGTTGATATTCGGGTCATGGCTAAGGCTTTCGGCCTTTGATGCAGGCCACGGCTGGGGTCTGTCCATCAATGGCAGCAACCCTAGATCGTCGGCATACCCTCTTGCTAACAATGATGCCTGGACTGGTCAGAAGACCAACAACACCAACCTCGATGAGGTCGGCCTTGGCCGTGTGCTACTGGCCTGGGTCAGTCCCGGCGAAGTTGCTCTCAAACTCCTTTTTCCCTTCGATTCAGGACTGTACGCACCTCTCGGGTGCAGGTACAGTCCTGCGCATTCTGAACAGGACCCAACCCTGTAACCGGGTGCAGGCTACCTGCCCCAGCCGACTGAGCCCCTACAACCGAGTGCACCTTGCACTCAGTTGCAGGTCTGCTTGGGCCTAGGCCAAAACCATGTAAGGCTCAGGCCAGTCGTGTTGGACCATCCAGCACCCTTGCTCAAGGCCTGAGCACCCCAGCATAGCTCTGAACTGGTTGGTTCAGACCAAGGCTGCCTGTTTCAGCCACAACCTGACCCGGGTTGGGCTAGGTTGTGGTTGTCACGTGTGGCAGCTCCACACCGGGTCTAGACAACCCTGTTCAGACCATGTGTGCTCTCAGCACACCCCAGCACAAGTCTGGACCAGACTATCTAGACCTGGGTTGTTTGCCTTGGCTGCGACCTGCACCCTGTCGGGTTAGGTCGTGGTTGTCGCACACTGGCCCCAAATCGAGTGCAGTGTGCTGGCTGTTGTTTGGGCATTGTGGCATACCCTGTTGTTGCATCATGGCAGGAGGGAGGTGGTCGGTGAGCTGCAGTTTACTGCTCATTTAAGGTGCCCCATCCGCAGCATGGTCACGACCCCCATTTTGCCAAAGTTGTGGATGGTGCGGTGCTCTCGCTGCAGCCTCGCAGCTACCCATGTCACGACTGCAACATGTGGTCCCTTGCATCAACCTTGCTTGGGTGTCATTGGAGCGCGATCTCCAAATGTTCAAATCTTCGCAAAAGAAAAGATGCGCAATGTGAGTCACAAATGCAATGCTTGCTATGAAGCAATCACAAAAGAAAATGTATTATGTGATAAATCGACATTGTCATGTGCATTGAGTTATATCACCAAGTTGCTTATGCTCACTTGCACATATTAACTTAATCACGAGATAGAATGTATGCAATATAAGTAGTGGTTGTGAATGACATCTTATCATGTACGTAAAAAAATAATAGAAGATTATTGTGTAAATTAGAAGCCTAGCGTGTTTGTTGAATCGTGAGCGCCTTGTTTGAATTGTTGCAAAATATAGCGAGCCAATATATTTCTGCAATGTTATTATTATCGTACATCACTTGCACATCATGACATGTGCATGAGAATCCTTCATTAAATTGTGTATGAATAATGGCGTGATGCGTTATGATTACGTGAATCTCCTTAGCACTTAATGGTACCAAATGCGATGCAAAAAGACATGTGATGTGTCGTGCAATTGTAAATACTTATTTTGTCATAATTACAAAATAATACATGAAATATAAATGCTTATATTGTCATAACTTGTGAAAATGCACATTTGCTTACGTATCGTTAGTTGTTGACCAATGACACTTCACACTCACATATATTTTCACGAATGCAATTACAAATTGTATGTGACAAGCGTAGATGCTACAAATTTACATATTTATATGTGTGCAAAGATAATGGAAACATGTTGTACGTCATTGCACTCGCACTTTGGCACACCATGTCACTAGACTCAACTATTGCTTACCTATTATCAAGTATCGTAGTTTGTTTTCTGCACTATTCATGTTTGTCTAATGTGTTACACGTGGATAATACACAGAAACATGTTGCACACTATGCACTTGATGTGTCCCGACAAAGAGTTGGGATCGAACACCATGTTTGGGTATTGTCACATTTCTAATTGATATTGTGGGACTCCATATGAGTTGCGTTGGGCGATGGTCCCACGTTCGTGAGTGAGATCACGTGTCGTAATACCTCTAAGATATAAAATGGTATTATGTCGCCTCCATCGGCGAAATGCTTATCTTGACTTTGTTGTGTTAGAGCACGGGTATGAGCAGGGTAGACTTTTACGCATTGTTCATGTTGCCCTGCAGGAAACACAAGGCCAGATGGGCCTATGTACCTCAGAATGAGGAATGTTGCTATAAGTCTCACTGCTTAGTTGCCCATTTCATAAAAAATGATTCGCCTTGAAGAGCGTAGATTGAATCTGTTACCTATGCGAGTTTTCTTCACGTACCCGAAGGAGTAAGCAAGAGAAAACTATCACATACTTACCAGTTACACTTCCTTCTTTATGTTAAGAATGTGTAGTTACTTGTGCTTTCCTTCTTAGTATGTATCTTGTGATATGTTTCTAGAGACGCCAGACTTTGGTTTAATGTTTCTAAATGTCTCATCATGATGCATATAGCTTTGTATTGCTATTTTTGATAGTTCTCATACTCGTCGCACGATGCACATATATGCTCACATGCACATATACTTTGGTTGCATGCTTTTAACAATTTTATCATGTTAGACATAGTTCTGCTACGTACTTTTGAATCATGTCCTAATTGCTATCATGTTTATGCTTTCCTGAAAATGGTATATTGTGAATGATTTATCTCACCACCTTGCAAGAGGTCTGACCCCGTTTTACGGGGATACAGGTGACTACTAGTGGTGCAATGGCGATCGATGTGCGGCAGAGGATTGAACCCACTCTCTAGAACTTAGTGATCTTTGGCAGTTGGCTTTGAGAAATCCCTTATCTGAGAGACATTTTGTAAAGTGAAATAATGTATACCTGTTGTTTTTGTAAATTAATTGAAATGTGTTGTTTCTACCTATTGTTTCCTCCTGTAACCTGCTTAGAATTTCTATCTATTTTTCCTTATACTTTTTTCGCTTTGCGTAATATTTTCAAAAAAAAAATTACTCTAAAAATCTAAGGATTTTCCAAGTTGAGATTTTGGGGCATTACAAAGAAGACTTCTGAATGAAAAATATGTAGTTCATACTATAATCAGTGATCATAACCATGAATTAGCAGCTTCATTTATGACTCTTATGTTAAGGTCATATCATAAAGTAATTGAAGCACATGATGTAATTGCTGAACTAGCTGATAGCACCGGTATTGCACCAAGGAAGACATACAATTTATGCGCGCATATAGATGGTGGTCGCGAGAATGTGCCATTCACACCTATGGATCTAAGAAACCATTTGAGAAGGAAGATGATAGATAACATGAAGAATGAAGAAATATGTTCTTTGGTTGATTACTTACAGAAAAAATCAAGCAATGACCCTGGTTTCTTTAGTGCAATGCAACTGAATGAAGATGGATATGATGTGAATATGTTTTAGGCAGATTCAAAGTGAAGAGTAGAAAAATGTTTTGTTATGCAACTGGATGAAGATGGATATCCTCTTGAATGTGAAAAGATTCAAAGACATTGGTAAACCGTTGTTGTTCAGTGCTTATACCATTAATAAAAATCGTTGTCTCATGTAGCCTTCACATGTACAAATCATTGTAGATACAAAACATTTTTTCCTTTCAGTGTGATTTTTATTTATGAATGCTAAATGTGTGATGATGATTTGTATAAGGGGTACTAATTAGCATTTACCGACTTCCTCCATTTGGTAAATCACTAGTATTAAATCGCTATCGCTGACATGTTTATGGTTGTAAACAATGTCGATGAGTTACATTTACTACTTGTGCATGATCACTATTAAATCGTTGTAGTTTAATTTTTATGCCATTAGTAAATCGTCTTTGTAGTTTTCTATCATGATTTACTAATGGTATAAGAATGAGATCTATGTTATATAAATCATTATACCATGTAGTGTCCTATGGTGATTTACTTGTTATATAAATCGTTATACCATATAGTGTCTTATCGCGATTTACACAATGATGTCTATGTCAGCCACAACTGAATGAAAATTACACTGTATATGAGTACAAATCGCGGTAAAAGTTAGCCTTTTAAACACAGCTTACATGAGTACAATTAGAAGTACAATGTATAGAATTTGTATTTGAATCAAGATAGATGTACATATTTTGTATTTAATTAAACAAGAATGAAATCAGGAATATGTATACATAGTCTATTACAAATTTTATGTACAGTACAAATTCTATTTCAAATCTTTGTACATCATATTACGCCTGGCAGGCTCGCGTCGTTCGTTGTTATAAATAAACTATATTATAAGTAAAAATTGTTGTCTTATCTAGCCTTCACATATATAAATCGTTGTACATATATTGTATTTGAATCGTTGCGCAAAAAGTTATTCTATAAATAAACTGTATTACAAGTAAAAATTGTTGTCTCATCTAGCCTTCACATGTAAAAATTATTGTAAATACAAAATACTTTTTTCCTTCTAACATGTTATATAAATCGTTATACCATGTAGTGTCCTATAGAGATTTACACAATGACGTCGATGTCAGAGACAACAATTTGTCTTTGCTACAAATAATAGTCTAACTTATTGACATGTATAGTAAACGTGATTTATCATGTAGCCCATCGGCATGATTTACAACCACATCAATTTATATAGTGTCCTATGTAAAAGGATGAAAAACACAGATCTTTCCATTCTAGAAGTATATATCAGCATTCCTCTTGATATTTACATTTGTCAGTATTTATCAGCATTCCTCTTGAAATCAGGGTAATTACTGAATTTTTATTTCAACCCAGAGAGATTTACATAATTTATATACACAGTCTTACAAAATCTGTTACAAATCTTTGTACATCATATTACTCTTGGGGGGCTTGCATCATTCGTTGTCTTCTAGGTATTCTCGTCGTTTGAGTTTTTTTATCTTTCATAATTAGAAACTCCATCAATTTTTTGCATAGTTCTGTGTGGAATCTAGGTATATCATCCTACAACAAAAAGGTAATGTGCGACCAATATAGAAATTGAGTCCCCAATAATATAGGATAATAAAACATGTTTAAGTATAGAACATACAACGTCAAAATCTAGTTCTTGTCCATTGTATATTGCTTCAATATACTTCATTATAAATATGCCACAATCGACGACATTATTTTATAAAGGAGCATCGAGTGCGCAGTGAAACCTCCACTCGCTAATGTCGACACCCAAGACGTCTTTGAGGAATCCTAGTTGTGGTTAATGCAGAAGCAAGTAAATTCTAGGTCATTGTACAAGATACGATACACTTATAGATAGAAACTTACCAAATGCATATTGTAACGTTCTATACAAGTGTGAAAGTCTAATGAGTTGTAGCACCATAGTTGTTGTTTTCGTAAATCCATCAAGTATAAGGCTCAATGCTTAGACGATTGCCATAATATAGGAATCAATATCTGCAAATCGATGATAAAATATCTTACAAATGGATATGAAAATTTCTATTGATAGCTTAGAAATCGATATTAAGAATCAGCATACAAATCGATATTAAGAATTAAAACAATATCTTAAATCAATATAATATCTTACAAATCGATAGTAGAAATCATGTTAGGATTGTTATGCCTCACAAACCTTGGACAACATGTTTCTTCACTTACCTTTTCACTTGACCAAAAGTCTCTGCAGTGATCATCGTTACCCCAATATTATAATCCATCCTGAAATCCAGTGGCGTATGGCAGTCGGCGGACGAAACTTTGTTGAACGAAATAATGATAATAGTAAGGTTAAAACACGAAGCAACAAGAGTAAATCAAAAAAGAAAATAAACATATAAGAGAATCGATATACCACGAAATAAGAGTTGATGATGCATCTAGTATTGGTTATAGTGTTGCTTTGAATATACATGATAAAATCGTATATAGTCTGTTTGCAATAAATATACACGTGTTAATATACATACCCATGGCATACGTAAATGTATAATTGATTGTGGTTTTATATGTACAAAATTACTGATAGTGTTTCCCTCTACAAATTCATCTTGCAGCCAATTGATATTCTCTTAGAGCAATTTGCTGAGTTTTCAGGCACCTTTTTTTATGAATGTTCCACTAACATTAGCAAAATATTCAATATACAATCTGTCACATTATATTGCAATTCCTTTCTACAGTACATAAAACAAATAGAATATACGATATAAAAGAGACAAATTTTAAAGATATTCTTTATGAGGTTTATAAAATATGTGCCTAATTCACCATGTAGTTGTCGTCGTCTCCTTCCTTGCCATCAATACCCCTTTGCAATGAAGCAAGTTATATGTTCAGCCTCTGAATATGTCGTTTATAAAGGAAACGTCGGTTCATCTGTTCCTTACTTACGAAGCAAAGCGAAGCAACACCCTCCTGAACTTGTGCCACGTGTCATTCATTTGTAAAGGAAACGTCGTTTCACATCCTGCTCATTTTCAAAAATCATGCACAAAGTATATAATAAACAAATAAATTACATTATGTATAAATTAAAAAACATCATTTCATTTGCAAATTGCTATAGAAAATAGAATATCAAGATAAGATCTTCATAATATAAATCATTTTTGCCTTATATTAGTCATTTTGTAAATCATTATATCACATATATTTCAAAAAACATAGCTTGTGTAAGCAAATTGTTTCCGCATGTATTGATCCGAGTGGCTCAAGATGGGGATGGAGAACGAAGTCTATGAAGGTATTACCCTCGTCAAGAACAATCAGGATTCAATAAAGAAGGCAAACTTCACCCTCTCTGCCACCTTTGGCAGCAGTGACAGCCAAGATAGCAAGGACAACCATATAAATCAGAAAAAGAAGTCTTCCAAGCAGAATGACAAACATTTTCAGTCCAACTTTCAGTAGAAAGAAAAGATAAAATGTGACTGTTGGGGTAACGATCGCAAGTTCACTCCTCTAGAGCAGTCACTCGACGAAGTCCTTGAATATATGTTGACCAAAGAATTAGTAAAGCTCCCAAGAGCCACGGTCCCTCCCACGATCATGGAAAGATTCATGAATCAGTTCTACAAATTTCATCGAGCAGTAGGGCACGACACCGATAATTGCTTTGTCTTTAAGAACATTGTTCAAGACTGCATTGACAAGAATCTCCTTGTTGAAAATGAAGAAGACACCAGTCAACCATCCTGACCAAACTTTTTCTCGATCATTCAAAAAACTGACAATGCCAATGCTTTCCCGTTTCTCATTTTACTTTTGTCATTTTGAAGGGATAATATAATCCCATTTTTTTCCTTGATTTGTCATTCTTCCTTTAATACATCAATAAAACTATCAACTTTTCTCATAGTTGAAACCATCTTCTCTATATATTGTTGCTCTTTTTCCTTCTTTACAATATGTCTTTTTACGAGGAGTAACCTCTTTTAGAGTGCCTCCCGAATCGATCAAGAAGTTTGTTACCTTGTTACCCTCAGAGAGCATTCGTCAAATATCAATTATTTATCCTTCTATTCAATGTTTTATTCCCTAGTTACACTGGAACATTTTTTTGAAAAATTTATTTTACCTCAAAACGTCATGTATGCAAGCAAGATCAAACAAAATCTCTCACCATTCATTTGCATTCATCTATTTGCATTAATTTGCATCGAATTCATTACCCATTCAAGATAAGGAACAAATCTTGAGACCCCGACAAGTTGTCCAAGTCATTGTGAGGCTGAAGACTAAAAATCTCTCATCATAATCAATGAGCACTTTTTCCAAATTCAGTGTTCGTGCTGGTACTTTTTTAAATTTTAGTGTTTGTGTTGGTACTTTTTCAAAATCCAGTGTTTGTGCTGATACTTTTTCAAAATCCAGTGTTTGTGCTGGTACTTTTTCAAAATCCAGTGTTCGTACTGATACTTTTTTAAAACCCAGTGTTCGTGCTGGTACCTTTTTCAAAACCCAGTGTTTGTGCTGGTACTTTTTCAAAACCAAGTGTTTGTGCTGGTACCTTTGTCAAAATCCAGTGTTCGTGATGGTAATCTTTCAAAACTCTAAGGCTCGTACTGGTACTTTTTCAAATCTAGTATTCGTGCTGGTGCGTTCTCAAAGCCCAGTCCTCGTACTGATCCCGTTTTTTTAAAAAAAAAATGTTGTTGTTCCAAGCGAACCTATGTTGTTCTTAATTGAACCGATGTTGTTCTTAGTTGAACTGATGTTCTTTCAAGCGAACCTATGTTGTTCTTAACTGAACCGATGTTGTTCCTAGTGAACCTATGTTGTTCTTAATTGAACCTATGTTGTTCTTAGTTGAACCAATGTTGTTCTCAAGCAAACCTATGTTGTTCTTAATTGAATTGATGTTGTTCCAAGTGAATCAATGTTGTTTTTAGTTAAACCAATGTTGTTCCTAGTGAACCGATATTGTTCTTAAGTAAACCAATGTTGTTCCTATGGAACCAATGTGAATCACCTTTTGAACCATCTCTTATGATCTGGTCTTTCACTAAGATCTTATTCCAAACAATCTTTATCAGACCTTCGGGTCACTCCAGCCTATCAATCAGACCTCCGGGTCAACCAATTTTTATCAATCAATTTTATCAAATTAGATCTTTGAGTCACCCCATTTTATCAAATCGACCTCTGGTCATCAATTTTTTTCAAGCAAACCTTCGGGTTATCAATTCTATTAAAGTCAATCATTATTTTCCAACGAAAACTTTATTTCTCTTCGAAAGTTCATTTTGCAAACACCTCCTCTTAAGGGAAGAGAGGAGTATTTTTTTATTACATGTTCAGGTAAGGGTCAAGCCTGAGTCTCTCCTTTGGGGAAAGGAGAGGAGAATTTAGCCATGGATGTGTCATTTAGACCTCAAGTGATTTCTTTCACCAAGGCTTTCAAGGATATTTTGCCAATTTGTTATCAAAATAGTTGTTGATCTCAAAATCTTTATTGCATAAATTTTACCCCATACTGCCTTCAGTATTCTCTCTAAAAGGACAAAGCTTTTGCGAGGAAAGAAGAAAATTCAAGCTCTTTATGTTGGTCAACCAAAAGGATGAAGAAAAATCCTTGATATGACCAGTAAAGAAAAATTCAATGATGTTGAAAAGTCATAAATGAATCGGTATTGATCATAGCTATGGCACATTTCTAAAGACTATTCTTCTGGTAATAAGGTAGTAGAAATATCCTTGGTGATAAAAAGAATTCACTCAATCTCAATCTCTTCAATCAATCCAAGTACAATCAACTATCTGCAAAAAGGATCTCTCAATCATTGTCCAGATGAAGACTGATGGATGAGTTAGACCCCGAGGCCAAAGGAGACTCCGATCATCTCCAAGTTGAAGGAGCATGTGACGTGTTCTTCCAGAGAAAGTTCAAATCATCGTTAAGTTGAAGACTAATGCAATGAACCTCCTGACAATCCCTAAAAGATATTTGATCATTGTTATCATAAAGAGATTTTCAATCCAATGAGACAATTTTATCAGTATAATTCTTGGGATTAAAGAAGACTCGAATCATCCCCGAGTTGAAGGAGTATGTGATGTGCCCTTTCAGGAAAAATCAGAACATCGCTAAGATGAAGGTTGATGTGATGAAATTCTTGCCCAATCCCAAGAGAGCTTACTTTTCATGTCTCAAAAGAGCGTAAAAGATTATCAAGAGAATTCAATTAAAGAGACAATATCATTGATATAATTCTTGGGACCAAAGAAGACTCGAATCATCTCCAAGTTGAAGAAGCATGTGACATGTCCTTTTAGGAAAAATCATAACATAGCCAAGTTGAAGGCTGATGTGATGAAATTCTTGCCAAATCTCAAGAAAACTCATCCTCTATGCCTCAAAAGAGTGTGAAAGGATCATCATGGGTAAACCCCAAATATCAAACTACCGAAATTGCCAAGAATTATCTTTATTTATGTGAAATTCTTTTATCAATATCTTTTCATCAATTGCCTTTATGATACTAAGAGCAAATTCCTTCCTTTTCATACCAAGAAAATTGATAGATTCCTTGAAGAAACTCAACAACAATAAAGTTGATTTTGATTCTGGATTCTATGGAGTTAGCCAGTTGGAGGTAATACTCTAGGTAGAAGAGGAAATATTTTTTGCACGAATGTGCACATTTCAATTATTCTGAATCAAATGCAATTTTTATCATTTTGGCAATATTTTCTAGCTATCCTGATATGAAGCAAGAGCTCGATGTCCATTTTGACACATCCTGGCATCACCTTATGCTGCCTTGAGAGAGTCACCTTATTCATCTTTCATGTTGTCAAAAGATTCGCCTCACTCCTCTTCAAAATGATAGCCTTATTCGTCTTTTGTGTTGTCAAAGGATTCACCCTACTTTTTCTCTGAAAGGATAGCCTTAGTCATCTTTCACGTTGTCGAAAGATTTGCCTCATTTCTTTCTGAAAGGATCGTCTTATTCATCTTTTGTGTTGTCGAAAGATTCGCCTCACCTTTTCTTCGAAAGAATAGTCTTTGTTGTCTTTCGCGTTGTTGAAAGATTTGCCTGAGCCTTGAGACGCCCAAGATCAATCCCTTTTCAAGCTTTAGGGAACTTCATTTTCTTTCTTTTGCAAACCCCCCTCGGATTTATTATGCAAAACCCGAAGGTTCCATCATGGTTTCTCTTTTCAAGAATTCTGTGTCCCCTTCAGGTTAAGGGTCAAACCTGAACCTCGTTCTTCCACGAGGTATTTTTCGTCCCATCCAGGTTAAGGGCTAAGCCTGAGCCTCATTTTGATGAGGTAAATTTTCTTCTTCATTCTCTATGACATATCTACCATTATCACTAGAGCTAATTCTTTCATACCTAGTCAGATTCTTCTAGCTGGGGCATTATTATATCCTAAATTTGGCGTGTTTTTCTTTGCTACTAAGCTCGACTTTCAATTGGCTTAGTAGCAAAGAGGAGCATCTGTAAACACCCCAAAAATTTCTACCTTCACTCATAAACTCTTTCCTCTTGCCACTGGGACCCACTCTCTAAATCCTTTGGGGAACTAGTTGGTCGACACTTGAGCCAGGGCTATTCAAAGCTCAAATTTTGCCCCCTAACTCAGATATTTCAAAATTCAATCTCCAATTTCAATCATCAATTATTGCCTTCGAACAGAAATGTTCAATTCTTTGTCTCTGCCAGGGGTCCGGGACTTCAAATCCCTCATCCAGAGTTTGCCTTTTTGCATCCCATTTCATATCATTTTGTATCATTGCATGTCATTTCATTGCATTGCATGTCATTGCATCTCATTATCGAGATCCAACACTTTTGTTTTTTAAAATATTCAATCCACATTTGAGTTTTAAAACTTTTCTTTCAAAATCAATTTCAAAACTTAGGTTTTTATATCGATATTGGTCATTTATTAACCCCCAGGATCTTATATTCCCTTATTTCAAAATATTTTCTTTAGAAAGTGGTCTAGATTCATCTTGAACTGATCTCAATTCTCGGATGTGACCCATCTAGGTGGTGTCGCTTCTGGATCAATTCTTTCATCTGAATTTCTTAAAATTTTAGAGTCCTAGTCGGATTAGGACTATGCCTTTTTATCTTTTTAAACTTTTTTAAAATTCCATCTTGGTTTTGAATGAGAGGTAGCCTTACCTCTTGTCCATCCCTTTCATTTTGGCCAAAATCTCAGAGTCCCAATCGAATTAGGACTCTTTTCCATGAGTTTTAGTCGGATCAGGACTCTACTTTTCACTTCTATTCTTATCTCTTTTCGAGAAAACCTTTCAAAACCTTTCATTTTGGCCAAAATTTTAGAGTTCCAGTTGAATTAGGACTTTGCCCCAGAGTCCTAATCGAATCAAGATTCTATCCTGATTCCATTTTTTTTATTTCATTTTCACTTATTTTCAAAAGTCTTTTTTAAAATCTTGTCATTTGCTTCTCAGAAAACCAAAAATTATCAGAGTTCTAGTAAAATTAGGACTCTTTTTTAGAGTCCTAGTCAAATCAAGACTCTGAATCCAACTTCAATTTCTATCTTATTTTTACCTATTTTCTAAAACTCTCTCATTTATTTTCTAGAAAACCCTAAATTTTAAGAGTTTTAATCAAATTAGGACTTTATCCCAGAGTCTCAGTTGGATTAAGACTTTAATTCTGATTTCAATTTTTACCTTGTTTTCATTTATTTTTGCGAAAAAGCTTCTAAAACGCCCTTGTTTGTTCAAAATTCTGAGAGTTTTAGTTAAATTAAGACTTTGTCTCAGAGTCCCAGTTTGATCAGGACTCTGACCCTAACTTCATTTTTCAACTCATTTTATCAAATTTTGAGAAAACCTTTTAAAACTCCTTTATTTATCTTTCAAAAGTGCCAAAATTCTAGAGTTTTAGTCAAATTAGGACTCTGTCCCCAGATATTCGGTCGGGTCAAAACTCTATTCTAATTTCACTGCTTGTTGTTATTTTCACTTGTTTTCGAAAATCCTTTCAACTGTTTTCCAAAAGAAGCAAAATTCTAGAGTTTAAGTCGAATCAGGACTCTGTTCCAGAGTCCCAATCGGTTCAGAACTCTACCATGATTTCATCTGCAACATTTACTTGTTTTTCGAAAACAAACCCAAAATTTTAGAGTTTTAGTTAAACTAGGACTCTGTCTTAGAGTTTCAGTTGGATTAGGACTCTAATTCTGATTTCAAATTTCATCATATTTTCACCTATTTTCTAAAAACTCTCTCAATTATTGTCAGAAAAATAAAAAAATCTAGAGTTTCAGTCTGATCAGGACTTTCTTCTAGAGTCCTAATCTGGTTAGGACTTCATTCTGATTTCTATTTCTACTTCAATTTTTATTCTTTTCACTTATTTTTTCAAAAATTAATCCATTTCGCAGAGTTTCAGTTGACTTAGGACTCTATTTCAGAGTTTTGGTTGAGTTGGAACGCTAACCCTAACTATTTTTTCTAACTTAGTTTTACTTATTTTGAAAAAATCTTTCAAAAACCTCTTCATTTAGCTTTCAAAAATCTAAATTTTAGAGTTTTAGTCAGTTTAGGACTCTGGTCTAGAGTTTTAGTTCGTTTAGGACTCTATTTTTAAAACTTTTGATTTTTATTTAGTGATTTTTACTCTGTTTTGAAACCATTTTCAGTCTTTATTTTAACTTTTTCAAAACCCTAATCTTCAATTTCATTTCATATCTTCCATATTTCAAAATTACAAAAAAAATATTATGTAGTTTAGATGTCCTTCCAATGTTTTTGAGAAAAATCATTTTAACCCCTTTGTTTTTAGAGTTTTAAAATCATTTTTTGAAAAACCAAGCAGAGCCCACTTACGTGGCGTCACATATGAAGGATTTTTGGTTAGTTTAGAATTAGTTAATATCCTAATTCGGTTAGGAGTTTTGAAAATTTCCAATTTAATATAAAAAAATTTGTTTTACTTTAGTGTTTTTAAACCTCATTTTTAACTTTTAAATTAAAAGTTTTAAAAACCAAATGTGAGCCCCATGAATGACGCCACATTTGAGGGAGTTTTAGGGTTTAGTTAGGAGTCAATTAAGCTAATTAGGTTAGTATCTCACCTAGGTTAGTACTCTACCCAAAATCTCCCCCCTTGGTTAGTTTTTTTTAGATAAAATTTCAAAAAGTCAAACTAATCCTAATTAAGGCTAATTAATGCCTATAAAAGGGACCAAAAGGGGGGGTCGACCCCTATGCTCTCTCTCTCCCTTTCTTGTTGCTTCTCTCTCTTCCCAACATCCTCTCCTTTCTCCATTGAAGCTGCAGCAACCCAAGGTAAATTTTGTTTACTTATTTTCATTATTTTATTGAATTTATTACAAGTTTTCCATGGATTTCACCATTGTTGCCCCTTGCATATGGATTTCAAGCTTGTTCTTCATTTAAGAACCTTAAAATCGATTCAAGAAAGTGATCTAATGCTATTTGAGGGCGTTTTTCATAATTCTAATCCATTGAAATCGTTAGAAATATCATTTTTTATATTTAAGCCAAATAAAAGATGAGATTCACTCGTTCAATGGGTTGAATCTCTCTTTTCGAAGGCTAAATCAAAATCTAACCTTGTATTCTCAAATTTTCTTTATTTTTTATCGTGTTTATGTTTATTTTGGTCATTCAAGCATCAAATCCAAATTCATGATATTATTTGCATATTTTTTCATTATTTTTCATGTTTAGATTAAGGTTTTTCAAGTTTTATCGAAAATATGCAATCATCGATCCTCGGCATGCGGGAACAGTGTTATTTTAGGTATGTTTTTCTCTCAACAAGTCTAATTTTTTTAGGATTAAACTGTGAGCATGTCAGTGTTTTTCTATAAAAAATCAGATTATTTTGGGTTCTGAAACCCTGTCAAAAAATAGAAAACCAAACCCTACTTTTTAAACTGTGAAATCGTTATGTGGACTCGAGAACAACTTGCCAAGGCAATATCTCCCTCGTCGGAGATCTGATCAATGATCCGTAAGTTGTAGTATCTTTGTTATAATGTATATTATTTTCTATAAATTTTTCATATTTTTATGCATCTGTTTTCTATTTTTCCTCTATCATAAAGTAGAATCGGTTTTACAGAGTCTGTTATGCACTATCTAAACCCTAGATCGAATTTTGTCAATCATATCTCCCTCACCAGAAATCTAATCGATGATATGTAAAATGAAAAACCTTCCTCTGTGTGTCTAATTTAATCTGCTAAAATTTTATAATTTTTTAATATGATTTGTTATATTTACCTATACCCAAAATCAGATGTATTTATTGTAACTCGTTACATATAAGCCGGAATCAATCGTATATTGTCGGAACAACATCTCCCTAACCGGAGATGATTTTTATGATCTGTAAATAGGGAAATCTTTATTTTTTATCTAATATCTCTATGTAAATTTGTATGAATTTTTATAGTGATTTTATATCTGACTCGGGTCTGATACTATGATAGGTACGTGTCCATGGGCAAAATTGCATGTTTTTAGGGTTTTATTCAAATTTCATATTAAAACAATGTCAAAAATATAATTTTTTAATTAAAGTTTAATTTTAGGGTTATCAAAACTATCCATGTTGATTTTTACAGATTTTTTAGTTTATTGATATATTGTTTGATTAAATCATGAAAACAGGGTGTCCGCGGAGTCTCGGTTCGAGTAAAACACTAGTGAAAATCACTATTTTTCTGATATTTTGATTTTTTATAAAAACTTTCATGTTTTTAATGTTTGATCATTTTATAATCATGCTAGGGAGATTCGCACCCTATTTGGTGTTTATTTGAATCTATTTGAGCCCTAAATCCAAAGTTTTACAAAAATCTTTTCTGAAAACCCTCATTTCAAGGCCATAGTCTTGTTTTTAGGGGTATTTTTATCATTTTCTCTAAATTCTGAATTTCAAAGTTATTTTTTTTTTTTATTTATTCAATTTTATATCATTTTTTATTATGTTTATCTCAGGGACACATGAGAAAAGGCTTATATCTGGATAAATCTAGTAATTTTTAGATATTATTGGATAAATCCAGTAATTTCTAGATATTATTGGATAAATCCAGAAAAGTCGATATATTTTCACTAACAAGTTTTCTAGTTTTGCAGGGACATTAAAGAGTGTATTTTCTTTTATTTCATTTTCTCTTTTTATGTAAATTATAATTATAAACATTGGAATAAGAATTTAATTTTCTGCTTAGAATAGGATTGCATTGCATATAATTTATTTTTACAATAATGTTAATATATGATGGATGATGATTTATGCATATTCAAACTCACAATGGTCTACATGAATGACACATGCACTAGCTTCTAAGGAGTTGATAAACTCTGTGGGTTTTGTATTTGTGGCTATAGTCAGAATACGAATGAAACTCAGATTTATCATCTTTTTCTAAGCCACTATCGGCCTACACTCTTAGACTATCTTAAAAAACCATTGCATATTTTAAAGTTTTCTAAACATTTTTGTATTTTTAGAATCAAATGGGTTATATTCAATCCATATATGTGGCCATAGTCATGGATATGAGGCGAATTTACTCCATTGAAGTTCTATAAGGCACCTAAAATCCCTTTTTCAAATAATTTTCACAAAATTTCTTCAAAAAAGAATTTTTTCACAAGATAGAATTCATGCATCATCTAGGTTAGAATACATCATGAAAAGGATTTCACAAGGCTACACACCCCTCTTTTGATCAAATCAAGAATCCCATTTCAAGAAAATTGATTTCTCAAATTTATCTTGAAATTTCTTCAGAAATTGATTTTTCTCAAAACATTAAGGTTTTCTTTTCATTAAAAATGATTTTCAAGGGATTTTCAAATATTTTTCTAAGCCCCAAAATCGATTTTCCAAGTTCCAATAACTTCTCAATTTCAGAATTCAAAGAAATGAACTTTTCTCAAAGTTATTTGAGTTTCCTTCAGAATTTGATTTTCTCAAAACATAAATATTTCCTCAGAAATCGATTTTCCTTTTCTTCAAAATACTTTCTCAATGTGATTCATGATTTTTCAAAGTATACTCTTTTACAAATAATTTCCAAATCTTCAAAGTAAACATTATGTTTTCAATCTGCATTTTCTGAAATCCATAGCAAATGCCTGATTCTTTGTGCATTTAGGAATAGAACATCGATTTAGACAAGTTGAGCAAAGCAAAGTACCAGGTTGATCCTTGGTTCAATTACCCCTTGTTATGGCACCAGAAATGGTTGATCCTCGTACCGACAAGCGAGTCCCATTCTTCAGAATTATCCTGCATTTTAAAATGGAGGCGAGTTATTTTCAAAATCTTTTCCAAAGGTCAGTTTGACTTGCAAAAATAAAATTTTGCAATGATAACAGTCATCAAGTAACATGCCAACTTCTGCTTTCAGATCCAGGTAGCATGTATTGATCAAAGCTAGTTGTGAGATATAGATGTTGCAACAAATATCGGAGTTCATCTGTGCGATTTACAACCATAAATGTTTCATAGATACATCATGACCAATGATTTGGCTTAGATACAATACATGACCATCATCATCGAAGTTAAAACATCATCATCAAAGAAAACATAGATGGTTTGGCTTAGATACTCCATCACTTTATAGTTACAATACATCATGACAAATGGTTTGACTTAGATACAATATATGACCATCATCATCGAAGTTTACACAGAAGATGTCATCATCATCATTGAAGAAAACATAGATGTTTTCATCCTCGAAGTATATATCAACATTCCACCTGACATGCCATTTAGAATGGATCCAATGGTCAAGCACATATCAACATTTATCAACATCACGACCAAGGCAACAAAGACATACCAAATGTGGTGTATTTGTCATTAAGTATATTGGAGTAGACAGAACAGATCTATCCTCGATTATCAACATCACCCCCGTCTATCATGCACAAGTAGACGGAACAAAGAAGAACAAAGAAGAAGAAAAAAGAAAAAGAATGGCATAAGAAGAAGAAAAATAAAGAAGAAGAAGAAAAAAGAACAACATAAAAAGAAGAACAAAGAAGAAGACGAAGAGGTACACGTGCATAAAACCCTAATCTAAGTAAAACCCTAATATAGATCTGTATAAAACCCTACCTGACCTGACCTGACCTGTTGTCCAGGTCTAAAACTCTAATCTATTTAACATCACTTCCTATTTTCTAACGCAGTGCAACTTCTTCTTTTTTCTCCTCCGCCTTCATCTTCTTCTTCTCCTTCTTCTCCTTCTTCTTTTTTCTTGTATTTTTTTTTATTGTTCTTCTTTGTTCTATCTACCTATGCTTGATAGATGGGGTCTGATGCTGATAACCTAATTGTTTCACGCTATGAGGAAAGATCTTGATATCTGCTTAATCTTCGATATACTTCATGATAAATATGCTACAGTCGTTTGTTGCTTGTAAAAACCTTGGCGATGGTGGAGTCTCATACATATTGCAGCTTCGTCAACTCTGCCTAGGTGTTATTTAGCATGAATAGTAAAACCAAATGTAAGATTTAGCATTCAGATTTACAAATCGATTTGTTTATAAAATGAAACATTACACAAAACTCATCGAAATGACATGAGTTTTGGTAATCCGACAATGGAGGAGAAACACCCAGAAAGTAGATGCAGTTGATGGTAGCAACGACGCTCTCACTGTACAGACGACGATAAAAGGTGCTCTGATGGCAACAGACGATGATAAAGGGTGCTCCGACAACAGCAGACGATGACAAAGGGTGCTCCGACGACAACAGTCAACGACAAAGGGTGCATTGTCAAAAGGAGCTCCTGTTACAGCAGATGGTGTGTCATCCAAAGGTGATCCGACGGCAGCATAAGAGTTTGTTGCTTAGGGCAAAAATGAAACACTTGGACTTTGAACAGTTAATATCATCCTCCATTTTCTAGATGGAGGATATTTTTGTCATTTTCTCAAAGTGATGCCGACACACACTGGGATGCGAGCCCCACGTGCTTATATACGTTGTGCTCATTCGGACCCCCAAACACATATAACCTGCTTGGGCTTGCGAGGGACGGCTAATGCAGCACTGCACCATTTTATCGCTTCTTGGGTGGCCGGTCGTGCAATGGCTCCCCAATAAGGCCTTATGGGGAAGAGGGCTTCCTACCAGGGCCTCATTACTGGGTTGGCAGATCATGATCGGGAGGGTCAGCACGGAGTTGAGATTGAATCATAAGGGTTTTCACCTGGCCAGTAGGTGCGCCCTCTGTCTTGGCGAGGTGGAATCGGGTTCCCATCTTTTTGGGGATTGTGTTTTTTTACTCGACTTGGGGCGATATGGGTTGCGCTCTGAGGATATCCCTTGTGGAGTGAAAAAAATAATTGTATTTTCAGGTGTGCGCTCGGATCTCTCTGCCTGTTTAGACTCACTGCGCAGAAAATGGCCTGCCGCACAGCTGGACGGGATAGGCAGGCGTCGAGCTGTTGTTTGATGGGGGATGGGTTTTCTGTGTTCCTGTATCGTATTTGGAACGGGGGACAGCACTGGATTCAGGCTCTTTTCTGTTTCGACTTTTTTTTTTACTGATCACCATGCACTGCTTTCTTTGTTTTGTAGTGCTGCTGGTGGGAGATTGATGTCTTTATTTTATCTGATTTTCTGTATCTGCAGCAGTCTGTGATACCTCATCATTGCCTGGTGGCCTATATTTTGTCCTGCATTTCTCATTTTCATCAATGATACTTCTTTAAAAAAAAAAAGTGAAGGAAATTTAGTTCTTCTAATGATCTTCCTCCTTTTCCACTAAGGCCTTGTTTGGAAGCCCACTAGAGTCGCAAAAGAGATGGGAGGGAAGAAGAAATGGGTGATGAAGCTGGAGTTGTCAATTACATTCTTGTCAGGTATAGTTGAAATGAGGTCATCTTCATTGTCATCGCCGCTTCCAAATCCAAATTTTCAAACGACAGAAGTGATGAGGTAAGTGGGAATTGGGAATATGTGGGATTCTCAAAATCCCCATCTCCCCTCCCATATCTAGCTCTCAAATAGAGTCTAAAATTCCCTCTCCATTGTCATATACGCTTCTTCTGCATGGTTCAACTCTCTGTCATTCCCCATCGTCATAACCATTCTAGGATCTCATTGATGTCAGTTGTTTGGATATCAAATCTGAACCTGTAGATGGATTCGGTATGGTTAATTTAAAAGGAGTTGAACCTTGGATAATGTTTTTTCAACCAAGAAACATGAACTTTTAAATCACAAAATTTGTGCTTTTTTCTGATGTTTGATTTCTGAATCGCCAAAAAAATGCTGAACACGTCCATTCTAGCCATTCAAATGCCAATTTTCACTGTGTGGACAACGTTGGTCACAATTATGAGGTCCAATTTGTTCAATACAACTTGTATCCATGATTTTTCTAGTAGCATGACGACAAATTTTGAAGAGAAGAGAAACATTATTTAAGGAGGCTACAATTGGCCATTTCTCTTACTTTACACAAGCTAGGACTACACTAAGTACAACAAATGAAAGACAACATTGCCTGGTTCTCTCTTATTCCCACGCTTACAATATTAAGAAACCAAAAAACCAATGAGAGAGAGGCACGGAAAGACAACCACCGACAAAATCTGAAAAACCAACCACAAGCCAAAAAGAGAGAGCGCCAATTGATCAAGGAGGACAAAAACCAACATGAACACAAACACACACACACACACAGAGAGAGAGAGAGAGAGAGAGAGAGAGAGAGAGAGAGAGAGAGAGAGAGTTTATCCATCAATTAGTCCCTCCGAGCACGGCCTTGAGCCTCTTGACCTCCGAGTCAGAGATGAAGGTGGTGGCCTCAACCAGCATGGATGGAAACCCATTACCGAACAGCGCCAGTGAAGTGATCTGCAGCCCCGGGCTGGCGCTGCTGAAGGACACGAAAGCCACCGCATCATGCCGACCCACGTTCAGCTGGAAGTGCAGCAGCCCCTGCGGGAACACCATCACCTCTCCCTTCTTCAGAGTCTTGTAGTACACAGCGTTGGAGTTGGAGATGAAACCAGCTTGGATCTTCCCCTTCACCACCACCAGCACCTCCGTTGCGCCAGAGTGCGTGTGAAGCGGCACAACCCCGCCTACGGCAATGTCGAGCCGGGCGATGGAGATGCCGAGGCCGTTCACGCCGGGGAACTGCATGGCAAATGCCGGGCTAACCGCGGCTTTGATGATATTAGATGTGTTGCCGGCAATGGCAAGGCCAGTGTACACGAAGTCATCGACAGAGACATTCGACGGCTTCTTGCATGCGTAGCCGGAGGGACTCTCCGGCAGCGACATGTCACCGACGCAGAAGTCCTGCACTGCACCATGAGTCAGTGTTGAGGAGAGCAAGCAATATTGGCAGAGAACAAGGAAGAAGAATAAGAGCCTCATTTTCTTGTGGTGTGGTTTTCTCCTTCTCCCTTCTCTTTTAAGAGGATAGAGAGTACGGGCCTTAAATTTATAAGAGGGAGGGAAGGATTCTGAGGGAGGGATGTGGATATGGGCCATGCAGAAGAGGAGGGCTCAGTACATATGAATGTGAACAATAATACGAGAGAAACGACAGCAAGTGTTCCTTTGTGTTGAATGATGTCTATTGCTACGCGTGAATCCCATCTGCTACTGCTTTTGCCCTCCTCAGGATAAGGAATGAGAGAACTGTGATGTCCCAACCCGTAGTCTGGTTGTTCATATATTTGCTGGTCCCAAGTAATGCTTCTGCTCCTTCATGAACGTAGCTTCTCTCTCTCTCTCTCTTATATATATATATATATATATATATATATATATATATATATATATATATATATATATATATGTGTGTGTGTGTGTTTTACCTGATTTACTTAGATTTACACTACCAAGAAACTCAACAACATTCCCATATAACTTAAGCAGCGCCGCACTCGAATGAAATATGACAAAGTTCAAGACTGAGAGCAGATTCAATAATCATCGAAGCTAGAGAATCAGGGAGCCGACTCAACCCCCATGTGACAAGATGACCCAGCCCCCGCTAAGGAACAACACGCCTCGAGCAAATGTCAACCTCTCCTTTTAATTAGCCGTTTGATTCCCTTATTTGAATTTATGGATTTGATTCTCTCACCCAAAAAAAAATATGAGTAAAGACGAATGAGATTTTTTTCCAGTTATGGCCCACCATTAATTGATATTGCTGTCGATAATAACAAAAGGATACAACAGAACCATTTTTTATCAAATGTGTTTCACTCATCACCTATGTCATCCCTATCTTCGTACCCCCTCATTGGGATTTCATTACTGCAAGTTGTTTTGTTCAAATCCCAAATCCACATATGTGATCTACATTATTCATTTAGCGAGATCAATATTTAAATTGCTGAAATCTGACGTGTGTACAGGATTTTTTAACAATTCACAAATCAACTGTTGACAAATACACAAAAATTTTTTATGATAAAAAAGCTATTTTTCGTTGAAAAAATTACGATCCAAAGGTCATTCCTCTTAAATTAACCAAATCCCATCTATAGGTCAGATTTTATTAAAATAACTTGCATCCTAAGATTTAAGATGGGTATGAAGATGGCAGATGACATAGGGGATGATTAAAAGCGAACTTTACTGTAAAGCTAGCGTTGCCCATAAACAAAGCTATGCTGCAGCAAACTCTTGTAGTTGCCTTTATTTTTGTATAAATAAAAACAAATGACTAAATGGGTTGTCCCAAATTTGGGTTGGCGTATTGGGGTGGGCTTTGGCTGCTAGACGGGCAGTCAAAATTCGATTCCCATGGGTGCTGCCCCTCTGCTCAATCCAACGCGTAGCATACCAGTACGACAACCATAGGTATGGCAGGCTGAGCCAGCGCGACCAATAAAAAAAATGACAATGAGTTGCATGGGAGTCTTTTATCTATGGCTCCTGGTATAGCAAACACCAGATTGCAATTGAATGGAAGTGGTTGCCTTTTCCATTACCCGAGCCATGACAGCAAAATCTTTCAATGGAAAGCTGTCATACTATCTGCCTAGGGGGCATGATCTTGCCTACCACTAGGGATGTTAACGGATCGGATGCTATCCGACATCCAACCCAAATCCAACTCTGATTAGTTGGAGTCAGATTGGGTAAAGAAAACTAAATCTGACTAATAATCAGAATTAGGCCTGGTTTAGGATTTCATTACCAAATCTGATGGGAAATTGATTCTGACAGATATCCGAATCCGACTACATGTATCTAATTCGATTCATTATTAGCCTTTCTCAATCAGAATCCTAATCTCAATCCAACTCTTATTAGTCAATATCTGACTAGTCGGATATGGTATTGATCACATCTGACCCCAATAAGAACCATTTGCATCCCTACCTACCACGTCAAATTTGAGAGGGTGGTAAGGGAACCACGAAGGTCTCCTCCACTTGATCCATTACATGAGAGCAGATGCAGTAATCGTGCCTGAACCCAACCACATAGTGCTGTGCCCCTCCATTAAGAAGGGGGGCCATTCTGCCCCCACCCATTTATGTGAGAGGATCAGGTGCAATGTGGTTTCACACTTTTAGTGTGCCGCTGTAGCGGATGGCCCTCCATCATTTTTTGGGCCCCATAACTGATATGCCTAGGGGTGGCAATAGGGTCGGGTTGGCATGTCAGCATACCTCAACCCAAACCCAACCTATTTATTAAACGGGTCTGCTGTGGCAAACACTAACCCGACCCATTTAATAAACGGGTAACCCGACATGACCCACCAACCCGTTTAATAAATGGGTTGGGTCGGGAAAACGGGTTGGCGGGTAGCGGGCGGTTTGGCAGGTCGGGTTGGCGGGTTGACCCACCCGCCTAACCCGTTTACGTTTGGCGGGTTGGCATACCCCAACCCGAACCCGAACCGTTTAATAAACGGGTTAGGCGGGTCGACCCGTTTATTAAACGGGTTGGCTTAAGCCCAACCCGAACCCGCCTAAGAGGCGGGTTGGAGGGTCGTGTCAGGTTTTGCCACCCCTAGATATGCCATGGAGGGTGATCAGGTGCAGTGGCATACTAAAAGTGTGAAATCACATTGCACCTTTATCTTTTCACATTTAAAAGGGCACAACCACGCCGCTATTGCGTTGGTTTTAGGCAACAGGAAACAATGGAAAAAGCCCCAACTGACCCAGTTACACCCCTGTAGAGAAGCACAGTAAATTTGACTCTTATCAGCAATTATGAACATAACTCCCAATAAGATCAATCTTTGCTGCCAAGCATTTCAATTCATCGGTCGTAAAAAAACATCATAGCATTATTAATCCATATTTATAGCATACAGTAAGTTTTCCAATATTAAAACAGAAAAAGACCATGAAATTTGATGAATATTCCTTTCAAAATATGATCCCCAAAATAGGGTGGGGACTTTACGAGACCATGCAATCCATGGCAGTACATGAAGAATCGTATGGAAGGAAACAAAGGCTGGTTGGGATAAGGTGATAATGAAAATCACCACTAGTTTTTTAATATCCACTACACATCTCTGAACGGAGGCATGTCCGTACCACCAAAATGCCCTGATGGTATTAAAATGCCCTTAATTAGAGAGCCCGAAGAGTCATACAAAAATGCCCGTGGGAAGAGCTTAAAAGGACTCCCCGTGGTGGTGCTCCGTACCACCATAATGAGGGTAGATTTTGGAAAAATCACCATCAGTGGTGATTTTGACAACAAAGGCACTTGCACATGGGTCAAGCTAATGGTGAGGCAAAAGTATCCACTTTGACAGCTTACAAAGGTTGCAGCATCTCAATAACTATTAGATTTGCATGACTATTTCGAGAACATGATAACATTCAGATAAAAATTTTATCTTGAAGCTCAACACTGGAGATTCACATATGAAATGTGCGAATCTTTTGATATTTGCAACGTTGGTGTCGACCATCTACAATTTAAAAGTTCGAGCTTCGTACCGTACATTTGTGGACATGAGACCTTCACGTAGTCAACATGTGAACCTTCTTTAATTAAAAGATCACATAAATTCAGGACCTTAACAAATGTATGTTGTGACCTTAACAAATGTATGTTGTGAATGACCTTACCTTTACATGTTTTCTTATTCGAGCTTGACAGGTCTATGTCATATATTTGCAGATGTCCTGACCTTCGCACAAATACCATGTAAACCGCTTTTAACTGAAAAATCGCATAAAGTCAAGATGTCCATAAATATTGTATGGAAACCCCATGTAAATGTAATGTGAATATATTCTAACATATGAACCTTATTACTTTTTCATGAATCACTTGACCCTCGTGTTATGTGTGTGAAGCTCCATACGTGCATTAAGTGTGAACTTACGTATGTATAAAAGTTGCATTTCACATTTGAGGAACATTTTCACAGTGTTAGAGATTTTGCACAATTGTTTGTGGTTGTCAACCTGTTTCTTAGCACCAACAATCAATTTTCAGGGATTTTTTTCTTTAGGAATGATTGTTCTTGCCTCAACATTGTTACATGTCATTGGCGTTTGGCACCTTATCGGCCTTTTTTATAGGGTTCATCACATTATCGATAGCAAGTTTTTTTGGTAAGCACAAGTTTCTTTGGTTGAATCAGTTATTTTGCACATCAATGGTATGATAAATACTTATTTTTACATATTCAATAGCCTATTCTATTTTTTTAATTTAATTTTATGTGAGCCTCCTTTGCCTGCATTAAATTTGGTTGTGTAAGAAATTTTTTATTCTAAAGACGGTAAGAAAAAATTTTGTCATGAAAACACCAACCACTACTAGAAAAAAATTTGTGATTGATTATTCATATATTCTTGTATGGTATAGGTTTGCTTTTTTAATCAATTGGGAACCTACTTCATGGACAAAAGCATGGTTTTCTGATGTAATGCACAAAAAATACAATATTAGTATGAGGAAGTCGAGATTCTTATGAATAAATATTCATCCTCATAAAGCAGTGATAGTTGAGCCATTTGTAAGAAAATTACTTGCAGAAAAAAAGGTTTATGAATTTGTGTCCAGTGTCATGTCTCTTGTCTATGAAGCATCTAAAGAGAGAGTGTTAGTGATTAGTTAGTGGTAAGAAGTTCAAGGAGCCCATGACTTTTGATTCATCGATCATTGTTGATCGGCCGGCTCGACTGAAAGAAGCAGAAGATAGAGTCATTTGCAGTGGTAATGATGAGATGGAGTATAAAACCCAAGAAAAAAAATTTTTAGGTCAGACCTGGGTCGGGTCCGAACCCAACCCGAATCTGAACCGGGTAACCCCCTCCCCCCCCACGATCTCTTTTTAAAAGAGGGTGCAGGTTAGGGTTCTCAGACAAAAACCTTAACCCTCCGCCGCAGCTGCTCGCCTCTTTGCCCCCGCTGATCCTTCCATCCGGCTGTCGATCATCACCGCCCCCGCTCTGGCAGCTTCGCCGGTGGCTCCTCGTCGGGTGACCGATCTTGGTCGGTATCCTTCGTTCCTGCCCTTGTCCCTCTCTACCTCACTCTTTTCTCTCGAGCCCTTATTGAAGGAACCCTCCTCAACGCTTTCCCTCTCGGTCACCTCTCTCGCTCGTGTTTCAGCCACCCAATGCCGGAATTGTTGTTGTCAATGACCCCCAACGCCCTCCCTTAGGTGAGCCTCTTCTTTCCCTTTCCCTTTCCCTTTCCCTTTCTCTTTCTCCCTCTCTCTTCATTGTCTTCTTCTTCTTCTTCTTCTTCTTCTTCTTCTTCTTCTTCTTCTTCTTCTTCTTCCTTTCCAGCAAGCCGACAAAGGCGACGCCTCTGCCACTTGAGTATGATCGACCGCCAGGGGCAAGGCCCCTGCCTCTTGTTTTCTCTAGAAGGCAAGGGTGAAGCCCCTGCCTTTGCTCTTCTTTTCAATGGCAGAGGCCAAGCCCCCTACCTCCACCTCCTTCGGTAGGTAAGGGCTTCGCCCCCTACCCTTTTTGTTTTTTGGTAGGCGGGGGTGAATACCCTTGCCTCCCTTTCTGGGGTTGGTCAAGCAAAGGCAAACCCCCTACTGCCCTATTTTTTTACAGTCACGGGTGGGGCAAAGCCCCATCCCTTCCCCTCTCCTTGTTTTCCCTAGACGAGTCGAGGCCAAGCTCGGCCTGACCCTCCGACCCTCCTTTGCGAGCTTGGAGTTGGGCTCAGCCTGACAGACCAAGCCTACCCCTCAGCCCTCCTTTATGAGCTGAGAGCTAGGCTCGGTATGACGATTGAGCCCACCCTTGCCCTTTTGTTTGTTGTTCTAGTTGGGTCTGAGCCCGGCTCAACTGTCGAGTCTGCCCCACCTCGTTTCATGTCTGATCTGGATTGGGCTCGGCCTGACAATTGAGCCCACTCTCGCTCTTTCAATGCTGGCAGGTGGGGCCAAGGACGGCCTGGTGGTCGACCTCACCCCCCAACCCCCTTTATTTTCTTTTCATACTTTAGCATGTATACTCATGCTTTTACTTTCTCAGCTTGCGCAATGGAGCTCGCTCGCACCTTGCATTCTGAGACATTCATCACATACACTCGTAGGTGTACGTTGTACCGCAACTCTCTAAGGTAGGAAAAAGTTGCGCAATGGACTTTGGATGAATTGAACTAAGTTAAATCATTTAAAAAGTGAATTAAAACATATATATATATACACTTTTAACTCAAGGATGCAGTTTTGTGATCCTTGTCCTTTTTACTTTCTGTCATTTACTTTTGGTCGTTGCGCTATAGTGCACAGGGTATTTACTTTTTGCGTCTATTTGCTTATGCAATTTATTCAGTTTGATACGCGGTTTCACATGTCAAATATTGTTTCCTGTTATTTACTTTCGCCGTCACTCTTTAGTGCACAAGCTTATATGTTTTTTAACTCAAGGACGCAGTTTTGTGATCCTTGTCATTTTTACTTTATGTCATTTACTTTTGGCCGCTGCACTATAGTGCATAGGCTATTTACTTTCTGCGTCTATTTGCTTATGCAATTTATTCAGATTGATAAGTGGTTTCACATGTCAAACATTGTTTCCTGTTATTTACTTTCACTGTCGTGCTTTAGTACACAGACTTATTTGCTTTATGCATCTATTTAGCTTGATACGCAGTTTCGCGGATCAAGCATCACTTACTGTCATTTGCTTTCGTAGTCGCGCTTTAGTGCACAGGCTATTTGTTCTTCTGTATTTACCTGCTTACGCATTTATTTAGCTGAGGTACAATTTTGTACCTCGAGCCTTGCTTACATTTTCAATTCCTGTTACGTCTTTTCAACCGAGGTATGGTTTTGTGCCTCGTGCACTGCTTACGCACTCTTGCGCCCAATGCGCATTTTTTCACTTTAGGGATCTACTTGCACCTTATCGTCGCACTACTTTGTGCACGGGCTTGCATTTCTTTGTTGACTTACATTTATGTAAGTACAGTCTAGAGCATATCCTTTATCGCTCGTTTATTTTGAAATGACACAAGTCACACTTATGCATTTTTGTTTTCAAAAAGAAATTCCTAAAATGAATCTGTGTTTCTAAATATGTGGTCTTGTTAAGCAGGTTTTGACAGTCGTTGTTGCACGATTGCAACCCAGTCTCCCGAATCAAAGTATTTGGGAGATATGCTTTACCACTTTTGTTGTGTATCTGATACAACTCGGTTGACCCTGATGAGGGGCATGAACTTGTGTTTTGGGGTGGTTCTTTTGAAAAACCCTTATCTTTGTTTATCAAGACAAGTATCGCAAGGTATGCACAACATACGGATACTGTGATAAACGAATGAGAGATCCATGGCGATCTCGCCTCGTTCAAGTTGCACAGTGCGGTACTCACGGTTTGGAAAGATAAATCATGTTCAAAATAAGATGAGTGGTTCAACATATTTTAATTATGCTCTTTTTCAAAAGATGTGGGTTTGCACGTGAGCACTAAAATTCTTAAGAAAAGGATTCCTTTTTGTGAACCCAGCTTTCCAAATAAACAGTTTTGCCAAGTAAAGTTTTAGAGTCTTTTTTGTTGCAAAATATCAGTCTAGTCTCCCAAATTGACATGTTTGGGAATAGTGTTTTTGCTACTTCTATTTGCATTTTCGATACAACTTGAATAATTTCATTTAGAGGCATGGGCATGAGTTTGGGTGAGGTTTCTGCTGAGAAACTTGTACCATTACTAATATCGCAAGGTATGCGCAACATGTTGATGTTGCGATATATTGCATGAAAGATCCATGGTAATCTCATATTCTGCAGTTTGCATAATGTTGTTCAAGTGTTTAAAAGACAGGATTTTGTCAAACTAGATATTTGTTGCATCACTTCTTTTGCAAAACTTTATTGTTAGGTTTCTTTTGGAGGAACCCATGCCCCTCTCTTCGTAGTCATACTTTTAGACATGTACGATATGTTTGGACTACAATGAGTAGGATGAGAGGTCTATGATCACCTCGAACGTGCAATGGCACGAGAATGAAATCGCATAATGGAGTAGGATTAGAGGCATGGGCATGAGTTTGGGTGAGGTTTCTGCTGAGAAACTTGTACCATTACTAATATCGCAAGGTATGCGCAACATGTTGATGTTGCGATATATTGCATGAAAGATCCATGGTAATCTCATATTCTGCAGTTTGCATAATGTTGTTCAAGTGTTTAAAAGACAGGATTTTGTCAAACTAGATATTTGTTGCATCACTTCTTTTGCAAAACTTTATTGTTAGGTTTCTTTTGGAGGAACCCATGCCCCTCTCTTCGTAGTCATACTTTTAGACATGTACGATATGTTTGGACTACAATGAGTAGGATGAGAGGTCTATGATCACCTCGAACGTGCAATGGCACGAGAATGAAATCGCATAATGGAGAGGTTTTCACCCTCACAAGTTGACCCTTCTCATCGTGGTTATACTTTTAGACATGTACGGTATGTTTGTACTATGATTAGTAGGATGAGAGGCCTGTAGTAACCTCGAAGCATGCAATGGCATACTATTAAAATCACATAATGATGATATTCGCCTTCACAGGCAAGTTGCTCAAGTGGGTTAAAAGATCAGAGCATATAGAATGGGTCTTCAATTAAATAACACCTGATGCACCCATTCGACCCGCTGTGTTCATCAAGGAAGATGATGGATTGGTACAAAACTTCGATTGATAAGTTGTTAACAACCACCATTTGGGAAAATGACTCGGTGTCCCCAGTCATCAAAGTTAGGGGATGGAATTACCAAAAATTATCCTAGGTGGTAGATCTCATAGACTTTTGCAGAAGTACAATGCATCAGTTGTCTACGAATGCCCTCGAAGAATTCTCTCTTGGTCAATGACCATCCTCTTGGGGAGCAGACTCAGTCAGCTATCCAGGTTATCTAAAATGCATGGCATAATAAACTCTTAGATTGGTCTCAGTTATTTCTACGTGTTGTGTCTTGTGCATACCCGCAAAGCCAGCTAATATCAAAACAATAAATATCCTGTTCACAGCACTTGTTGGCTCGAGTCTCTTATGATTAATAGAATTGTTTGTTGTGTAATTCCTTATAACTCGTAATCTACGAATTGTTTACATATTGTGATTAATGTAATTAACTATTATCGTGAAATTGCTTATATCTTATGATGGATGAACTGCTTACTTGGTGATAGTTAATAGCTCACTTGATTTCACAATTAATTGCTAGTTGCTTAACGCAATTGCTCATATTAGAGATACTTGTTCATTTGTATAATTTGTTGCTCATTCTAGAGGTGGCTTACTTGCTTAAGTAAATCAAACAATCATCCTTGTTACAGAGTATTTCACATTGATTATTGCTTATTTCAGTTCCACATTGTCTCACTTGTGCACCTACTATTTTTTCACAAAACTGACCCATTTTATGGGCATGTGATGTTTCAGACTGCGATGGCACGATAGCATGATGAGATCAAGATGAGACTTTTTCCCTGATGTTTCACTCTTGAGGACATTTCAATAATTTACATAAAGGTTTTCCTAAAAATCTCTCCTTTGTACAAGTCTTAAATTGCATTTTCATAATCTCTTTGGTTTCTTAAAATGTACAGAGTTTCAAATATGTTTGTCAAGGAAAGTTTGCGCTGTAATGCGCCCAAGGTCTATTGACTTGCTATTTCAAACACCATTTTCTGTTGAATTATTATTTAAAAACTCTAATAAATGAATGATTACAAAGCTTTCAAACTTAAAAGAAAAAAATACAAGTCTTGGATTTTTGGGCGTTACATGGAGAGAGTGGGGGGGGGGGAGAGAGATTGTGAGGGCGATGAGGACAAAGAAGGAACCTCAATAAAGGAGGACATGGTTGAGGTGGAGGAGAGAGTAGAGAAGGAAGAAGATCTACCTCAAGAAAATAAAGAGGTCAATGCTAAAGTAGAGAGTTGTCAAAGTGTAGGTGGTGAGAGGGTGAAGGAGGAACATCAACAAAGAGAGGAAAATATGGGTGAGATGGAAAAGGGTGGAGAATGAATAAGATCTACCTTAAGCAAATAAAGAAGCCAATGTTGAGGTTGAGAGTCATCATAGTGTGAGTAATGAGAAGGCAGAGAAGGAACCTCGGTAAAAAGAAGGGGCCAAGGTTGATGTAGAGGAGAGGGTGGAGAAAGAATAATATATATTTTACGCAAATAAAGAGGTCAATACTAATATGGATAGTCATCAAAGTGTAGGTAGTGAGAGGACAGAGGAGGGACCTCAACAAAGAGAGGAGGCCAAGGCTAAGGTAGAGGAGAGGATGACCAAATGGAAGTGCATGCTCTCATGAAAAAGTCATAGCGAGTTAGAATGTCCAATGTACAGACTGGGCTCATGGACCTTTTCAAATCTATTGATGTGTATGCAGTAATTGATCAATTATTTGCTGATGTGTATAGTTGTAACTATCATACTACAATGAATCAATTTTAATGTTAATTCAAAGATTAAATTGTGATATATGAATGTGTATAAAGCATGTTTATAAGATAATCAGTTATATATTGCAATTCATAATCATATATTCAATTATTTAGGTGTGCATAGTTGTTACAGTTATTTGTTGATGTGTGTAGTTATAACTAGTATACCACAATTAATCAATTTTATTGTTGTATCTATAATTAATTTGTGATATGTGAGTGGATATGAATCATGTAAGGGAGCTAGTTATATATTGTAGTTCATAATCATGCAATCAATGATTTAAGTTTGCAATAGTTGTGACAATTAATTTTTTATTGACATGTATTTGCAATTGGTATAGTACAATGAATCAATTTTAGTTTTTACTCAAAGATTAATTTATGATATGTGAGTGTGTATGAAGCATGTTTGTAAGAGCTCTAATTATATTGCAATTTATAATTATGTATTCAATTATATAGCTGTGCTATAGTTGTGACAATTATTTGTTGATGTGTGTAGTTGTAACTGGTAGATTACAATGAATCAATTTTAATATTGATTTAATGATTAATTTGTGATATGTGACTTATTTCATGCAAATTTTAATGTCATTATAGGATTTGCAATCATAAATAGTAGAGGATCCACAATCATTAACACATTAGTTTTATTCGTTCCAAGCATATGAGTGGTTTATAACATTGTCTGAGAACCAAAAGGACCAATTGAATTAAATATAGTCCTCATGATTCTTGGAGGTTGCACCATAGACTAGTTGTCATAGTCTTGTAGATGTCATCCTGCAATTTTGAAATCTTGCGACCAACACTTTTCAGTTCTTAGAATTTGACCTCACCATCACTTTGGAATATGTGGCACGCATCACTGGATTAAAGTGTCATGGGAAGTCAGTAAATGCACCAAGGTTTTGAAACCTCAAGTATAAATGTCAGGTTATATTGAGAACAATTAATGATACATTTGAAGGTGATAAGCTCAAGCTGTCATGGTTGAGGAAAACATATAATAGCAGCAAATCAAAAAGACTAAAGGGAAAGATATCATGCATGGGTGAGAAGGTCGGTCATAGAAGAGACAAGGAGTTGAAGTCATTCCTATTGTATTTCCTTGGCACCTATGTGTTCATCGACACTAGTGGGATGACCATCTATGCATCTTACATGCAACTTGTGAGAGACCAGGATCATGTCTATGACTTTGCATGTGGCAAGCTTCACTTGTACACCTATATGTATATTTGAGTCAGGTGAAACAAGATAGGAAAAACTTAGTTGGTATGCTAGTTTTTATAGAACTACAAAAAATAATATCTTAATTTGATTTATATAAAAACATAAATTTGTGATCATTGAAGTAATTAGTGTAGCACAACTTGCCCACTTTGCAGGTTTAGATATGAGAGAACTTAAACATTGGAAGATCCATTAGACATGACACAATTGCATGGGTTTCATGTATGGCAATATAGAGCAGGTGCCCTTTATTAATGTTTGAAACTTCATTATGTAGATAATGTGATGCCTCTATAGAGAACATGAAAATAATGACGTGGATGTTATTGCAAATGTAATGGATCTCTCCAAAAACGACATATGAATACACAACATGAATGAATTTGAATGATAAATTATGTAATATCACGTATTTTTATATTTAGTCATTTTTAGATTTTTCAAAAATTTGGCTAAGTATATAAGAAAAATTGTTTGAACCTCGATATTAAACCAATGCTTTTGAGTCTGGGCTTGCCCATGTATCATCAACTAGGTCTAAACGACCCATTTAAAATATAAGAAAGAATTTTATTTTTGACCTTTAAATTGGAAAAAAAATTGGGTTATTTTTGGGTAAATTTTGGAATTTATATTAATGTAATATACCGTTGGATGTGTCTCAGAATTTTGTGCGCAACGATATGTTGCTTTTCCAAATTTGAGTTTCAGTTTGCCTAGAAATCACATTTTTTCAAAAAAGGGGTAGTTTATCAGTTTGGATCCAGATTTGGATCAGACTGGATCCAATAGTTTTAATCCAAATTAATATGGATCTGGACTCCATCCAAGACCCACATTAATTTGGATTTGGTCCAGTCCAAAATCTATTTGGATTTTTGGAGATAGATTTGGATCTTGGATCTTAATCCAAATCCAAATCCATGTCCAACTATTTTTCAAGCTTTAAATTCACTTAAAACTTTAAACTTATTTAAAAACTTTAAATTCATTTAAAATCTTTAAATTAGAGTTAATTTAGGTTGAGTAGTATCTCAAATTAATTTAGCTATTTTTGGAAACTTCTAAATAATTATTAATTATGTAATACTAAATAATTAATTAATTTTTATTAATTCTTATTGTTAGGGTTGTTTAGGACTTTCTAATGAAGTCCATGTACATGCCTAAAGAGACTTCATTAGTTTTGGAAGACTTTTGAAAATTTTAGAAACTTTGAAAAAGTCAAAATATAGAGTTTTGAAAATTTTAAAAAAGAGAGAGGGAGAGAATCCTCCAAGGAGGAAACTCTCCTTCTCCAACCCATTTAGAGAGGGCTGAAGAAGGGGGAGGGTATCACTCCCATCTTGTCTATATAAAGTCAAAAAAAAAGAAGGAAAGAGAAAAGAAGAAAAAGAGAAGGAAAGAAAGGCAGAGAAAAAGAGAGGAAGGAGAGCTGCTCTAGCCCTCCACCCACATTTTTCAACCTTCACCCTCATTTTTCTTCATTTTTTTTATTCAAGGTATGGGTTTTCTTTCTTGAATCAAGTGAGAAATTGATACAGATTGGACTTTCATGCAATAATTTGATAAAAATCCATGGAAAGAGTGGTTATATCTATGTTTTTGCAAAGACACATGGAGGATGATGCGTAGATCTTCCTTCATGGTTGTGTTCTTAATTATTCTCACTCTTTCATACAATAAAAATTTTGTATATGCTAAAACAAAATCTTTATTGTTAGTAGATAAACTTAATTAGAGGTTCAGCAGAAATCTGGAATCATAAACATAGTGGGATTTTATAAGTTGCATAGGCATTTTTTTTTCTTTTAATTCATGAATCTATGAATCTAAAATTTATTCATGAATCCAACTATATATATCTGATATTTTAATTCATGAATCGGTAAGATGGTTGTGTGAGACTGCGTAAATCTACAAATTTATGTATCATGTATGTGTGAGAAAGTTGAAAATTTTTGTGTGCGTGACTTGAAACCTTATGTGACCGTAGAGCTATATGAATGCATAAACAGTATGAATGATGCTGGGTAATATTTGCAGAGTAAAATTTATGAGAATGTACAAAATTTAATATATGCACACTTAGGAAAGAGCACATATGCAAACATATTGAATGTGATTATGGCCATGTATGCATATTTGCAGTATGATTCAAGATATGAATGCTAATTTGTATGGAAATAGGCATGCGTGTACAAGTTTAACAGTTACACTTTTGCATGTACATGCAACTTGATTTTTGTGCACATCTATGCATGCACATTAACTATATTCAGCTTAGCACAGTCCAAGCATGATTACTCATGCTGGACTGGCTTGTAGCCCTACCAGGTTGGGTGTAGCAGAGCATGAACCTAGCCCTGTTGGGTCCAGCTAGTTGGTTGGCCAAGGTAAGGTCTGCCAACACCTACCAGGTGCTGATAAACTCTACCTGGCCTTACCGATTTGGTTGGACAGGGGTACTCTTGTTGATAGATGCAGAAATGTGCATGTTGATTTAATGAATTTGTGATGCTAAAGAAATTGTGGATGTTTTGAAATAGAGATTATCATCTATATATAAAGAAACGTAAAAAGTTATGGCACACTGATAGGAAAAACAAGAACCATATACCTTAACAATTTAAATTAGTACTCTGAATCTGTTGTCAATTATTGCAGGTAATCCTGGCCGGCAAGAGGCCTCAAAGATTATGATACTGGAGACATCGTTAAGGGGTTTTTAGTCAAAAAACAAAAATTCTCCATCAGGAATTACGTGCATTATTGACCCAGAAGCAAAAAAAATAACATATTGACCTTATATTAGGTATAGCAAAAATATCTACATCATAATAGTCATACGAACATTGTATTGTTGAAAGCCTCCTTGAATTGGGAATTATAGCTTGATACCATTTACTTCATTGCAGTTTGAGACATGATATCTGAAATATATATATATATATATATATATATATATATATATATATATATATATATATATATATATATATATATATATATATATATAACTGATTATTACATGTTTGATGTTGAGATCTGTTATGGTTGTTTGTTTTGGTGGAGAACCTAATCAAATTTCTTTATAGATCCTCCTATTTAGACTCCATTTTACATGAGAAACAAATGGTGTTTTCTGTCTTTTAGGGATATCCTCATGCTGGCCTATTTTTACAAAAGAAAAAAATTATATATATAAAGATGAAACACTTTGTGTTTTTCATAAATCTGGAATTTGAGAGTTTGTATGCATATAAATTTCCAGATTATGTTATGATACATGCTATGAATGAGAAATTACCTTGTGTTTGAATTTGTGTGACATGCTTAAGTATTATGTGATATGAATGTTGTTTCTAACACACACACACACACACACACACACACACACACACACACACATATATATATATATATATATATATATATATATATACACACACATGAACTCATGTATATTTCGCATATACATAGATGCATAAATGGTTCACGTGTTCCAAATTGAGATAATTCATGAATGAAAGCATGTATATGAATGGTTACATGAAAGCACATGCACATGAGTAATGAACATATGCATATGAATGTTATATTTCATGCACATTGTTAAATTGGTATATGAATGTGCCTTGGAAAAAGTGTGACATCATTGCATATATAGCATGTTGCTATGATTTTTGCATATGATGTATCGATGATGAATGGATCATTGTTGACCTGGTGAGCCCTGAACCTGGATTGCTTCTTTATTTGTTCTTATGCATCATAGAAATCACATTTTGGCATTTTCCTCTATATTGCATTGTTCTGCATTTTTTCATAAACTAGAGTCCTATGATGAGCCCCGCATTTGAAAATGTGAATTTATGGTATTAATTTGGCATGCTGAATTACAAATTAATGAAATAGCTATTAATAATAAGATAAAGAAATAAAATTGTATAACATACGTTCTAAGATGTCTCATCGGGAGTATGAGACTCTTGGAGTTGCGGTTTTTAGGAAAATTGAAAGGACATAAAAACTTTGTGTGTTGTTGTGCCCCTGAACCCGATATTGAAGTTCTTCTTCTAACCACGGTTTTAGGAAGTTTTCGCTACTTTGCCTGGGGGTGGTGTGTCGACACAGCTATTGTTTTGGTATACCAAGAAAAGTGGCATTTGTGGATGGGTGGTCCCTGATGTCCCGACATTAAATGTGTGGTTTAATGTTCCGAAGGTTGTTTCGGTCGATGGCTAAGTTTGAAACTCAGTAATAAAATACAACTTGTGTGCTAAGTTATCCTGGAAACCCTACTTCACCTCGAAAATTCTTACCTATTTGGTGTATCCACGGGCAATGGTAATAAAAAGTGTGACTTAAATGTATGTGCATCTTAATAGAGACATGCATGTGAAAGAAGACATGATTAAAAATAATATTTTTTTTCATGCATATACATTGAGTTCATGCATTTTCCTGTTATGCATTAGACCATGCATATTTACTTATTTCTCTACTTGTCCTGTATGATTAACTGCATGATATTCTATCATGTTGCATGTTGAATATCTTTAATGTTTATCTTAATTATATTCTTATTGCAGTAGTATCTTTTTAAATTATTGCATGAATTCTCTTTTGTACTCTTTATGCTTATTTGTTTCATTAGAGTAACTTGTACTCATAATCTTGTTTGGTTCTGACACCTATTTTTTTTTTATATCTTGCAGCCTCAGGTACTCAATAAAAAGACATGGTTCTGGGAGAGCTACGAGTGTATCACGATTGCTGAACAGATCACTTAGGGACAACATGGTTGTACTCTTTTACTTACTTTTTTTGGCTTACTCTAATTTTTTATTATTTTGCACTTGTCTTAAACTATTTAATTTGAATTAATAAAGTTGATTCAGCTTGAGTTTGGTTTGAAAGATGGGGTGTAAGATCCCTTATGGTTGGTTGAGTTATCCAGTTAGGAATGAAACTGTAGAGGCCCTGGGTTTCTGAGAAGACTTTCGCAATTGATTAAAAAAAAGTACACTTTTTCAGGGGTACAATTTGGGGTCGTTACAAATTATGAGTTGAGTAGTGCAGTAGATTAGCTATAGTCAGTCATCACCCAGTAATCCTCCCTCTGTGAGCAAAACCATTTCATATTATCACAGGTATCAATTGAATGATTACTCCACCATGTTTCTCAAGGAACTACAAAATTGGTGATGTCATTACTACATCGATGTAGATGCTTATAAGCAACAATTTGCTATTAGTTCTAGCATCAAGAGGGGCAATAGGATGGTAATGCAAATTGCATACATTGATTACCTCGTATATATTATCATGGTGCATGATATTCATAATTTGTTTATAAAACTTATATACTTTATTTACAAATGCAAGGGGGGCAAGCAAATAGGAGCTCATAGTCCAATGTATAGAAGAACTTCAGGTAAAGAGGGAGTTTCAAGTGATCAGTTAAATACAAATGCAAAATTAGCAATTTCTAAGGTTGAAATCTCTCAACTGCATGCAACTTTGACGACCTTGAATCAATTACTTTGAGATAAAAGATAAGCTTCTGGAAGCCCATGAATAGTTGTTTGCTATGAAGGATAAGGGGATTTATGATATTAGAGCATGTGTGCAGGTGCTACAACATCCACAAGAGTCACAACTCATAGATTTATCGGCTAACATGTGACCTTTAATTTTTACAGGAATATGAAATGTTATGTACATAACATATTATTTATATTATGTTAATTGTTGTAATTCTTTAATGTTGCAAAAATTGAATTTGAATGCATGTATTGACATAGATGTGATTTTTTATAAAAACATGAATTGTTTTTTAAATAATATACTTTTTATATTGTGATGATGGTTGTTATGATTTTTTAATGTCGCAAAAATTGAATTTTAATGAATGCATGAGCATAGATATGATATGCAGAGAGTAGGACATTTGTGTTTTTACTTAACCTCTCAAGTGATGATATTTGTATATTAGAGTTAACAAGCTTACTCATGAAGTTTGCATGATAGAGTGTGCAGATATCAAGACAATCGCACAGTTACTTACCTCTAAAATTATTATGTTTTCATGTTAGAGTTAACTTCTTAAATGATGAAGTGCACATGTTAGAGTGTGCTGATATTAAGACATTTACACACACACTTAACCTTCCAAGTGATAAGTTGCAAACCTCACAAATATGTCTATTACTATGAGCACAAATGTCCTAAGGTCCACACACTTCAAATATGCAAACCTTCTTAGTTCATGCTCATATATTAAGTCAAAATCACTTTATAAAATTTTTTGGTTGATATAATCATTCAAGATGTATTTTATTTGTCACTTATTCATACATTCAAATACATATTTGTTCAAACATTCATTGATTATTTTGGCATATCACACACAACTCATGCACACATTCAACCCTATATACAATCACATGCATATTCATTCATCAAACACATATAATATCAACTTAAAAATTAATTACTAAGATATAAAAAAGAAGGTTAACAACATGTGAGATATAACGCATACATGGAGTCATAAATCATCATACACATGTTAAAGTACACAATAATTCATATCAAATATTTTTTCACATTTTTTTAGAAGTAGTTTCTTCATCACACACCTTTGGCTCTGCCTCATTGGTTGTCTTTGTCACTAATATGGTTGCCTTTGCATCTTTGTTGGTCTCTTCTATTTTTACCTTCTTATTCGCAATATCTTCATAGTATTCGATCAAAAATGTCCTTATATATGTTATGTTCACCTTAAAGGTTATTAATAAACTAATTAGCTTATATTTTAAACACCCAACAAAACTATACATGGCAGTGTATTTACGTGAAACTGAGTTGCTTCTCTTTGCCCAAATACTTCATCTGCATTAGCACAAATATACTACAATCATACATATTATAATTATATTGTCAAAAACATGTACATGTACGTATTGAGTTAGTAATCATGTATGAAAGTAATTACTCATTATCATGTTGAAGAATCCCTTCTATGAGCTAGATTTGCTATTTAGCATAAATATCATAGCCAAATTGGTCAATGACACAACATACCCAAAACCCAATATTAATCCTACATAATATGAGTGCATTGAGAAAACTAAAGACATTATTGAATAAATTAACAGCTTGTACTACATTTGTGATGTCCTCATCTACATTTGTTGTGGTTCCAGTGAAATTATACAGCCTAATCTCCTTTGCATTCATGTCCAAATCTCAAAGAGACCAAATTTGATTATTCTAATTGAAAGGAATTCAAAATTGTACAATAAATCAAGTATGCATTATTACAAAGAGTCAATTCACTATGACGGATACTTTGTCACTTTTTTTAAAAAAGATACAACAAGCTATAGCGCTCTAAGAAAGCACGAGCCTCACTTCGCCTAATGAGTTTACTAAATAATAATATTAAGCAGTTAGCTTTTGTGAGTCAAGAGAAAATAGTACTATCACTTTCAGGATTCATCGAGAACCACGTGTTAAGGTAAACCGTTTTTAGTAACTTCTTTCATGATAACTACTCTCCCTGATGAATGCATTCAATTTTGGTTATGAACAATTTTAGATATTATATAAATAACATTTGTGATACAGTAATGTTAGATTTAAATCAATGTATAAAAACAAACAAATATGCAAACCTAATACTTATATGACTTGTCAACATTGTCTCCATGGTAAATGCTTACTCATGCTACAATTAGCTTACTCATGCTACAATTATTCTGGTTATTGCATTGGTTGGTTCTCATTAACTTGTTTTCATGGAAAATTATAATTGAATATAAATATGTTACATGTACTTCAAATAAATGTATGAACATGTAACTTGTTTTCTTATACTTCTTACCAAAATAGGTTTCATGCTTACATGTGATTATTTAAGTACAATCTTTCTTCTATCATATTTTTCTATACATGTTTTATTCATGTCTTGTCCACTCAATGTCCCCTATCGCAAAATACCTAAGATGTACACAAAAGATATAGGAATAATAAATTCATCAACTCTCAACAAAAATATTTGAGCAATTCATTAAAAAAATCTTAAAAAATGTGTTTTCGCCTGTTGTGGCCAATCTCACTACATATAATGCACTTATACAACACAACATCCTTTGGTGTTGTTATTCATTGTAGGTCGCCTTGGTTTATGTGTTGCCTTTGGTAAATAGACAAATTAAAGAGTCAATGGAAGGTTGTGTAAAACATTATCCGTCATTGAAAAGAAATGTGAATATATGATATGCAGCTTTATATGAATCAATTTTTAAGTATTTGTTAATGTAATCTTTTGGTAGCTTGTCATCATACATAATGCATGCAATTACATGTTCACTTGAAAACTCACTCACCTGCCACTTCTTACAAGAACATTCTCTCTTCTCAATATCAACATTGCAACCATAACATCACTCATGGTCCTCATACCGGCATCGATGATAATGTATGACAACTACACATAATTGTTGTGCCTTTTTTTAGGCTTTTATCTTTTCTTTTGCCTCAAGCATGACAATGTCTGGCATTTTATATCTGATGTTCATTCTTTTCTCAATAGTGTTATCAGCATGATACAAAGTCTCTCAAAAAGAGACATTAAGAACTTGTCACGTATGAGGAGAATCCTTGAATTGAAGTTTTCTGTTATATTAGATGTCAGACACCCATACATTTTTCCTTAAAAATGAGATGTAGCCTAAACATTGGTTCCATGTCAATGACAATATAATCATATATGGCTTGATTTTGTTCATGTATTTTTTAAGAAAATATTGCATTTTTTATTGCCGTTGCTTGTGTTGTGCTCCACTAAAGTGCATTTAGTTGTGCACCAAATTTTCTTGCAAAGTTATCTATCAAGTGCTAATGCAATATCTAATATGATAATTATGCTATATATGGGAACAATATACAAGTCATGGGTGCCTATTTGAGAAAACTGTTAATTGTCTTCTCTCTCCAAACTTGTCGTGATATATGAGTTCTTCTTTTAAACCCTCTAGAAATCATGCACATGACTTCGAAAACTCTTTATCTACAATTAGAAATTTTAGAGGAAATATTTTGACAGCAAGATCAATATTATGCATCGACGATAATATACTCATGTATTTTTCTTTTAGGAATATATCATATATCATAAGAATTGGATAGCACCTTTTTTAAAAGTCATTGATGCATGGACAAAAAGATTTAAAAAAATACTTAAATCAATCTTTCTTATAAGTCTCAATGGCTCCTAGCATTCATGGGTTTGTCTTCATCAAATGATCCAAATAAGCATGAAGCATCTTGAAGGTCTATGTCATGCTTGTTTGTAACTAATCTCCACAGCTTCCTTGTTACTGATGTCATTAATAAAAAAAAATTAGTCATCTTCAGGTTAGCAGGTAGGCAATTATGAATAACACCTAAAATCCATGTGAAAAAGCAATTTTTTCACTCGAAGGTTGTCTAAAGAACTACCACATATATCCTCTCTTTCATACATTTTTGCTTTAAAGTATGTTCGCTCAAAGGATTTTTTAGGAGAAACCAACCATAGTTTACATGTCTTTGTCATGCATATAATAGTCACTCTATTACTAGAGATCTTCGTGAATTTTATTTTATAGTTATGCCTTATCACACGATCTTTCAAAAATTTACGATAATGCTTTAAATCATTAAACATTTGGTCAACAATAATGTATCCATTATTTGAATTTGGTCAACTTTTAAATTATCATATTTGTATCATTTGCATCTACCATTAATTGTCCCATGTCATTTATGCCTTGGTCCTCTCTCATCGTTTGAGTCATTATCAGTACACTCTTAGTTGTTTAAAGAATCGATGTCATCATTAGTTGGTTGTTCGGATGCACAAACTAAATGACAAGGCATCATATTTATCTCTTCATTTGCTTGCTTGAATACATCATTCTTGCATTTTCAAATTTCATGATTAACCATAAAAATAATATTTGCATCTCAAACATAGAATTCACAATTCATAAATAGTACTTCATTATTCATAAATTCATAGCTAAATCATTGACTGCCTTTGAAGGATAGATGTTATCTCCAACATCAATAGTATGGGTTTGCTTATGTAATTTCATATTCTCTACACAAATCTTATGAACATGTACAACATTAATTGTTTTGCAAGTTAAGCATTGCAAGAACGTACGACATTTTATATCTATAATTGTTTGGGATAACTGCATACCATTTGTACGCATGTTACGAACATTCATATTGTCAATTATTTGGGAGAGTTGGATGTTCGCGGTGTGATTGCCCTCAATAGATACGTTACAAATTGTTTGAGATAAATGCACATTCTCCACACAAATCCCGTCATTGTTTGAAGTACTATTTTTTCAATCACTATTTCGTTCTGCTTCTTGAAAATCACTTCTAACTGCTTCTCTAATAGGATCATCAATAAAACGGTGATATATTTTAACCATTTCTGAGATCATGAACTGCCTACACCAACCACACAATATAGCATGCATTAAAGAAAAATAGCATGTAACAAATGTCCATTCATATAGCCTTTATACATTCAATCAACACAACTGCTTAAATCAACCATCGTTATCTCACACTAAAAATAAATCAATTCAACTCTAACCTCGTTCCCCCAATTCAATGTTTATGAACAATCAACCCTACTCCATCACCTTAAAGTAAACCAATCATAAATGTATATTTTGATGTCAAATATTAAATAAAATACAAGCAAACAAACATAAATCATCATCAACAACCAAATACAATTACTATAATATATATATATATATATATATATATATATATATATATAGAGAGAGAGAGAGAGAGAGAGAGAGACATACGAAAGGGGGTAATGTGGAACCTCTTTTCGTCAAACGAAACACATCTAAGTGTATTGAAAAACTATATTTAGATCGTCGATAAATGTTTGGGCCAAAAAAATGGATTTAGTGATGCCCATGATCGCTGCTAAATCTATTATTTCTTATAAATGTGTGCACGTTGCTGATCTCGCATAATCAACGACGAATCCTAAGAATGCAAGATAACATAACCTCACTAAAATGTTGAAAGATTAAGTCTTTAGGAATCGCAGGAAGAAGAAAAGAAAAATGGTTAGGGTTTTAAAGGAAAAAGAGCTAGGGTTATAAAACAAAACAAAAAAACATAAAAAAAAAATGTCAAACCAGAATGACTTTAGATGAATAAGAAAGCGTGCAAAGTTAAGGACATTCACAAAATAACATTTGCAAGTTTAAATTATAGCATTCACATGTTAAAATAGATTGGCATTGCATTAACGCATATAGAATTTGTAAAAACCATACCATACATTTATAGACATCCAGACTTTATGTGATTTTTAATTAAAAGAGGCTTGCATGGTATCTGCACGAAGGTTGGAACATCTGCAAATGTGTGACGTGAACCTACTGAGATCGAATAAAAAAACATGTGAAAGTAAGGACATTCACAACATAAATGAGTTTTTAGTTAAAGAAATTGTGCATGTCATCTATATGAAATGTATGGCACGAATCCGCCGAACTTGAAATTTTAAATTATAAAAGGTTCGCATCAAACTTGCAAATATCAAAAGATCCATGCATTTCAGATGTTAATCTTCTGTGTTGAAATTTTAGTTATATTCACAAATTTTTTATATGAATTTTGTCAGGTCCACAAATCTAATAGTTATTGAGATGTTACGATCTTCAAACGGTGTACATATCTATCACGCGAACATCAGCAAGTTCGTCTGTAAAAAGGGTATAAATGCCTCAAAATTTTGAGAATTAGTATTTCAACAAATTAGTAGGCATTTTCAAAATGTACCATTTTTTAAGAATAGGATCATTTTCTGTTTTTTTAGATAATCCAAGAGAAAAAAAAAAACATCACTGATCGTACATTAGCTGGCCTTCGGTTTGTAAAACCCTTGAGGTTCCCCCTGTCCATCGGGGAGTGCACTTAGCTTCGACCTTGCAGCACAGGACGCCACCAGTGGGTTTCAAACTTGTGACATCCCTTCAACTTAGTGAAATTGATAAGTCGCCCCAACCACATGAGAGGAATCCACAAGGTAGGATCAACTTTGTTATTAATTTGAAATGTGTAGAAAGTGAAAGCAAAGATTGTAGCTTTTCTGTGAGTGCAGTGTGAAACGTAGTTAGGGAAGTAATATATGTAGAGTGATTTTATAGAAATACAACTTTCTTGCTGGCATCACAAATAATGGCAACCTTTTCAACCCAAATTCAGCGGTCAGGCAATAATTTACTTGAATTTTTTAAAATAATTCTTGCCAAAACTTATGCAATATTTATATACCACAGCCCCAACAACCTCATGGGAGTGCATGTAATACCACGAATGGTGGAAAGTGAAGGCATTCCATTTGAACCATTGTCACAGTCAATGCATAGCCAACTTACGGCACCTGATCAATATCAGGTACTGGCTATAGATTGACAAGTTATCAATTTATCGGCATTCTTCAATGACCACTAGAATTTTACAATTAATGTTAAAACTAAGGCATCGGAGAATGGTGGCTCACTTCAAGTAAAAATACCCAATGTTAACAAACTCTAAATGCTCATAACCTTTGCAATCTAACCAAATGAGATCCCCATTAAAATGTAGACTATATATTTGGTTGGACTCGAACACAAAGAAGACACATGGCCTTGTCTCATATTCTTCTTTTTTATGATGCTTTATCAATAAAATCAAAGGAATTTCCATATGCTACTTGGTTACTTCCCCAATTTTCAAACTCAGTCCATCCGTCAAGAGTGCACATACACGCACACAATGTAAGTTGAGCGAGTTAGGAAAGACATGAAGGCTAATAGATAAGAGTTGGTGCTACGCCCTCATTCTACTCTGCTATACAAAGGTTAAGTCACTTGGCTCGGCACTAGGAGAGCGACGGGCGGACGGAATGTGGTCATTCAATTACTATATCAAATTATAGATGCACGATACCATTGATTTTAGTTAAATCTGATCATCAAATACTAGAGGCAACAACTGATGCCTTTAAGATAAACACATGCCTAGCATAAATAGATAGATTGAAATTACAACACAGATTAAGGGCCAAAAAATCACTTTATAGTTATACGGACATAAAGCAGCAAAGCTCTCTCTCTCTCTCTCTCTCTCTCTCTCTCTCTCTCTCTCTCTCTCTCTCTCTCTCTCTCTCTCTCTCTCTCTCTGTTAATGGTCTAAATAAATAAATAAGAGTCCTTACACATGGAACCCAAATAACATGTAAATACTATTATATATAAAACATACACGTGATTTTTCAACCTCATGGGTCTAAACTCAAAACCCCCAACCGTGAGTGGGGAGGACAGACGCTGCGGAACCATAATATTTACAAGACAACAGAGTTGATACAAACATCCTAGTACGGAGCCATAACTCGATCAAAGGCATCAACTAGCAAAAAGTACAAACCTTCGAATAACACAAGATTCGGTTATACAAGTAAGCGAAACCATCGGAGTTCATGCACACGAACTGCTGAAGAGACGCTTCAGACTCTGACATACCATACGAAGATTTCCCACGCCAGTTATCTGTGAAAAGAAAATGGAAATTTGAGGAAATAAAAATACCTACTAAGAAACAAATCGATGAGTAAAAGTAAAAGAAGTCGCATAAGAGAGCCACCTTCGACATTATTTCAAGAAAAGAAACTCATGATGGCGAACAAAAAGCAAATTTAGAAATAGCAGCTTCTCGATTCATTATGAACCAAAATCCTCTAAACACCAATAGAATTAAAGAGGGTGAGTTTTATTACTTTATAGTAGGGATGCCTTATGCAGATCCACCAAGATTTGGCTAAAAAACAGATTAAAAAACTGCATAAATATAGTTGAGCCTGTGATGACAAGTTATAAATGGCATATAAGCTGCTAATCAATGATGTGAAAAGGGTTGAGGGCCTTGAGGCATAGCGAGGCGCTCCACCAAAAACCGAAGCGAGGTGTAAAACGTAAGCCTCAGTATTTTTTTTTAACTTAAAAAATATTTTAAAAATTATCTAAAAATACAAAGAAATAAAAAGATGCTTTATTGATGAAGCAACAACCAATAAGTTTCCAGATTAAATCTTAACTTAATACATGCCTACGATTCCAGTTTATGGAAATCTTAACACCACTAAACCAATTCCAGTTTATTGATGGCCCTACTGACAATATAATTCAGTTTCTGTGTTCCTATATCACAAACAGACAATTTCAAGGCACCATCAGATCCATGTAAATTGAAAAAAGGTGAAAAGTGAAAAAAGTCAATAGAACAATCACGAATAGGAGTAGGACACACAATCTTTACAAAAATCAACACATACACAGTTAATTACATGTATATACATAATCACATGCACAGTCAATTAATTGCACAGAGGAAGAAGAACATAGGAAGAAGGAGGAGGAGGAGGGAAGAAGAAAAATAAGAAAAAAGGAAGAGGAAAGAAGTGGCAGCAGAGGAAGGGAAGAAGAAAAAGGAGGGAAAAAGAAGAAGAAAAGGAGAGAAGAAAAAGAACAGAGGAAGAAGAAGCGAAGAAAAAAGGAGAGAAGAAGAAGAAAAGGAGGAAGGAAGAACAGAGGGAAGAAGAATAAGAATAAGAAAAAGGGAAGAGGAAAGAAGAAGTGGCAGCAGAGTAAGGGAAGAAGAAGAAGAAGAGGACACGAAGAAAAAGGGAGGGAAGAAGAAGACGAGGACACCAAGAAAAAGGGAGGGAAGAAGAAAAATGAGAGGACAAAGAAAAAGGGAGGGAAGAAGAAAAAGAAAAAGGGAGGGAAGAAGAAGAGGAAGGGAAGAAGAAAAAAAAAGAGACAGAAAGTACATACCCGGGGGTAGCGGCTGCTGGAGGTGGCTGCCTCTGGTGGTAGCTGCCGGCAGTGATGAGGAGGGTTGGAGCAAAAGGGAGGAGAGACAAAAGGGGGAGGGTGCCCTAATATTGGGCGTCTCTCCCCTTTTTCTTTTTCTTTTTTTAATTGAGGTGTGTGCCTCACCTTGAGGTGTGCCTCACTACAGGGGGGTGTGCCTCAAGGCGTATGAGGCACATGTGTCATACACATTTGCGCCTTAGCCTTGCACTTCAAGGCAAAAAGCCCTTCGCCTTGAGGCGGGGTGCGCTTTTTTCACCTTGAAGTGCGTCTTTGAAAACACTGCTGCTAATATTTATAGGATATTAGAGATTTGAACATATTAAAAGGATGAAGGGATTGCTAAAGATTATGCTAACTTAGGTTTTTGGCATACACCCAAAAAATGCACGTTAAAGGATACTCTACTGGCGTACTGGGGGATAATTGTGACTTTGGAAACCAGTGGAAAACAGTACCCTGCAGGATCATTTAAATTAGTATAATAATTAATTTTTTAATGCTTAGTATGTATTCAGATGTTCTTAATTGACATTATTATTCAAACAATTATTTAATGCTTCACGCACGTGTGTGTGTGTGTGTGTGTGTGTGTGAGAGAGAGAGAGAGAGAGAGAGCAGAGCTGGTAAACGAGCCAAACAAACTGAACAGCATGTATTTGGGCACAGCTCGTTTACCATAAAACCCAGCTCAGGTTCGGTCTGGGGCTCATGTCTACCGAAGCAAGCTTGAACCCAATCCAAATGAGCTGGCTCATCTAAAAAAAATTATATGCAGTTTACAAGTTGAGAACAGTGGGACTAGAACAGCAAACCTCTCTCTTACCTGTCATACACTCTAACCAACTGAACAAACATAATTTTTGTATATATAATACACATTATATATATATATATATATATTATGTTTTCATGAGATTATACGCTCAACTCGTTTATGCTTAACGAGCATCTCATGGCTCGGCTCACCATCTATACAACCTGATCATGAACAAGTATGGGACAAGCCAAGCCCTGAGCTGCTCCATTTGTTCCCCAGCCCTACAAGAGAGAGAGAGAGAGAGAGAGAGATTGCTTAGAATTCAGTAACACCAACATGCACATCTTGGGCATGTTTAGTACCACATCGCATAGTTGGCAAACTCGCCGATTTGAGCCGGTCAACTCGGTGACTCGGTCTGAGTCGGGTCCCCAACCGAGTTACGATTCGACTTTAATTCGTTTTGGAACAAAACTCCGTTTGGGACTCTGTCAAAACCAGTACAAACCGTTCCACTCGACCAAGTTCCCGAGTTATTATTAACTATTTCACATGGTAATAATAATGAATATAGAGGTGGAAGTCTTACGAGTGGCATATTTCTCACATCTTGTTTGGGTCTCATTTAATTCTTTTGACCAAATTGTGTTTTTGGAATTTGGATGTCGATGGAATATGTGCCAGGACCAGAGTTGGTGGGTCCAAGTACCCTATGTGGATCTAGAGGAAAGTGGCAGCAATGGGCCTAGGCCCATGGGTAACTCATGAGTTTGACTTTAGTGACTTGAGCGCGTGGCAGGCATGAAATCTGGGTCCAATCTCCACCATATTACCTTTGAAACTAAAGGTATTAAGATATTTGGACCCAGAATAGCAAACTTAAGTAAAAATTCATCATGTAAATTGTATTTTCTATATTTTCATTTTCATTTTCATTTTACAATAGTTTAAATGTATTTTTAAAGAATTTTATTTTAAAATATATAAAAAAAAAAAATCAAACCTATCCGAGTTTACTCGCTAAGTCATGACTTATACCCCCAAACAGTTTTTTCCCAAGTCACCGAGTTGGCCAACCATGCCTCAACGTTCACTAAGAACAATTGTTTAACCCAACTTAAGCAGGAGAATGAGAGCCAACTAAAGGTCAAGGTGGTTCTCTACTTATGCAATCGACAATCAGATGCACATACACAAACCAAGATTGACCAATATTTTCCCTCTATATACATGTATTTCATAAAATATGTCAAAATTGATCAATATCAAACCCGAATTCCATGCATATAACAAAAAACCATTTGATACAAAGATTTCCTCGATGAATTGATTCAAGAAGACTCATGTCACTCCAAATCAAACATTTGTATATACTCCAAGTATGATTTACCAAAGATGAATATCAATACTTCCAAGCATAATGCCATGCCTGAAACAGAACACCACCATCAGTACTCCCCACAGAAACACGCACGTTTGCATGTGTTTTCGCAGAAACCCGAGGGTTTCCATGGCATGCAAACTCATGCTTAGGCAGTGTTTGTATTGCAGATGCAAAGAACCGTGGACTAGTGCATCCAGGATTCAAGAATAGGAGGGTCCTTGGTTGTCAAAGGCAGCCTGGGCGTAGCCCCGCCGCCTCGGCGATGCAGTTTGGGTGGTGTGGCCCTAATTTTCTGCCTAGGCGGTTTATAGTCATTGACCAAGTGTCAACGACTATAAAAGGGGAGCCCGTTTTGCTTTTCTTTTCGCATTCGACTCTCTTAGGGCACGACGACGACGAAGTTTAAAAAAAAAGGTACTCTCTCTCTCTCTGTATGTTTTTTTTTTGTCTTTTTTGAAGCAACATATAACTTTGTGTTATGTGTCAATCAAATAATTTAGTCCAAGCATTGCTTTAAGAGTGGTTTTCTACAGTTTATAAAATTTTAATTGATTCCTAGATGGCAACATATAACTTTGTGTTGTGTGTTAATCAAATAATTTAGTCCAAGCATTGCTTTAAGAGTGTTTTTTTACCGTTTATAAAATTTTGTTGAAATGAAGTTTGCTACTGAAGAATGAAGATGACTTTCATATATAGACATGTTTTTGAACTCTATGTTTAGTTAAATGTATTGTGTTGTTAAATGTTAAATGTTAAATGTTAAATGTTAAATGTTTTGTATTGAACAATGTATTGAGCAGGTTATTTAATATAATTATCTTATATTCTTCAACAACATATTTTGTTCTGCTATTGCTTATTGTTGATTGATTTTATTTTGTAAACATGTTTGTTCTTAATTTTAGTAGTTTGTTTATAAATTTGTATGTTTTTTTTGTTTTTTTTATTTGGGGCACCGGCTAGGCCCCGCCAAAGCCTCGCCTAGGCTTTTCAGGGGGCTCACCGCCTAGTCTCCACCTAGCGCCTATGATAACTAAGGGAGGGTCTGACTCTTGTATCCTTCCCAAATGGGACGCAAGGCACTCTTGCATCCTATTTGGGACGCAAGGGTCCAGCATCTGATGCGGAGCCCCAAGCCCACCATTTCGACGCAATTGTCCTGGTGCACAATTTCATCCGTGCAATCAAACCCCAAAAATTGTAAAGGTCAAGGTCATCTCATATATGTCCTATTTCGGGTTTAAGCAGGATCGCCCATGTCTGCTGGAGTTAACTAAGAATACCTTTGGACTATAACGGCCTTTTTGTATGTATATAATAGTGTTACTATACAATGAATAAAAGAAGAGAGAAGGGTGTCAACAGAAACCCCAAAATTTTGAGCCCTAACATCCACTTCTCTTTATCATTCTTTCTTCCTCATCTCTCCTTGTCATTAACTTCATTCTTCTATTTTTGAGCATCTATACTACCAAAATGTAGACCCCTTTAGTGGTCAGGACCATTAAGTCTTTTACTTGGGTCATGTAGGTGCAATATGGGACCACATTTCGTGAATGGCATCTCAATGCAATCCATGAGACAATTTTGTTTATCTCAAAACTAGAATTCAAATGCTTAAAACGAAGCATGCCCAACATTGACGGCCCATTTGGAAACAGGTAGTTGAGGCAGGAATTCAGGAACTCAGTTGGAGTTCAGTCAAACTACTCTACCAATAGTTGATTGGAAGAAAGGAACTGAGAAGATAATGGATGATGTAACCGCAACACTTACCCCTTTGTACTTGCACCCAAAAGCAGAGGCAGTATTTGCCAATTCCACAAAGGGCTTCACTTCTCCAATTCCATAAACTCCCTCCAACGGCCAACAGCCAACAGAGCCTAAATGAGCCATGATAACTGCCACTAGATTTGGTCTGCAAGGTTCTGTAGACAGTACCAAAAAAAATTGGATGATGCCTGTAGCATCTAACCATGCATAAACATCTTTTCCAAGCAATACTCTAAGTTTTGATTTCTTGAACCTCCCCAAATTTTGAATTATGCACAAAAATCTTTCCCAACCTTAGTAGGGAAAAAATAGGCTGGATATAGGGCATCTTGGGGTGCACCATGTTGTCTAAAAATGAAACAAACACGGTGACTTAGACTGGGTACGACAAAATCAACACATATAATCCCTATCAAATCAACCCACTTTCATTTAGCAAAGTTGGTTTTATGTATTTCTTTTAGATGTCTGTTATTGCATTAATATAAACATCAACAGAATTGGATTCATCTATTATTCATAACACCATATCTATATCCATGTCCACACGAAATATCAAACCCGACACACTTTCTACATAGTTTAGTATCACTCTCATATTCATACAAATCAATCAGGATCGAGCAGCTACCTAACCCACATTAGACAGATTCTCAGCACTAATAGCCTTTAATGTGAATGTGATGCAGTATGACATTGAAATTAAGAAAGCCAAAAAGGTGAAAGGAAAGATGGGTAGGAAAACAGAGTGGGAACCCTTACCTTCGGACAGAAGCGGATATCCAATGTTTCAAGCATATTGCAATGTGATATTGCATCTTCCACAACTTGCTCTTCAATCCCACAAGACTGCAGGATCATTGTCCAAAAATCATCAAGGGGAGAAAACAAAAATATAGTTCATACACCACTGGTAAAATGTAAAATTTAATGAAAAACTTCATGATACAGAAAAAAAGGTATAAAATAGTTAACAGGAACACCATGTGTACTCCACAACTATCACATCATGACATAGACTTTGACAAATAATGAATAACTTCTATAGCATGTTAGACGTATTATAAACTTATATAAGCCAACATATTTGCCAATTGTTATAGTAAATGTCAATTACGTGTTTAACAGCATGTGAAGTGCCAACCTGAAGCAAAAGGCTGGTCAGCCTGGGGCAATCAAGGATCAAAATCTCCAATGAGCAACAATTGCTGAACCAGAAAACAAACAAGGAACATATTGATCATAACTAAAAGCCAAAAAAGAATCTTAAGCACAAGCATACAACCATCTAACTTTCCTAAAAAGTACAAAAGGAATAGACTAACCTCAAATTCAAGAAACACAGATTGCAACACACTAAGTTGACTTCCTTCAGATTAGCAGACAAAGATAGGTTCAATGATGACAAATGAAAGCAGCCAGCAGATGGAGGAATAATAACTCTCTTTATGTTTGGGCAACCAACACAATTAAGATTCTGAAGCAACCGAACAGGCTCCTCATTGATCTCGCTGCCATTTCCCAAACCAGGTAGAAGATGATTTGATTGATCATCATTTGCAACACCTGAGCTCCAATCAAGATCATGCATGTTAGCACATCCATTTAAGCTCACATGTGTAAGATGGGTACAACAAGCAAGAAGCTCTTCAATAGCAGACTGGCAGATACTCCCATAAGACAAGTCAAGCTCACGAAGGGCTGGAAGAGCACCTCCCTTATGAAGAGCATCCAGTGAGGAGTTATCAAGATACTTGCATGCTTGCAACTTCAGGACCTACAAAAGAAAGGAAGAATTAATTAATCAATACTTCAAATAATTCCTCCAATACAAATACGAGTTAGAGACTTCCTTTAAATCAACAAATGCATATGCATGTCCTTCAATAGGGGGGGGGGGGGGGGGGGAGTACGGTAAAATGCATACACATGCATGAGTTTCATGCATATCCATGTACCAGGACGTAGATTTGAAAGTTCACATGATGTTTCCAAATAGTATTTGCAATGTTAGATACAATTAACCAAATATACAAAAGCAAATCTTTGCATAAAATTCATTAATACTTTCATAATTAAGTCCATAGCAACAAAAAAGGGATTTCACAAAAAGTTTTACTGTTCCAGATTGCAAGTGGTTAGGGCTGCACATGAGCCGGGTTCGATCCAAGCTTGGACTGGTTTGAACTCGGCTCATAAAAAAAACAAACTGTTCAAGCTCAGTTCGAGCTCAAGCCGAGCTTGAAGAGACTCTGTCCGCATTCGGCTCGAGCTGAATATCTTCACTTTAAAAAAAATTGAAATCCGTTTGAGCGCTGATGGGATTTGAACTCAACGCTCTTCCATAAATGACCAACACCATAACCGTTAGGCTGAAACCCTTTTCTTGGTTGTGTTGTCACTAAAATATGAAAATATACTGATTTTATATGCATTATTAACTAATATGAACTGAACTTAATCGAGCTTAATCAAACTCGATTGCATGTTCAAGCTCGGCTTGTTTATGTCTACCAAGACTGAGCCTTTGTTCAAGCTCAGCTCATTTGTCTTTTTGGACAAATTCGAGACAAGCTTAAACAGGTCGAGCTTGAGCCAAGCCCAAGCTAGCTCGGCTCGTTGTGCAGCCCTACAAGTGGTGGACATTTATTCTCAAGTCATAGTCGATAGAATCAAGCATCGGAAATTTTATTTGCAAAAAAATTTCAGAACAATGCATATATTGCTTATTTATCAACAAGAAAAATCTAGCAATTTACAGAAACAAAAAATGTAAGAATTTTAGAAAGGAAATATTTGTCTGAAAACTGGATTGTCTCATGAAAATATCATTATAACTGCACAAACAATTCAAATAAATTAATGAATTTCTAGGATTTTTAATGCCCCGTCAAGGTTTTCATTTCTAAAATGAGAAATCAAATTCTCAACTAACTTACTAAAAATTTCAAAATAAGTTTGAGATGTAAAGCAAGAACACCGTTCTAGACAGGCAAGCCAATCATAGAACTAAAAGTGAAAGGTAACTCATATTTATTTCAAAAATTTACAGCTGCCAAGCATATAGACATTACCTCAAGTTGCACACAACTCTCAAAAACAGGTTGCAAGTTCATTAAGAATGTATATGACAAATCAAGCAAGGTCAATTTTGGAAGCTGGCACAATGAGGACAACCCATCAGGACCAACAGATGGACATGACATCAAGATCAAAGACTCGATGTATGGACAGGAAGAAGTTGTAGCTGAGAGGCAATCGTCCTGAAGTTGACTGCAAATGAAGACCACACGTCAAGTAAACACCTATACATCCCCTAAAAAAAAACCTATATAGAAGAAGAAAAGAGCATGAATTGAAAAACAGATGGTACAAGCAAGTACCAAGCAAAAAACAAAAGATGCTGAAGCACTACCTGCAAAAAGATGCATCAAGAGAGAGCAAGCTTGGACAATTTATTGCAGCTTGAGACAGCACACCGCACCCTTTCAGTTCCAATACTTTCATTTGTGATGCTTCAAGCCTAAGGGTATTCAATTTGGGACAAATGCCAAGATTAAGTGACCTAAGCCCAACCTACAAGGACCAAAAGATTAAAGATGAAAAAGAGAAAACAGTTTGTGATTGATATATCCAAGGCATTTAACATTTATTAGAAAATACCGAAAGCATGTGGCCCAACTGCCCAAGTTATAAAGAGGTATATGTCTCCTGGTATTGATTGGCAGAGGACAACTAATTAATTTGACAAGCTCTGAACTGATTTTTTCTCCAAGAAGAACACATTAATGGGCTTGTTAAATCAAAACCCAATATGATAATACTGGAAACATGCTAATAAGTCCAGAGTTGACTATTTAGCACTTGTCATTAAGGGCTTCCCTCAAGACCACCAAACATGACAATGAACTTGATACAAGAAAACTTAAAGGATCTGTCTGCACTCTACAAGAAGCCTAAGCAGTACAGATGATGGGGAGCAAACAAAAGACCCCAACCAATACCTTTATTCTTGAGACAGAATTAGTCTCTGCCATCAGACATTTTAGGAAGGGATTATAATGAACAATCCACAATTTCCAAAGACAATCTAGATTACCATCATGAGTTTTCCAACAATAGGCAACATCAGCCATCAATAGATCTTTCCTGTGTTAGGCGAGCACCATTTCCTATGTTCAGTGGCTACTCGCCATAAAAACATGACATGATGACAAAAGCTTGGTGAAAAACTTAAAATGTCCAATAACCAAGTCACCTGCTCTTTTAGGCAAGTGACTTCACTCTGCTTCAATAAATATGGTTAGGATGGGAATCCCGTAGAAAACCACAAATGCAACTTTCCATGTGGATTAGGACATTAATGAACATAGAAGGAGCAAACATAGATAGTAAATAGGCAGGCCAATAAGGACCGACCTAGTCGATTCAACTGGCCGTAGATAGATGCCCAGATTTTCAGGAGAAGAGCATTCCCATATTTTTTCAGCACCCTTAAACATGTGCTTGAAAGGATGCTATCACTCTTCACAATCAAAGATCCTTGAATCCTTCAAAGAAGCCTTACCTTTCACATGATATATCAAAAACAATAAAGATCCATTTAGATACACTGACTTTAAGGTCCAAAGAGATCTCTAAATGTTTGAGTTTTCAACTGCATAAGACCCCTATGTCACACGGACTCTTCTAACAGGGCACCGCACCCGCACCCAGGTGGGTGCGACACTTGGACATAGCTTCCTTTGTGTTAGGTGAGGTCCACCACACTGAGGTCCATTTCTATCCAAAAGTAGATTCAGTTAACCCTAATCAAGTCCATTTTTATCTATATTATATATATAAATACATAAATGCACACACATACATGTAGTTAACTTAAAACTGATAAAAATTATATATATATATACCCTCCCCGCACCCCCCGCACCCAAGTTTTTTAAAGTTCTGCATCGCCGCACCCGCACCTATGTGACATAGCATAAGACAGATTTGTATGAAATGGCTTGGGCAGGGGTCAATAGAGAGGAAACATCGCTAACAAGTCCACAGTTTTAGGTATACTTTCCCATTGACCATGCCAAAGAGTAGCAGCAAAAGCAGATAACTTATCTTCAAGGCTAAAACAACACCCCTAAGCTCCACTGACCATACACCAGTCCACATCCATCAACAAAAAGAGAGCTACATAAACTACTCTTGGAGAACACCTTACCATTATCAGGCTCAAATCTCACTGGCCACTATCTGCAGCTCAGCTAATAACTAATCTTTCTCTACATTTCGCAAGAACTTACACTACAGAGTAAAAGGGTGTCAACTGGTCGGACCTGGTTCAGACCCAGGTAGGTCTGAACTCGGATCTGACTTTAAGGTGCTGGTACCAGATACAGGCCGAAGTCCGATCAGATCCACCATAAGAAAAACCATACCCGAGTCATATAAGGATTACATGAACCATGCTAGGTTCATACCAGGTAAAATAATATTTTTTATCACTTTTATATTGAAATCACAGGTCATAACCGAAGTCAGGGGTGTATGATATGAAATTTCACAAACCATATATGGCTCCATATTCTAATTGAACCCTTTGGAAACAACCTGGATTCTAGTCGGACCTCCTTTATCACCAAACCCTGACCCTATAGGGTTTGGTAATGGTCGTGCCTGGGTCAAACCCAACCCATTGACAGCTGAAAATTTGTGATTGCATGTGGATTTTTCCTAACTTATCTTGTTGAGAAGGTAGTATAAGGATCTAAAATTGTAAAAGAAACATAAAATTACCAAATGTGTACAAAATCTATTTTATGGAATTGCAATTAATAAGCCATATCCATATGCATGGAGGATTTCCAATATGATTCACTCTCTCACTTGTCACTTTGTCTTATTTCAATCTATTGAATATCACATAAACTTTATATATATAACGACATCAGTGCAAGCACTAAAAGTATAATATTGAGTTCTAAATTACATACATGCACCATACACTTTATTAAGAACAGTATGATGCCTTTATTTTTGAGGTCAAATACACAAGAAATGAAAGCCTTGAAGAAGTTCAGGCAAGTCTGTCAAAGGCAATTTTTGAATACCCATCAATTGACTAGTTGATTCAGCATAGTCAACCCATATAGGCAATCACTGGGATAACTCAATGAATGGCCCAGAAATCACACAAGACTACCAAGCCACAAGTTGACTCATCTGAGTCATACATACATATAATAGATGTTGCAAAGATGAGTCACGATTCATTGGATTCTAAAACCCTGCTTTAGGCAATGTTGGAAATAATGCTTTCCAAGAAAAATGATCCAACAAGAACTATATAGGCCACACCAAGCCTCCTAAAATTCTTAAAACACACCTCTTTGTACAAAAGACCCCTTGGGTTAGTGCACAAAGTATGACAAGTAGAGAATTCATGTGGCAATGAATACGAGATAAGTAATCAAAGGGTCTACGTTGGACCCTTCCACCTAAAATCTCTCAAAAAAAGTAGTGATAACCATATGGCTACCTACCACACATTAAGGTCAGACACGAGCAAATCTCATAAATTAAGCATAAAGATTAATAACATTTGTATTTACATTCAGATCAAATAAAAAAAGTCAACAATGCAGAAACAAGAAAATAACTTTAAAATGTTAATGAATATATAAACATATTCACTTACAGGGCAGAAAGATGCATCTTCGAGATGATCACAACCATCCAAAAAGATTTGCTGAAGGTTTGGACATCCAAGTTCAAGGCTTTTCATGCCACGACAACCAACTAGTGAAAGACTAACTAATGAAGCACTCTTCAGTCCCACCTTTGTCAAGCTCTGGTTGAAAAAAGCGAATATTACATTTGCTACATAAAAAGCTTTCCCAGTAATTAAAAATAAACACCCTCAGACACCATGCACTGGCAACTGAATTCAGACAGCTAAGGAAACTCAAGAAAATGTGACAATCAAATGACAAAATTAATTGAAATGGTATATGAAAGAAGCAAATTGCCAAAGCATGTTTCATTATCACCAATGAGGTAAACACACATTAAGCCACTTGCAACTTGCACGATTCACAATAAGAACATGAAGCCATCTATGGCTTTCATAAAGTGGAAAAGCCATTCTTATGGTCAATTCCAATGATTGCTAAAAATCCAACAGGCTTACAAGATTGTTACTGGTAAAACAATCACAAATGAATAGCACACAAAACTCAGTCAAGTACTGGGAGAGCTCCAAGTTCACAATAGGATGACCACCTACATTTCAGCTGTTTGTGCCTGAAACTTGATGACACTCACACTCATGAACACCCCAGTTTTTTCTTCATGTAATGTTCAAATATTCTTCATAAATGTGTCTCTAAACCTTGCTGTTTTGAATTTAAACATATTTATATCAATAATTTTTAGCATTTTTTTATAAATTATAAGCACCTTAATTACTTTGTATAAACCACATCTTCATGGCTTTTTCTAATCATATTTTATTCAATTTTAGTCTCTTATTCATCGGCATCATCTCTCTTTTAGTTCGCTTCTTTGAAAGAAATGAAATTCATTATGAAAAAGGTGATAAAACATCACCACCTGAATCTGTTGCGTGTTAATTTAGGTAAGGAGAAGATACATTGCCTATTTTAGCAGAACCAATCCAAGAAATGTCTGTATCGGGCCATTCCTTAGATGCATCCACAAGTACATCATTTTGGATCAGAGAGTGAATCAAGGTGGGATCACCTCTCCTTTAGTTCAAAAATTCACACATTAATTATATCACGGCATGAACATCATTAGCACCAGGGGCATTATCATCTTTTCATATTTCAGCAGTCATATGCCTACGGTCTCACATTTTTATTGTCTTTTGTCTCCACAGTTCATTAATTGAATTAGTTATGTGATATTCATTATTATGTGTTTGTTATTTGTGCTGCACTTATTTAAGCGGTATTGTTGTAACTATTCAAGTTGTGTTGACTTTGTTGCACCGCCCTATTAGGGCCTCTTCATATCATACAATATATAAAAGTAGAAGCAGCGATATTCGATGCCAAAATTTTGATTCTTTATGATCTTTCTTCAAATGGCACTCATGCCATGTGTTTTTAGCACGCAATTATGAATTTGTTATGAGTTTTGTATTTTTCACAAAAAACCAAGTGTTACTTAATGGCACTTCTGTAATTTTTTCAAAAACTATAAAGCTTACATTTGCCATTTAAATAGGTAAATGGCTCTCTCTCTCTCTCTCTCTCTCTCTCTCTCTCTCTCTCTCTCTCTCTCTCTCTCTCTCATAGGTAGCTTAGATAACTCTTTTTCTCTATCCTAACTTCACTTTAGGTCTCGCTCTTATCTCTCCAAAAAGGTAATTAGTTAGGTAACTTAGTTAACTCTCTCTCACTCTAAACCTATGTCACATGGGTGCGGGTGCGGGGGTGCGGCAGGGGCAAAAAATGTAATATATATATATATATATATATATATATATATATATATATCATGTATAGTGTATATGTATGAATGTATGGTAGCTGTTAAGGTCCATGTGTAATGCCCGTAAAAAAAAAAGTGTCAGACTCGTGTCAGACACGAGTCTACACGTGTCAGACACGAGTCGGGAGGGTTGGTCAGGTGTGTCGGGCCCGGATCCGGGTCCGAACCGGACCTGAGCCAGACCCGGGTTCTCGAAGCCTCGAGAACCTGCGTCTTTTAAAAGACGCAGGTGTCTCGGGCGAGGGGAAAAAACCCTCGCCCCTTCTCTCTCCTCGCCCGTTCTCCTCTCGCTCCTCCCTGCGGCCACCGAGCGCCAGTGACTCGACGCCGGCCACCTGTTTGCCTCCTCTCTCAGTCTGGCAGACCCCCCGATGACGCAAGCACCCCCCCTCTCTGTTCCCTGTGTCGCAGGACGTCGGCGATCGAAGCCGACGGCAGCCGCCAAGCTCCGGTGATCCCCCACCTTCGTCGCCTGTGTCCCTCGTCGTTGCCGACCTCCGAGCCTCTTCGCCTCCCCCTCTCTGAGTTCGGCAGTCCTCCCGGCGGCCACCTGCGACATCAGCGGCGACCTCATGACTGGCGATCGGCTGCGCCAGAACCCCGACGCCGGGAAAGTCGTCGCCCCTTCCACTCAGCCTCTCTCCCTGTTACATCGGCGGTCTCGTTTCTTCTGGCCACCTGACGTTTACAGCTGTCAGCGACAGCACCGTCGTTGTCCCCTCTCTGCTATGGTAGTCGTGGTTCCCGATGATCGCCTCCATCAGCGAGCAACCCCGACGGCCCCGTTGCTGCGGCCTTTCGAGGTGAAAAACCATCCCCTCCTTTTCTTCTCCTTTGTGAGGTTGGTCGACAGGGCGCTGAGCAACCCAAAAAAATCCAAAAATGGACAAAAATCACCCTGGGTGCGGTCAACGCACCCAGGGTCGGGTTGACCACACCCGGTGCCGCACCCGTATCGAGTCGCGTCGACGCGGGTGTGGCACCCTGCTAGCCGAATCCCTGTGACATAGCTCTAAACAAGTAATTAGGTGGGTATAATTTAGGTAACTCTCTCCCTACACTAACTCCACTCTATGTTTCTCTCATCCCCCTCTTAATAGGTAAATCTCAAGTAACTTAGATAGGAATTTAGGTAACTCTCTCTCCCTGTCCTAACTTTTTTCTACCTCTCTCTCTCATCCCCCTCCTAATAGATAACTGAGGTAACTCTTTCAACCTATCCTAACAACCCTCTCCATCTTTCTCCATCCCCCTCATAATAGGTAACTTCCAAGTAATTTAGGTAATTCTCTCTCTATCCCCTCCTACTATATATATATATATATATATATATATATATATATGCTTGTGAAGAAAGGTTTGCACATCTTTTGATAATGATTTTTGTGACGCTTCACAAATTAAAGGTATAGGAGTTAAAAATTTATTGTTGCTTTATGAGCTTAGTGATTTGATGAATTTTATTAAAATGGGAATTGATACTTTGGTATAATTCTTATACGAGAGATCTCACCGTAGAACGAGAAAACCTATAAGAAAACGTCGACGGGAAAGAAAGTGCAGCACAGTGAGCTTGATGTAACAGCTCTTCTCAATCATTGAAGGAGTTGATTCCATTAGACTCGATGTTGTATAACCCTGTCAAACACCTTAGTGGATAAGTCTGATGACTTATTTTTCAAGTTTCCTTTTTCTTTTTGTTCACTCCATGATACATCTCTAGCTAAGTAGAGCGAGATTACTGAATGCTAAAGTACCCTTTCATATATGTATATTTTTTGGAAATTCTAGAAGTCATTCATAAAATTGTTTAAAATGCAAGCATGTAATGCCAATTAATCTTATAGATAACCATATTAAAGAAAATCACCTCACAATTTCATCCCAAAGCGCAATAAGACAAGGTTCTCGAATGACCGAACTCTCTTAAACAGCTTCCATTCACACATTAGTACTATCATATAAATTCATCCCATCTGAGGATACAAAAAATTATTCCACCAGCTTTCTATCTAATGCCTATAAACCAAAATGAAAAACATCTTTTCTTACCAAAAATTACATTCAGATCAACTTCTTAAAACAAATGAGACACATAAAACAATGATACTTTACAAGAGATCCACAAGCTCTTTGATGAGGCTCAAATTTCATTACAACAATTTCTAACGTGACCAAAATATACACTCACCAGATCAAATGGTATCACCAATAAGAATATGCACTTTAGAAATTGCAGCAAAATTAGGGTTGAACACAAACCCTAAGAAGAAGAAAAAAATGATCAAAAAGATGACAGACAAAAATCAAAACCACTGATTAACTCACAAGAGGTATTTGACAACAGTGTTGCAAGTTTTGTATCGTACGATATGGTACGATAAGTATCGTTACTTTTGGGTTTTGTGATATGATACACACTCGTATTGTGTATCGTACCCATAGCGGGTATATCATATGATACACCTCTGACTTGTATCGTACAATAAAGGGTGTATCCTATGATATGGTATCAACGCACTTTAAAAAGGCCGAAAGTTACATTTTTCATTTTGAATTTTAAATACTTTTTGAAGGTCGACTTCTCCATTTGTCTAGAAACTATTACAAGGGAACCCACGTACCCTAGGAGTCGTGAGAGCAATTTGGAGGCCGATTCATGCGCTAGGGAGAGGGCTTTTGTGATTTTCTCAAGTAAAAATGCATTTTCACCATTTTTCACTCAAGGAAGTGGGTTAAGGTAAAAAATCATGGTTCTTTCCTTCTTATTGAGTTTTTTTATTGGAAGATGGCATCAAAGGATGCTGGCATAGCAATGGGGCACTCAAGTAGTGAGTGAAAACTGATTAAAAATCAAATGCAACTATTGCCAAAATACTTTTTTGGGTGGTATCACTCGGTTGAAGCATCATTTAGCCGAGACCAGAGTTACCAGTCGAGGAAGCGGGAGCGGGAAGCGATACGGGAAGCAGGAGCGGGAAGCGAGGCACTTTCAAAAATTTAGAAAGCGGGGAAGCGTGGGACTACTTAGAAGAAAATTTCGAACCGTCTCGGAAGCGACCTAGGAAGCGAACCGGAAGCGAAAAAAATAGAAAAAATGGGGAAGCGAGGGGGAAGTGTGAGGGAAGCGCGCTTCCCAAAAAAGGGGGACGCTTCCCCTCACGCTTCGGAAGTGCGACGTTTCGCACTTCCCCTTTTACCTAGGCGCTTCCGGTAACTCTGGCTGAGACACATCTTAATGTTGCCGCATGCACGTCAAGAAAATTGTCGAATGTCATGAAATGACAATGCCAACAATTACTTAATGGTCTTATTGAAAAAAGACAAGAGAGATGAATGAAGCAAAAATGGGGTATGCAGAGCCCTGAGAGAATGAGTATGACAAAGACGAGCTTCCTACTTCAGATCCTACAGCCCCTAGCATAAGATCCAAAGTAGGAAGTTTTGCAACGAAGGAGAAAGGTGTGGTTGGTGGTTGTAGTAGTGTCGTTGCGGGCACAAAAAGAAGAGGAGGATGGAGTTCTTCCAGAGGAAGTAGAGCTAGAGACTCTATTATGAGTGTTTTCCTTCATAGGACTACCCCTTGGGTGCAACCCGACATTCGTACTGTTATGACTCCTCAACATTTAGTCGAACAGCCGAATGTCACGGTTAGGAGATAGTTCTATGATGCATGCATTCCTTTCAATGCAGCAAATTTCTTTCATTTTCAGGCTATGGCAGATGTCATAACCAGTATCGGGACTGGATATAAAATATCTTCATATCATTCTTTGAGAGGAAAAGTTTTAGAAAATAATGTGAAAGAAGTGAAGGCATATTGTGATGAGATGAGACAGTTATAGAGAAAAATTATATATAGCATCATGGCAGATGGGTGGACTGACAGAAAGTCAAAGACCTTGATAAATTTCTTTGTATATTACTCCAAAAGAACTATGTTTTTGAAGTCAATTGATATGTTTGATATGCCCAAGGCAACATATGTATTGCTCACAGTTTTTTATCAGTTTGTGCAAGAGGTTGAACATCAAAATATTGTGCAATTTATTATTGATACTATAGCAAATTATAAGCAAATAAAGAATTGGCAAAAAAATTTGGGTCATTCATTTGAACCTCGTGTGTTGCCCATTGCATAGACCTCATGTTTAAGGACATCGACAACATGGATGAGATAAAGTAGACAATTGAATGCTGCCAAGAAATTACTAAATTTATTTACAATCATGCATGGGTTTTGAGCTTAACGAGAAAGTACATTTGTGGTGTTGAGTTGATTCGCAATGCAATTACTAGATATAAGACAATTTTTTTGACAGTGCAAAGTCTAATGAAGAATAGAGTTGCACTAAAAAAAATGTTTTCATCAGATGGGTGAAATGCATATCCCCATGCACAAAAATAGAAAGCCTAGAGAAATTGTACATATTGTACTCATAAGTGAATTTTTAGATTCATGAATGAAGTTGTTGAGAATAACTATACCTTTGGTGAAGGTGTTTTGATTGGTTGACATCTATGTCATATGGGTACGGGTGCGACACTTTCAAAAAACTTGGGTGCAGGGGTGCGGCAAAAATATAAAAAAATAATATATATATATATATATAAAGTCTAAAAGTTGGACATAAATGACCCTGGGTGCGTTGACCGCACCAGGTGCCGCACCCGACGTGGGTGCAGCACCTAGTTGGCCGAGTCTCTGTGACATAGGTTGACATTGAAGACAGACCGACTATGGGTTATCTCTATGAAGCCATGAATAAGGCAAAAGAGGTCATTAGAGATGGAAGAAAAAATGTGCATAACATCATTGATCTAGTGGACCGGACAACTTCATCAACCTCTTCATGCTGCAACATATTATTTAAATCCTGCATTTAAATATTCGACAGAGAAGTCAACAAAGGACTTTTAGATTGCCTCGAAAGGTTGAACCTTGAGTATAGCATTCAAGATCAAATTCATAAAGAAATGAAACTCATTAAGATGTATTTTTTCCCGTCAACATTAGCTCATACGCCTTCTCATTCTACAATGAGATCTCTCATATAAGAATTTCACTGAAATATCAATTCTCGCTTTATTAAAATTCATCGAATCACTAAGTTCATAAAGCAACCATAAATTTATAATTATTGTAAATTTAATTCATGAAGATGCAACACCACAAAAATCATAATCAAAAGATCTACAAGCATTTCCTCACACAAATATCAATGAAATCAAAGAATATATATATTAGGAGTGGATAGGAAGAGAGAGTTACCTAAATTAGTTGAAAGTTACCTATTAGGAGAGGGATGAGAGAGAGAAAGAGACGTAGAGAAGAGTTAGGATATATATATATATATATATATATATATATATATATTAGAGAGAGAGAAGTTAGGATACGAAGAGAGAGAGTTACCTAAATTACTTGAGATTTACCTATTAAGAGGGGGATGAGAGATAAAAACATAAAGAAAAATTAGGGTAGGAAGAGAGAGTTACTTAAGCTATACCTACCTAATTACCTATTTAGAGGGAGAGTCAGTTACCTAACTAATTACCTTTTTAGAAAGAGATAAGAAAGAGAGAGAGACATAGAGAGGAGTTAGGAGAGGAAAAAAGAGTTACCTAAGCTACCTATTAGGAAGTAGATAAGAGAGAGACATAGAGGGAGGGTGTGGGTGTGTGGGTGACCGATATTCCAGTTCTCTATAGTTAGATAGATGAATGGTGATACCCTACCTCCTAATGTGATTGTTTAGTTCAAATAATCTTATCCCAATGCCCCATATCCCCATAGTTTAAGTGATCCTATCCTAGTGTGCCAGCAAACCAGAGATGTACAAAAACAACCATGTCCTGTAGGTTTTTTTTCTGTCATACACTTCTATTCTTTTTTGTTGTATATTATGCATGAATTTCAGTGGACATTTAGGACATTTTCATGTTCTTTTGTTTTTGTTGCATTGCTTGGCAAGTTCAGCATGCCAATGACCCTTATCCCACTAGCATTGCTAGTGCAGGTAAAATATGTGAAATGGGTCCAACTGAGGGATTTAGAGACTTAGTGTGTGTTTGAGAAAGAGAGAGATATAAGTTACCTATTTGGAGGGGGATGAGAGAGGGACGTAGAGAAGGTAACCATTAACTACTTCAATGGCAATTGTAAGCCTTCTATTGCTTGAAAAATAACACAAGTGCCATGTAAGTAACGCTTATTTTATTTTTTTTGAAAAAAAATTAAAAAGTCTTGACAAATTCATAATTACATACCAAAAGCAAAAGCACATGGCATGAGCGTCACTTAAAAAAAATCATAAAAAATCAAATGGCACATATTCTGGAGGAGGACCAAAGCCTTTAATATGGTCCCAAAACTTCATGTAGTGAATATAAGGGACAATGATTCCCTTCCATATGAGTTAATTGTTTGGGGTTAATTTGACACTGACTTTTGGGAAAGACAAGTTGGTGAGGGGTAGTGTTTGGGCCCATCACAAAGCTAAGATATTGATAAGAAGGCATATTAATGTAAACTGGCAATCACAGAACCAAGAATAATGGGTATCTTGTGAAAGACAATTAAAGAAAACCAGTAAAAAGAGAAGTAGGGAAGGAAGAAACCCGGGAAGATAGATTTTGAGATTGCTTTGTTGGTTTTAGAGAAGATGATTAGAGGGATGGAAGACGTTGTCTGACAATGGCAATGGGAAAAGGAGGGTGTACCAATGTATAATCTTAGGCAGAGTAAAGATAGGGCAAATATCTATTCAATTGCAATTTGTCCAAAAAAATTGAAATTGAATGCCATTTGTATGATATACTCAATGAGATAATTTTTTCAAATAAAATTTTGTGCTTTATTTTCACTTATGTACTTAAACTTCTATATATTTGGTTATGTATTTAAGTTTTCCCATTAGTGACCGTCCTTGGACGGGGTGATCTACTAGTATCAATAAAAGAAAGTGTGTGCAGCCCCCACTCGTGAGAGAAAAGATTGGGGATTTTTTAGGCTTCTCTTTCTTCCCTCTTCTCCCCCTTCATTATAAACCATTATGGTATCAGAGCCACACGTCCATGCATCATCTTAATCATTTAAGTGATGGATGATGAGAATACACAATTTCCTACTATGAACCCATCAGCTCAACTTCAATTGGCACTCCATTAAACCGTAATCAGAATACTACTCCCAATGCAAGCCTAATGGGTACACCAAATGACCAAATCCCAATCATAACCCCTCTTATCCCAATGCTAGCCTAATGGGCATGACAAATCCAATCCTAACCTCTCTTATCCAAATTTGCCTCAAATTTCCTTTCCCAAAATTGTGATCAAGTTGAACAATTCTCACTATTTCAATTGAAAGGTGTCATTGTACCACACATTAAGTTTCTTAAGCTCTCAGGTCACATTGATGGAAGTGGCAATATCTCCCCCCTCCCCCCTTTCAATTATAGCACGTGAGGATGTTAAGGATATTGGCTCCAAAGAGGTTCTCATGATTCCAAATCCAACATATAAAGAGTAGATGATTCAAGACCAAGGTCTGATTGGATGGATATATTCCACCTTGTTCGAGGAGATAATCACAAGTCATTGGGCTTCCTAATGCACAAGAGTTATGGAATGCGCTTCATGAAGCATACGCCCGAGTATCACTTGCTAGTGTGATGAATCTTTGGCAATCTCTAATGGAACATAAGGAGAGTAAATCTATTTCAGAGTCTCAGACTGTCTTGTACCTCAAGCAAATATATGATCAACTGGCTATAGTGGGGCAAACGGTAAATGAGCACAATAAGGTTTATTATGCATGTAGCTTGGGAGAAGAATACAACAATTTGTGGTAAATATCTCTTTGAGAGAAAATTTAACTTAGTTTTTTTATTTGAGGCCATGTTTACTTAATCATGATGCCATGTTTGGGAGGAAGAAAACCACTCAAGGAGCCATCAATAGCCTATCTCATGATGTTCCATTTGCCAACAACTATGGGGCAAAACGAGGAGAAAGAGGAAGAAACAATCATATAGGAAGGGGATGTGGAACTTTTGTGGAAGAGGCATTCTTCCAACTCCCACCATCAATAATGACGGGAAGGCACTTAATGGTGAGCGGGCAATCCCAACAATTATGGTGGTTATGGACAGCAAGTTAACGGTTATGGGAATGGCCCAAGTTATGGAAATTATTGGCAGCCTAGAGGAAGGATATGGAAACTCTTCAAATTATGCCAATTTTGAGGCAAAAGGAGGCATAGTGCAAGCAATGCTATGATCGTTTCAAACATGATTCCCCTAATCAATTTGGAGTAGATGACGCTCGGAAAAAAGTCACGCTACTACATAAAAGGAAATGGTAAACTAGAATGTCATGGAGTAACATAGAGTGATCAAGTGACTTTATATAAAAAAATGAAATACTAATATTAATGACAAAAAATACAGGCATGCATACCTCAAACTAGTAAATGACATACCTCGCAGCTATCAAGAACCAATGATTTAAGCATTGGGCAACCACCACCATCAGAAAAAACATCACAAATAGAATTTTTCAGGGATTCACACTCACTAAGGTCCACCTCTTGCAATCTCTGACATTGTAAATGAACAGAGGTTAAACTTTCCTGCTTGTGCAATACCAATTTCTGCATGGAAGATAATAGAGTTAGATTCAGAATGTCATCAAACAACAAAATGAGATGGTTGACAGAGGCATCGTTTCCGCAAAAACCCAACCTGAAGAACATTCGAGGTGATACTGATCCGATTAAGAACAGGGCAATTAGATACAGTGATAGATGAAAGGGAAGGGCACTGCAAGTTTAAATCAACAAACCTGCAAATGCACAGATAAATTGCACTAAGTCTGAGATTTTGTATAAAAATTTTAATGTGGATCAAGAACATAGTAACATACTTGCGGCAAAGGACAAGACTGATGTTCTGTAAGTGTGGCAAGTCTAAACTGACCGAAGTCAACATCAAGCAGCAGTCAAGCTGCAATGCCTGAAGAATTTTCAATTCTACAAGTAAGAACAACTGACATCATGCGGGCAAGAGCAAAATGAACCGCATAAATAAATGGCTATAGAAAGGAAAAGAACATAAACAACCTCTAGCATGTAGCAGTAAGACAAAGCTGCCATGGAAGCAGAATTAATACCATCACAGTTGCGCAGGTTCAGATCTGTTAGCAGCGGTAGTCTGACAGACTTCCCGAAGATGTCACAATCCAGAGCATCAAAAACAAATCAACTCAACAAAGCCAAAAGGAAGGGGGGCGGCGGGGAAAGAAAAAATACAAACCTCCAGTGAGATATTTGGGCAATAGGATGCATCAAGAACACGAAGATTTGGGCATGTAAGTGCAATTTCTCTTAATGTTTCATCACTAACAGAGGAACAGTTTGACATATTTAAGGACGTCAATAAAGGGCATGATGTAGCTACTGATCGTACTCCAGCATCTGAAAGTTTGTTGCAGAAGGCTATGTTCAACTCTTTCAGTTGTGGACAGCTGAGCACGGCATGTGATATGTTGGTACGCTTCAAGGACAAAGATTCTAGTTGAGGACATCTGTAAAATGCCATGGTTCAGAGACGAGCACATTGTGGTGAATTCCATAAGGGATTCAGTACAATTTAAGACGTATTTAAAGGAAAAGATTAGCACATTAAGCTCTGCACCTTACTGAAATACGGATTACACGACATTTTGTCATGCTAAGATGGTGCAACCTGTCATGGCAAACAAGTATTTCTGGACTACCATTAGCCAGATTGAATTCTGTGATGTCCAACTTGCTCAACATGGGACAATCAACCAGAGCATGAAAGAAAGCATCACTGAACTGTCCTTTTCCCAAAACTAGAACTTCTAGATTCCTGTAGAAGCAGCAATCAATTTTAGCAACATTATATAAAACTGAAAGCAGTCAGGAAACAAAATCAAGAAAACACTCACCACAATAGCTTCTAATAGCATATACACAAAGAAGCATACCTAAGAGAGGTCAATGCTTTCTGAGCAAGTACATCAACAGCAGGGGTACCAAGAATATTCACTTCAGTAGTATTGGGGTATCGACTGCACATATCTGTGACTGCAGATGAAGATAATTACTAATCTAGTCTCTAATATAATTAAAAAACAAGATGTAAAATCAGATATCAGAATGTGCAGTTTGAACAGGCATGAAATTCCCATGATTCCAACTAGAAAGGCAATAAACAAAGTGCTTACACTCTGATGGTGTAATATTCCTATTTCTAAAATCCCAACGTCTCCAGAAGTCTTCATGGGCACTAGCTGCTCGCCATTGCCTACATACTCTAGCAGCACGGCAGAGATTAATGTGGTCTAGAAATGAAAAGACCTGTCACACATGAAAATTCTAATTCATGAATAATGACACAATGTTCCAATTCCATAAAGTCTATAGAAAATGCTAGTGAAAGAGACAGGACCCATACCATGTGCAACAGATCATCAGTAAGGTCCATCCTGACTTCATAATCCTCCATTTTAGAGCTAGCACCCTCGTCTTCATCATCATTTCCACGATCACCGCCAGGGTCCGTGGGACTTCTACCATAACCAAGGGTTGAGTTGAGGTAGACTCGCAGTTCACTTCCAGGTGAAATAGATGTGCCCTGAGGAAGACATTGACCTGTATTGGATGGTATCGCAGAAATGCCAGAGCCAGAGTCCATGGCTGCATAAGCACATGCACTACAAAAAAGTGGCAAATCTGGATGTCAGAACCTTCTCATGATAGGCAGTAGCATAACAAATTTGCAAACATGTGTATTATATAAAACATCACTATTTTCCTAAATGAGATTTGGCTGAGATTGTTCCTCATGCATAAAAGCTACAACTGGGAGATGATAAAACAACCAAGAACATGCGCTACTAAAAGAAACAAAGATAAAATAATACATTTTTTTTTTGCAATTTCATTCCTGCATTCAATAATGAATAAATAATAAAGTTTGAGTGAATAAAAACAACCAGAACTAAATGATCAACACAATGGTGACAACAGAAACCTAACTCGAGATTATAGAACCTATTGCAGTACAATGAACCTGTACTGACATGTGATGAAGCACAATAGGACAGTGCACTTTTTTTAAATCTGAAATATTAAAAAAAGACTGACCACATTGAGTGTATTAGTTTTCAGTTCACCTCCATTTGCTTCTTCTTGCCACAGAAATTGATTGTGCTCCTCGTCAAGGGAACAATACAACTTGCAAAGGCATGAAACTAGGAGCATGTTTGCTTACACTTTTCTAGTGTGTAAATGAATCAAAATGTGCAAATGAATCATTTGCACATTTATAAACGAGAATGTGATTCCAATTCAGTGTTGCCCATGTGAAATGAAGTCACACAGATATGTGTAAATGAATCAGATTCAATTCATTTATACACAAAAAACCAGTTATGCATGTTTGCAATCGTGTGCATATTACCTTGTGTGAATCATTTACACCAGTTTGCAAGCCTGTGAGTAAATTGTCCCATGTGATTCATAATCTCACAATTGTGAGATTCCCATTCACAGTGGGGGTCAAGCAAACATACCCTAGAAACATTCATAACATCAGTATTATATGTAAAAAAACATGAATTAATGTGTGCACCATTGTACAGAAATGCACATGTCCTATAATATGCAACACATGCACACCAACATAAACAAGTGAGATAAATGTGTACTTTAAAACTTGATATAAATAAAACCTACACTTACATATCACAATGAAATAGAGGTGTCGTATATAATAGTTTAGTTCACATTCATCAATTCCGATATCTCATAAGGCTGCCTTGATATTTACCCAAGTATTTTCTGATATTTTGCATTTTTTCCAAAATAGCAATATGAACAAAACCTCTCCAATTATGACATAAAAATTTGCAACATGCTCAAAAACATTAGTGATTGTGAAGAATTTTTCAGACACTTAATATTCCAGTCCCTCACATTAAATAAAATAAGTCTATCTTTTATAGTTAGACCCACCTCATTCAAGCTAGAGATTTGCTCTCAAGTTCAACTCACCCAAGCAGACATATTGTAGCTCAATCTTGAAATTGATACAAGATTGTAGCAGGCTAAGCATGAAGAGTCCAACTCAGGATGAGTTGGGCCCAGCTAGGCTTGTGTATGCCCCTAGCTACTATGTCTAAGTTTGTAATGTAAGGAAGAATTTCTATGGGCAGCAAATTACCACTCCTTTCCTGCTCAAACCACACTCATTTGGTGTGTCCTAACAATTCCATAATATGAACCACATGCTATCATTAAATCTCTAATTGCACTAAACAGATTACAACAATATGAGATATGTTTGGTTTGTAAAGGTTTGGACAAATGAAAGAGATACATATTACACATATTGGTCTGGCAATCATCTCTACAGATCATGGAACTAGGTCAGTGAATCCAAGTTATCCAACTACACTCCACCGGATGGTAATAGCTTATTGCTAGAGCCAAATATGGCATCATTGACAACTCCCAGAGAACAAAAGAAACTGATTCACTGATACAAGGACTGGTCTACAGAAAACATATTTGATAATCTAGAACATGGTCGGCATCAGATATCGTGCAGCTCTCAAGGATATTTTTGCACACTGGGTTATTGCAATACCCAGCACCACCTTTTCCTGAGAAGTCCAAATGATGCATGAGAAGCTCTCCAACTCATGTAGAAAAAGGTGATCACTTGACCACCTAATAGACTCAAGTGACAAAGCAACAACTTGTCTTTGGTCCTAAAGGTTGTTCAGAAAGAATAGTCCCATTGGCTAGGCAATCACTGCCAATACAGACCAGGTCTTTAATGGTTTTGGGTGGCATTCTTTCATTCAACCCATATGGGTTAAGAGGTGTAAGAGCAAAATGCTCTGGCCCTGATTTTTAACATAAAAAAACATATAGGCACATTGGACATTTTATTATTAAAAAACAAATTTTGGATGGAAAGAAACTTATGCAGCTTTTCAAACATTCATAACTTGGCATGTAATGCCTCTATTGGCTTTCTTCATGGAACTATTTTTTCAGAGGATTAGAATGACCATGATATGGGGATGATAACATTGTCTTTCAGCAAAATATAGAATTTTTCACTTCATATTCATTTTGTCACAGCCTTACACTTTTTATTTGTCTATAATTATGATTTTGGTTTCAGCATTTTAACTAGTGTCCATGAATTAAGCATGAGATGACTGAACTCATGGATTTTATAATCATGCTTCAACAATATTATGTTCTAATATGTATATGATAAATCATGCACTATCAGAAATTCATCATCTAGCATTATACACCATGTGTGGTGGTACATCTTAACAATCCATAGTCACTGGAAGCTTCTAGAAACCTCCGAAGCTCGCTTTAGAAGTGTGAAATCACACACTTCTTTCATGCTTCCGAAACTTTAAGGGAAACTCGCTTCCCCCAACATGAATTAACCTTTTGCTGATGTTGGAGACATACTTTTTCATGTTAGATGAATTATTTTCGCCTTTTGAAAAATCATTTGTGAAACCTGCATATGATGCGTATTTTTGGGCAAAGGGTTTACTGATGTATAAGTAAAAACACAAACTCTATTCTTTTTCATTATTACTACCTACTTGCTTCAATCATCGCTTCTTATTCACTTCATCTTATGCTTCCTAAATGCTTCGCACTTCATTCATTAAGGTGTCTGTTAAACAATTGTGTCTCACTTTTCTAACTCACTTCTTACTCTAGTAAATAAGAAAAAAAACTTCCAAGATGCACAATAGGAACTTAGATAGGAAATTATGGGAAAAGATTAGATAGGCAGACCTGAAACTAATAACTAAATCCAGAAAGGATACCATCTCATGCAGAATAAAAAGGGGGTCAACAATCTCAACAGTGTCCAAATGGAAATGGAAGAATGTGCCATGCACATTGTTTTAATGAATATTAATGGACTTGCGATTTTTTTGAATACGGATTTTTTGGGATGAAGGCGTAGTTGTTGTTGTTATACAGAAAAAAGGGTATTCAATAAGTTCAATCCAGATGTGCTCTGATAACATTCTGCTCTGTATGTTTAACTATAATTTGAAACCAAACAAACTTCTGACGAATAATACAACCATAAACAAAACAAGCATGTTTATCCTATCAATCATTAAACAAACCATGAAAAAATAAACCAAATGTTAGAGCCAAATTATATGTCTCCCTCTTAGCATGTCAACCATTGGAAAAAACAAAAAGTATCTCTCAGCATGTCAACGTATCAACACTAGATGTCACTAGTTATCCATGTCCTTGGTATCTTTGCTGATGCACTTGTGGTTCAAGTAATCAGTACGTTGGCTCTTTGATTATTCGACAATCGATGGCACTGGTTGGGTGTTAGCAGCAGAGATTGTTGTTGTAAGACAATACTTTAAGGTGGTGTAGTGGTTGAATGATTATTAAAAATATGCTCAAGAAGAAAAAGAAACGATGAGCGACCATTCTAGTTCTCAACACACAGCTAACATTTTACAGAAAGCAGGAGCAGAGTAAAGTGGACTTACTGCGAATTCACGAGAATTTTCGCTCTCTTGTGCTGCATCTTGTTGCAATCTTTGCAGGTCTCATCCACCCTGGAAGCTTGCTCCAACATACAAGACTGACTCCCAGCACCCTGACCAAAAAGAAACCTTTCTATCTCAAAAATGGGATCCGGAGCTCTAAGCAAAGACTTCCTCATCTGTGTCAACAGATGTACATTATCCGGACTCCAATCCTCTCTTTCAAACATAGCACTGAACCGCTCAAAACTCTCAGAAGATCCAACATTCGAATAATGCTCAGGAAGTCCATCAGCTACACCAATGCCGTCCTTTACAACTTGTTCCGTCTCGGAATGAGCCGTCGGTTTCCGACCATCTTCCCTGACTTCAACGAAACCACTGCTCGCATGTACCGCGTTACCAGCATCACCAACCACCAGAACACGAACAACTTCGTCCGCATCTACATTCAACTCATCCGCTTCGTCATTGCCTGCATCAAAAGCCCGCTTCTCGCTGAATCCCACCCCTTCCTCTTCTGAAGAGTACCCATCCATTACACCTCTCAGCAGCCAACTGCCGATCCGAGATCCCCAAAATCCCCAATTCCACTTCACCGAGACAAGCGGGAACGTAATACTCATACACTTTGCGAAAGCCCAAACGCTTACCGCAAAATCCCCACACGGATCTAATTCACACACTCTCTCACACAGACACAACTCGCTATCCCTCAACCACCAAACCCCAAGAAAAACACCATTCTCCCCGGGATCAACATCCACCAGAGGAACAATATACAACAAAACCAGAAAGGTACAAAAGAAAGACCCTCATTTTCCAACCAAAGAGACAATAATAACTCGAAGCCCCAAATCGTAATCTCCCGAAACCCTCGAATCACTGTGACCGAAGAAGAAAACCGCAAACCGACGCCGATATACAACAAAACGGCAACTTTCCTACGAAAATCAGATAAAGATCCCAGCCGGAACTTCAAAAATAGACGATTTGATCGAGAAACCGTCGGCGATCGAACTAAGGGGGAAAAGCAGGGCCCTCTCTATAGGAAAAAAGAAAAGGGAGATCAGAGAAGGGAAGGGAGAAACCCTAGAGGGCACGCGTTTGGGCGATGGGGGGAAACGCGAAAAGATCGGATCTTTTGCGAACCCAGATGGGCTTTCTACCCGACGATTCGTCGCGTGAATGAGAAAAATCTTTTCGAGCCACAAGGGACTCTGACGTACCTCTCTCTCTCTCTCTCTCTCTCTCTCTCTAGGGTGGAATTCTCATGGTTTTCCTTTTAAGCCCCTCTGCTTCGGAACTACTTCTCCCGCCTGTCCTCCCTTTTGGACCGTTTGTTTAACGCCCCCCCACTTTCATGCGAAAGGCATCTTTCCTTCACATGAAAGTGGTGTTTTTTCCCGCCTAGGTCGAAACAAACACCAAACAGAAAAAAGGGAGAAGGGCTCACACATTTTCCACTCAAATAAAGGGTTTCAACGAACATCCCCTGAAAAAGCTTTTTCTACGCAAGGTGGGACTTTGGGGGGATTTCAGTTTCCACTGAAATACCTTTCTACCTCTTGAAACAAACGACCCCTTAGTTACTTGCCTCACCTAATCGGTTAGGGCAGGTCACCAATATCGAGCATCGCAAGATTTTCAAAAACCAATACAATCTCAAATAAACAAGATATTTTCTAAAATACTTGTTCTAAAATATCATGTTTTTATCGTGATATTATCACGTTATTAACATGATATCTATATTTTTATATCTTTAATGTTTGTTAATGTACATGTTTTCTTATATATTTTTTAATTTTAAATATATCTTGAGATTTTTTCTGAAGACCAACTACTTTAATTTATAGCTTGATTTTCTAAATATCCTGTAACGATATTTGTGGCTATGGTTAGAGTCACATTCCTAACTTCTAAGTTATATGAACGCCCTTGTGCATAGATTTTATTGGCCTAAATGTTTCTTAAATTGTGAAGTTGGCCAACGTACGGTTGCTGGCTTCTTTGAATGGCTTTTAGTGTGTGCACTTGAGCTAGGGATGGCAGTGGACCGGGGCAGAGGAAGAGGACAAGGTCGCCACCCCCGCCCCATCTCAAAATTTTGCCGTTCATCCCCACCTTCATCTTTGTATGGGTTTTGATTTTAACCTCCAACCATTTCATGTCCTCCATCCTCGGTCCAAACAGGGCGAAGTGGGGCGGGGCCCCGTTTCTCTCCGGTCCCTGTCATCCCTCATCACCGCCTCCATCCATGCACTGGTTTTGACTTTAACCTCCATCCCTGCCTCTATCCCCGTTTCATGTCCTCCATCTCTTGTCCAAATGGGGCGAGGCGGGGCAGGGCCCATTTTCCCCCATTCCACTCCACTGCCATCCCTACTTGGAGAGTAGCTAGAAAAAAGAACAAGTCGAATTAAAGGCTTGGTTTGGATTATGTTGAATTGGATTCATGTCACCCATATGTGCCCCCATATAGGTAGGGGTGTCAATGGGTCAGGTTTACCCATACCCGACCCGAACCAAACCCTATAGGGTCCAGGTGATAAATAAAAAGACCTGGGTTCGGACCCAAAGGTCCGATTAATACATGGACCCGGGTATAGTTTGTGAAATTTTATGCCAGACCGGGCTCGACCTGAGTTCCCATTAAGACCTACAATTTTTCAATGTAAAATGATAAAAAATATGGTTTTACCTGGTTCTGGTTCTGGTTCATGTAGTTCTTATCGGGTCTGAGTATGATTTCTCTTATGGTGAGTCCAATTAGGCCCGCATCTGGACCTCATACCATACCTGAAAACCGGGGCCAGGTCTGGTTCTACCTAGGTCCGAACTAAACATGACCTGTTGACACCCCTACATATAAGGATGTGAATGGATCGGAATTTGTTCGATATCAAACCAAATATGACTCCATTTAGTCAAATTTGGTAAGCCAAAACTATATCCGATTATGATGGGATGTGAATATGGTTTTGATTTTATATTATTGAATCTGAAGGATATTCAAATCTGCTTGCATGTAAAAAACAATTTTGGTATGAGCTAATTAATATCTAAACCTGAATTAGTGTGCAAACTCATTTAGCTAACATTCGATTAATCAGATCTAATATTGGTCACATCCGATCCAAATTTGAACCGTTTGTATCTTTACCCGTAGGGACCTTGTGCCAGAGATGGATACATTCCACGTCTTGTGCTCGAAACATACTACCATGGGGTTTTATGCCATCAAGTACTATTCTAGCTCGGAGCTTTACACCTTTGGGATCACAAGCATAGGTATGGTAGTTCATAGAGAACTACATATATAAGTAGCAATAAAAACATATTATGACAAAATGATGAAATGATCTCAACATTCTTATTCAATTTGCAAGTTGTTTATTAGATTGACATAAGAACACATGCTACTGTACAAGTATACCCTTATTAAAAGCTAAATGTAGATACACGTTACAAACAAAGAAAAATTGTTAAGAGAAAGCAACATTATCAGTTTTTAAATAAATTGTTTCAGCAATAAAAATGATTAATAGATAATTGAATAACAAATATTGCAAGGGTTAAATATACAAAACAATAGGTAAAAAGAAAGAAGATTTTATCCCACAAAAGTTAATCTTTTGCAATTATGTTGATTGTATTAAATGACAAGTGCTAAAGTACTAACCACTGTTGGATTCAGTGGCGTGGCCAGTGAAGTTGTGGGACTGTTGAGATGAAGGCGTCGTCGGATCAAACCCGCTGGCACATGAGTGTATCTGTAGCTTTCAGAGATAGGCATGGTAAGGCAAGATGATCGTGGGGCTCCACCAAAGGGTTTTCTTGCTTTGGCGAGGGTTCCTTGTCATAAAAAGTTAGATGGGATAAAGTAACGAAGCAATATACTCAACAATACATTTGTTTTAGAAAACATCCATTGTTCAAACAAAATTCATCAAACAACCAGATATTAACCTTATTAAAAAATTAATCTGAATTTATGGAATACCACACTGATAATTTTTTTACCAATATCAATACCTGGGGTGCATGACCTTGGCTGCAAGACCTAAGCCAAATGAGAAACTATCTCTCATGAGAAAGGGGGAGTACTCATGTAGTTTTGCACTCCATACACCAACTCTGGCGCATGGTCAATGTATGGGACAACCAAACCATCGAGTGGTTTCTCCATGTTACTCGAAAAGAAGGAACACTTTGTTGGGATAAACCACCGCGTTGGTGGTGGTTACCCACGATGTGGATAACCCTCTCCCATGAAAGATGTTCCTTTCGTTAAACCCACACATAATCAGGAGGGAACGATTATGCAAACTGTTCTCACTTTGTGCCTATAAAGGGGTATCATGAGCGACCCCCTGATTACGGCAGATACAGAGAAAAAATAGGAGAGAAACAAGGGTTGTATCCCTTACCTTTCCATTTGGGAATTTTTTTTGTTCAATGAGGGAACGGTGATCCTGCTCACCGACCGCATCCAATGGACTGCGCTCGTGGAAGGCAGCAGTCCGACTGAGGAGTGAAGCCTTCCTCTACTCCATCCACCACCAGCGGCTTCTCCTGCTCCGTTTGCCACCACCAGCCACCAATGGCGGCATCAGGTATGCCTTCCAGTTGGTTTTCTATTTATGCACAGGCTGACCCAACAATGGGTTATGGGCTCACGATTCCAGTTGCGCCTATGCTTGTCCGACCGGTCTTCTCCACCAGACAGAGCTTCATCTGCTGTGCTTTCTCCCTTGATGGGCGCTACTGGTCGGTTGTCGGGTTTGTCTCCGTCCATGGCCGTCATTGCCTCCTTATGCGGCGTACCGGGTTGTCGGAGGTAGCGCCTCCCCACCACCGACCGCAAATGGGTGCTGGAGGCTGCTGTCGGCGACCATTTGTCTGTCAGATCATCGAACCAACGGCGACGCTCGCTGAGAAAGGGAGAGAGAGAGAGGAAGCGGAGATGATTTGGAGTTTTTCGAAACCCTAAATCGTAAAGAAAGTATTTATACTCTCTGGTCAAATCTAGACCCTGTCCTTGCCCCGTTTGCATTGACCCATAAGAAATTGAATCGGGTCCAAGTTCAGATATGGACCCTCCCCAACCGAACCGATCCATCAGGTAATTTGGATCGGATCAGGGATTTGGGTGGGGACCTGGTTCTGTAAAGATCCATGACCCGCAAGGATTTAGGTCTAGATGGGGTCTATAAGCGAATTTGATCCATATTACCCGACCTGATCCATTAAAGTCTTTTTGGATCGAGAAATGGTTCTCGGGTAATGGATCTCAATCCTTTTGACCCCGACCCATTATGATTTTGGATTTAGGTCGCGTCTGTGAGATCCATTTTGGATTTTTGGAATCCTATCGATCCACTAAGTTCTTTTGGATCAGGTTGCAGTTCAGACCCAGATCTCATGACCCGTACTGACCCATGATATCGATCCGGGTCAGATTTGGATACAAATCTTTGGGTCTCAGAATCGAATATGAAAATCTTTCTCTGGATCGCATCCGAGTAAGTCAGACCTAATTCTGTCAATGGCAGATCCATAATCCAGTTTTAAAACTGGATTATACGGTTCTGGATTTGTCAGTCTGACAGAACCGGATCTGAAGGATCTGTAACAGGGTTCAAACTGGTTCAGTCGGTTTGGCCTGTTTCTAAACTAATTCGGGTCTCTCTGAAACCGGTTCTCAGACAACTGAGACTGGTTCACTATAGCAGAGAACGGTTCAGAGTGTTACAGACCTGGTTCGATATATTCTGAACCGATTCAGAGCTTATTTTGACAGGTTCATCCAGTTCAGGAGTTTTTTGACCGGTTCATTCAGTTTTAGAACCGGTTCGAGGGTCTTTTTAGTGATTTATCCAGATTTGGGTTCGGTTCAGGGGTTTTTTTGACCGATTCATACAGTTTTGGGATCGGTTTGGGGATCTTTTGACATGTTCATCCAATTTTGGAACTGGTTCGGGCGCCTTTTGACCGGTTCATCCAATTTTGGGACCAGTTCGAGGGTCTATTTGGTTGGTTCTTTCGATTTTAAGACAAGTTCAAGGGTTTATGTCACCGGTTCAGAGGTTTTATAGTTGTTTCATAAGGTTTGAGAATCGATTCAATAAATTGGTGATCGTTTCAAGCTTTTATTTCATCGGTTTACCAATTTTTGATATGGATATGGGCATAAGCATCAAGTTACATGTTTAAGTGTTAATTCATTATTTTATGAATGTATTCAATATTGACATTAAGGATAGTTAGATAATTTAGTGTATTCACGGCACCAAAGTGACTGAATACACGTATGTTGTCAAAATTTTGTATTATCATATGGATTTAGCTAATATTACCGTTGTACTTAGATTCATGAAATGAAAAATGACCCAAAGGTAGTTTTTTCGTGTTTAGAATTTGAGTAGGGTAAAATAAGGTAAATATGTCAAAATACATCGCGCATGTGTATCCAAAGGTACCTTGTGTTGATGGTTTAACTTCACAAGAACCTTAGTTTTATCAAATATGGTCGGTAGGCGAAGTGGTTTCGCGTGTTGAGCTCTTACCAAAGTAAGGCTTCAATGACCCCCTACATTCGCCTGGAAATAAGCATATTAAGGGTCTTTATTTATTTGTTTTTTTCATTAAATTTTGTCTCATATGAATGCTTTTTTGAAACATGTCTTTTGTCGTACAGTTTCTAGTCCTGTGATTTTAGATGGCTCTAGTTGTATTCCCTTTCTAGATAGATCGAACCTTAGTGATTGGAAAGAGACAGTTCTCTTTACATTAGGGTATATGGATTTAGATCTGGCCCTAAGGATAGATGAACCTGCTGCCCTGACTGATTAAAGCACTGCTGAATAAAAGAGTGCTTTTGAGAAGTGAGAGCGCTCAAATAGACTTAGCATGTTGCTTCTGCAATCTAAGGTGGCTAAGAATATTCGAAGTGTCATCCCGCAGTGCAGGACAACGAGAGAATTTTTTAGTGCTATTGAAGCACAATTTGTGAGTTCAAACAAGGCCAGAGCCATTACCCTGATGTCAAAGCTCATATCTATGAAATATACTAGAGGAAAAAACATTCGCAAGCACATTTTAGAGATGAGAAACATAGCATCTCAGCTGAATGACATGAAGCTAACTATTTTTTATTCTTTCCTAGTGCATTTAGTTCTAGCGTTCTTACCCTTGGAATACGGACCTTTCAAAATCTCTTACAATATACATAATGATGAATGAACGTTTAATGAACTTATGTCCAAGTGTGTTGAAGAAGAGAGATTGAAAAGAGAGAATGTGCATAGTGCACATATGGCTTCTCATGCACCCAAGATAGGACCGAAGAAGAATGCATTTAAGAGAAATGCTAGGAAAAAGCCAGTAGAAGATAAGACATTCCAAGGCAAGCAATCCAACTTTGCTTCCATAAAATGCTTCTTTTGCAAGAAGAAGGGACACAGGAAGACAGATTGCATAAAGTACAATAAGTGGTTGAAAACGAAAGGTAATTTGTCATTTATTTCTTATGAATGTAATTTATTATAAATTCCTGAAAATAACTGATGGATTGATTTTGGTGCTATTGTTCATATTTTCAACTGTCTATAGTTGTTCATGAGTAGAAGGGAACCAACAATGCATGAGAAGAGCATCTATTTGGGAAACAAAATGTGTTCGCATGTGAAGGGCGTTGGGTCCTACATGATTACTTTAGATATAGGCGTAGATTTGGATCTTTATGATGTCTTTTATATTTCATCATATAGTAGAAACTTAATTTTAATTTCAAAATTGGATATTGTTTTAAGTTTGAAAATTTCAAATTATTCATTTATAAAAATTATGTTGAAATTGGTTTTGCATTAGTTTATGATGGTTTGTATAAATTGAACGTGAAGATTCAAACCCAAGAGTCTTTGATTTCTGAATACGCATTGGTTGAGAACAAACATAGTATGATTAATGATAAATCCTACATGCTTTGGCATCAAAGGTTGGGTCATATATCTGAAAAGAAAATAAAGAGACTCATAAATGAAGAAATCTTGAAATCTCTAGATTTTATCGACAATGACTCGTGTGCTGATTGTATAAAGGCTAAACATACAAACACATATAAAGATGATGTCAAACGTAATAGTGAGATATTGGAGATAGTCCATACGGATGTATGTGGACCGTTTACCCCTTGTTACATAGGCGAGAAATATTTTATTACCTTTATTGATGACAATTCAAGATATATGTATCTTTATTTGATTTTTAAAAAATCTGATATTTTTCAGATGTTTAAGAAATTTAAGAAAGAAGTAAAGAAACAAACTGATAAAGTTATTAAGATAGTCAGGTCTGATAGAGGTGACAAATATTATGGTAGGTTTACTGAGATGGGGTAAAGGGAAGGACCATTAGCGTGATTTTTAAAAGAAGAAGGCATTGTGCCTCAATATACCATACCTGGTAGTGCCTACCAGAATGGTGTAGCTGAAAGAAGAAATCATATGCTTAAAAAAATGGTCAGGGGCATGTTAAATTATTCAACACTTCCTATGAAGTTGTGGGGTGAAGCCTTAAGGACAACTGTGCATATTTTGAATAAGGTACTTACAAAATATGTGCCTAAAACACCTTATGAGTTGTGGACAGATAGGAAACCATCATTGTCTTATATGCACATATGAGGATGTTCTGCAGAGGCTAAGTTATATAACCCTCACATTAAAGCCTTTGATCCAAGAACAACCAGTGGATATTTCATTGGTTATCTAGAGAGATTAAAAGGATACAAATTTTATTGCCCATCTCATTCACCACAGATTATTGAAACGGATAAGGCAAAATTCCTTGAAGATGGTTTAGTAGGGTTAAGTGCACTTCAAAACCTTGGTTTTAAAGAAGTACAAGATCCAGTTACATCACCTGTTAAGGAAAACACTGAGAGATACCACATTATTATTCCTAATGATGGCGTGGTTGATCACCCGACTGTTGATGCACAAATCCAAAGTGAACCTATTGTGGATAATGCGGAAAAGCACGAACAGGATGATCAGGTTCAATCCGGGCTTGAAGAACGACGTGTTTGGAGATCCACAACAATTAGGAGATCTGCCATACATTCTGATTATGTGGTGTACCTTCAGAAGCCTGGTGATTTCTTAGATATAGATGATGATTCATTGATTTTTATGGAAGCTGTTGAAAGCAAACAATCTTCGCACTGGATAAAAGTCATAAAAGAAGAGTTAGACTTTATGGCTAATAATCAAGTGTGAGATCTTGTCGAGTTACCTAAGGGAGTAAAACCCGTAGGATGTAAATGGGTCTTTAAGACCAAGAAAGACTCTAAAGGTAACATAGCAAGACATAAGACAAGATTGGTTGCTAATGGTTTCACCCAGATGAAAGGCATTGACTATAATGGGACATTTTCTTTTGTCTCAACTAAGAAGTCAATGAGGATAATTTTGGCCCTCGTAGCCCATTATAACTTAGAGCTACATCAGAAGGATGTGAAAACAATGTTCCTCAACAGGGATCTGAATGAAGAGGTATACATGAAACAACCTCTTGATTTCTCTGAAGATGATCGTTTGGTTTGCAAGGTTAACAAATCAATATATTGACTTAAACAACCCTCTTGACAGTGGTATATTAAATTTTTCTAAGTCATTAT